>NW_025533933.1:0-338597 GCF_020615455.1 Coregonus clupeaformis | reverse complement strand
AATACTGTCTTAGAAACAGGGGCACAAACTCTGCAGTTGTTGAACTAATGTGTCGTTTTGAAGAGTTATTCTGCTGAAGTTCTACACTTGAATATGTTGTTCAGTACTGTAAAAAATGTTAAAGGGGCAATCTGCCATTGGTACATCCTTTTTTTGGACTTTTAAATTAACAAAGCGGCTTCGTTTCCAGATTCTCTTGAAGCCTCTTACAGATAAATAACCAAACCTACAGTTCAATAGAGTTCAGTACAGTAGAGTTCAGTACAGTAGAGTACAGTAGAGTTCAGTAGAGTAGAGTTCAGTAGAGTAGAGTTCAGTAGAGTTCAGTACAGTTCAGTAGAGTTCAGTAGAGTAGAGTAGAGTTCAGTACAGTAGAGTTCAGTACAGTAGAGTTCAGTACAGTAGAGTTCAGTACAGTAGAGTTCAGTACAGTAGAGTACAGTAGAGTTCAGTACAGTAGAGTAGAGTAGAGTTCAGTAGAGTAGAGTAGAGTTCAGTAGAGTAGAGTTCAGTAGAGTAGAGTTCAGTAGAGTAGAGTTCAGTAGAGTAGAGTACAGTACAGTAGAGTTCAGTAGAGTAGAGTTCAGTAGAGTAGAGTTCAGTAGAGTAGAGTTGAGTAGAGTTGAGTAGAGTTGAGTAGAGTAGAGTTGAGTAGAGTTCAGTACAGTAGAGTAGAGTAGAGTTCAGTACAGTAGAGTTCAGTACAGTAGAGTATAGTAGAGTACAGTAGAGTAGAGTAGAGTTCAGTAGAGTAGAGTTCAGTAGAGTAGAGTTCAGTACAGTAGAGTTCAGTACTGTAGAGTTCAGTACAGTAGAGTTCAGTACAGTAGAGTTCAGTACAGTAGAGTTCAGTGCAGTAGAGTTCAGTGCAGTAGAGTTCAGTGCAGTAGAGTATAGTAGAGTTCAGTACAGTAGAGTATAGTATAGTGCAGTACAGTAGAGTTCAGTAGAGTTCAGTAGAGTTCAGTAGAGTAGAGTTCAGTAGAGTTCAGTACAGTAGAGTTCAGTACAGTAGAGTACAGTACAGTAGAGTAGAGTAGAGTTCAGTACAGTAGAGTTCAGTACAGTAGAGTATAGTAGAGTTCAGTACAGTAGAGTTCAGTACAGTAGAGTTCAGTACAGTAGAGTTCAGTAGAGTAGAGTTCAGTAGAGTAGAGTACAGTAGAGTTCAGTACAGTAGAGTTCAGTACAGTAGAGTATAGTAGAGTTCAGTACAGTAGAGTTCAGTAGAGTAGAGTATAGTTCAGTACAGTAGAGTTCAGTACAGTAGAGTTCAGTACAGTAGAGTAGAGTTCAGTACAGTAGAGTTCAGTAGAGTAGAGTTCAGTAGAGTAGAGTACAGTAGAGTTCAGTACAGTAGAGTTCAGTACAGTAGAGTTCAGTACAGTAGAGTAGAGTTCAGTAGAGTAGAGTTCAGTAGAGTAGAGTATAGTTCAGTACAGTAGAGTTCAGTACAGTAGAGTTCAGTACAGTAGAGTAGAGTTCAGTACAGTAGAGTTCAGTAGAGTAGAGTTCAGTAGAGTAGAGTAGAGTAGAGTTCAGTACAGTAGAGTTCAGTACAGTAGAGTTCAGTACAGTAGAGTAGAGTTCAGTAGAGTAGAGTTCAGTAGAGTTCAGTAGAGTAGAGTTCAGTAGAGTATTGTTCAGGACAGTATTGTTCAGTAAAGTACAGTAAAATACAGTAAATGACATTGCATTTACATATTTGTCATTTAGCAGACGCTCTTATCCAGAGCGACTTACAAATTGGTGCATTCACCTTATGATAGCCAGTGGGACAACCACTTTACAATATATATATATATATATATATATATATATAACACATATACATATATACACATATACATATACAGTGGGGAGAACAAGTATTTGATACACTGCCTATTTTGCAGGTTTTCCTACTTACAAAGCATGTAGAGGTCTGTCATTTGTATGTTACTGTATATATTTTTTTTACTCTGCTATACTGTATTTCAGGTAACACTTGAGTCAATGAGGGATACTTATTTTCCACCATAATTTGTAAATAAATTCATAAAAAATCCTACAATGTGATTTTCTGGAAAAAAAATTCTCAATTTGTCTGTCATAGTTGATGTGTACCTATGATGAAAATTACAGGCCTCTCTCATCTTTTTAAGTGGGAGAACTTGCACAATTGGTGGCTGACTAAATACTTTTTTTCCCCACTGTACTGCAGTATCATGCTCCAGAACTTTGGTGACTAATAAGTATTTTTTTAAACCTCCCGCTTTGGGCTGGATGTGTCTGTGTAGTTCATACATGCATAATCTATGAGCAGAATTAATGTCTTACCTCAATTAGCCACGAAATTCCTAGCTTGAAAGCGACTGTTTTTCTGGAACTTGTGCTGTGCCATTTTCGCTACATTTCCCCCCACGTGGGCCAGCCCCTAACAATTCAAGTTCAAGCAATGAGCTTCAGCCCCTCGCCATATGAGTGACGCTATTAAGAGGCTCATCATTCACCCACAGCAGAGCAGACAGAGAGAGTGATGACGTGGTGTACAAATCTGCACGTGACGTAGTACACCATTTTCAGGGACCCCTTTTTGGCTAATGAGCACTACTTTCAGAAACAAAGGATTAAAATGTACCAGAGAATCTCTTTAAACTTACAGAAGGAAAATAACTCAATTTAAGTGTTGATATTAGTTGGCAGTGGTATTTACTTCAACATTATTGTGTTTTGATGCAGGCCCATTTCTAGTACCTTTTCAGACTATTTTCTAAGACCCCTTCTACATCTGTTTGAACAGAAATGTTTGCTTATGCCACGTTTTTCGCATAACAACAGTGACGTTCAATAGTGTTTTAATTAGTGTTTATTCAGGTCTCTATGTTTAAATAAACACTCTGTTTGTCTTCGGCAGGAGAAAGACCAGACTCAGAGGAACCAGAACCAGAGACGTCCAAACCAGCAAGACGACACGACTGCTCCCACTGCGGGAAGAGTTTTACCAAGTTAGGGAACCTGAAAAGACATGAGAGGACACACACAGGAGCAAAGCCTCATCACTGCTCCCAGTGTGGGAAGAGTTTTACCCAGTTTGGGAACCTAAAAATACATGAGAGAATACACACAGGAGAGAGAAGCCTTACCAATGCTCTCAGTGCGGAATGAGTTTTACCAAGTTAGGGTACCTGAAATCACATGAGAGAACACACACAGGAGAGAAGCCTTTCCACTGCTCACTGTGCGGAAAGAGTTTTACAGAGTTAGGCAACATGAAAAGGCATGAAAGGACACACACAGGCGAGAAGCCTCATCACTGCTCTCACTGTGGAAAGACTTTTACTGAGTTAGGGAGCCTGAAAATACATAAGAGAATACACACAGGAGAGAAGCCTTTCCATTGCTCCCTTTGTGGAAAGAGTTTTACCGAGTTAAGCAACCTGAAAAAACATGAGCGGACACACACAGGAGATAAGCCTTTCCACTGCTCCCTGTGTGGAAAGAGTTTTACAGAGTTAGGGAGTCTAAAAATGCATAACAGAATACACACAGGTGAGAAGCCTCACCAATGCTCTCAGTGCGGAAAGAGTTTTACCAAGTTAGGGAACCTGAAAATGCATGAGAGAATACACACAGGAGAGAAGCCTTACCAATGCTCCCTGTGTGGAAAGAGATTTACCTCATTAAGGCAATTGAAAGAGCATGAAAGAATCCACACCATAGAGAAACGTTAGCAATGCTCCTAGTGTGAGATGATTTATTTACTCAGTTAGGGCACCTGAAAGACCATGAGATAATACATACAGTGAAGATACCTTACCACCGTTCCAGTGTGGAAAGGAATATATCACATGAAATTATACTTAAAGTTTATGAGACAACACATACTTCTCCCACACTTGTTTCATCTTTTTTACTGCAAAACGTTGTGCTTTTGTTTATGCCACATAAAATCAAGTTGTATCGAAATGGACAAAAAAAGACATCTATATTTTTTTTTCAAAACTAACTGAATATGAAGTAGACTATGTCAGCTTGAATTTATCTGAGTAAAGAACATCACGCTGCTTGCTTAGCGAGTACTACCTTCCCCCAATTAGCCACATACCTGGCTCGAACTCAGGACCTCTGCATTACAAACACACGTGACCGTCCTCGTTCAATCGTCTCTACCCGTCGCGCCACTCAAAAGCTAGCAATTTAACGGTACAAGCAAGGACACTTATGACTGAGGAGTGATTTTCACACATCTCGATGTGCTACATTCACCCCTCAAACTTACAACAGCGACCCCCAGCGTTGAGCTGAGGGCAACTGTAGATCCGAGTCACTAGTCACCACTGTAAAGGAGTTGACGTTGCTTCCTTAAGGTTGCTACAAGCCTCACGACTAAAGATTCGGATCTACAGGGTTTTTGTTCAATTGTTGACACTTAAGGCAGTGATACATACTCTGTAAATAAATGATCATTTTCCAACTCTGGCTTTGTGTGTGTGTGTGTGTGTGTCTGCGTGTCATTCCTCGAGCACTACAGATAATCAATCTATCTGCTATTTTCTGCGTTGGTGGCTGACTGATTATTTGTATCTTACAGAGTGTGACTTTAAGGGAAATAGTATGTTCAAATTTTTTTTTTTTTTGTTCACCTTTATTTAACCAGGTAAGCCAGTTGAGAACAAGTTCTCATTTACAACTGCGACCTGGCCAAGATAAAGCAAAGCAGTGCGATAAAAACAACAACACAGAGTTACATATGAGGTAAAACAAAACATAAAGTCAAAAATACAACAGAAAATATATATACAGTGTGTGCAAATGTAGTAAGTTATGGAGGTAAGGCAATAAACAGGCCATAGTGTAAAATAGTTACAATTTAGTATTAACACTGGAGTGAGAGATGATGTGCAAATAGAGATACTGGGGTGCAAAAGAGCAAAATAAATAACAATATGGGGATGAGGTAGTTGGGTGGGCTAATTTCAGATGGGCTGTGTACAGGTGCAGTGATCGGTAAGCTGCTCTGACAACTGATGCTTAAAGTTAGTGAGGGAGATAAGAGTCTCCAGCTTCAGAGATTTTTGCAGTTCGTTCCAATCATTGGCAGCAGAGAACTGGAAGGAATGGCGGCCAAAGGAGGTGTTGGCTTTGGGGATGACCAGTGAGATATACCTGCTGGAGCGCAGACTACGGGTGGGTGTTGCTATGGTGACCAGTGAGCTAAGATAAGACAGGGATTTGCCTAGCAGTGATTTATAGATGGCCTGGAGCCAGCGGGTTTGGCGGCGAATATGTAGTGAGGACCAGCCAACAAGAGCGTACAGTGGTGGGTAGTATATGGGGCTTTGGTGACAAAACGGATGGCACTGTGATAGACTACATCCAATTTGCTGAGTAGAGTGTTGGAGGCTATTTTGTAAATGACATCGCCAAAGTCAAGGATCGGTAGGATAGTCAGTTTTACGAGGGCATGTTTGGCAGCATGAGTGAAGGAGGCTTTGTTGCGAAATGGAAAGCCGATTCTAGATCGAACTTTTGATTGGAGATGCTTAATGTGAGTCTGGAAGGAGAGTTTACAGTCTAACCAGACACCTAGGTATTTGTAGTTGTCCACATACTCTAGGTCAGACCCGCCGAGAGTAGTGATTCTAGTCGGGTGGGCGGGTGCCAGCAGCGTTCGATTGAAGAGCATGCATTTAGTTTTACTAGTGTTTAAGAGCAGTTGGAGGCCACGGAAGGAGTGTTGTATGGCATTGAAGCTCGTTTGGAGGTTTGTTAACACAGTGTCCAATGAAGGGCCAGATGTATACAAAATGGTGTCGTCTGCGTAGAGGTGGATCTGAGAGTCACAAGCAGCAAGAGCGACATCATTGATATACACAGAGAATAGAGTCGGCCCGAGAATTGAACCCTGTGGCACCCCCATAGAGACGGCCAGAGGTCCAGACAACAGGCCCTCCAATTTGACACATTGAACTCTACCTGAGAAGTAGTTGGTGAACCAGTCGAGGCAGTCATTAGAGAAACCAAGGCTATTTAGTCTGCCAATAAGAATGCGGTGGTTAACAGAGTCGAAAGCCTTGGCCAGGTCAATGAAGACGGCTGCGCAGTACTGTCTTTTATCGATCACGGTTATAATATAATATCGTTTAGGACCTTGAGCGTGGCTGAGGTGCACCCATGACCAGCTCAGGTACGGTGGGATTCGAAATGGTCGGTGATCTGTTTGTTAACTCGGCTTTCAAATACTTTCGAAAGGCAGGGCAGGATGGATATAGGTCTGTAACAGTTTGGATCTAGAGTGTCACCCCCTTTGAAGAGGGGGATGACCGCGGCAGCTTTCAAATCTCTGGGGATCTCAGACGTTACGAAAGAGAGGTTGAACAGGCTAGTAATAGGGGTTGTGACAATTTCGGCGGCTATTTTTAGAAAGAAAGGGTCCAGATTGTCTAGCCCAGATGATTTGTAAGGGTCCAGATTTTGTGAAGGAGAAGCGGAAGGGCATGGGCAAGTTGCAGCGGAGGGTGCAGAGCTGGTGGCCGGGGTAGTGGTAGCCAGGTGGAAAGCATGGCCAGCCGTAGCAAAATGCTTGTTGAAATTCTCGATTATTGTAGATTTATCGGTGGTGACAGTGTTTCCTAGTCTCAGTGCAGTGGGCAGTTGGGAGGAGGTGCTCTTATTCTCCATGGACTTTACAGTGTCCCAAAACATTTTGGAGTTAGCGCTACAGGATGTAAATTTCTGTTTGAAAAAGCTAGCCTTTTGCTTTCCTAACTGATTGTGTATATTGGTTCCTGACTTCCATGAAAAGTTGCATATCGCGGGGGCTATTCCATGCTAATGCAGTACGCCACAGGATGTTTTTGTGCTGGTCAAGGGCAGTCAAGTCTGAGGAGAACCAGGGGCTATATCTGTTCTTAGTTCTGAATTTTTTGAATGGGGCATGCTTATTTAAGATTCAGAGGAAAGCACTTTTAAAGAACAACCAGGCATCCTCTACTGACGGAATGAGGTCAATATCCATCCAGGATACCCGGGCCAGATCAATTAGAAAGGCCTACTTGCTAAAGTGCTTTAGGGAGCATTTGACAGTGATGAGGGGTGGTCGTTTGACCGCGGACCCATTACGGACGCAGTCAATAAGGCAGTGATCGCTGAGATCCTGGTTGAAGACAGCGGAGGTGTATTTAGAGGGTACATTTGTCAGGATAATATCTATGAGGGTGCCCATGTTTACAGATTTAGGGTTGTACCTGGTAGGTTCGTTGATAATTTGTGTGAGATTGAGGGCATCTAGTTTAGATTGTAGGTTGTCCGGGGTGTTAAGCGTATCCCAGTTTAGGTCACCAAGCAGTACGAACTCTGAGGATAGATGGGGGGCAATCAGTTCACATATGGTGTCCAGGGCACAGCTCGTGGCTGAGGGGGGTCTGTAGCAAGCGGCAACAGTGAGACTTATTTCTGGAAAGGTGGATTTTTAGAAGCTCAAACTGTTTGGGCACAGACCTGGATAGTACGATAGAGCTCTGCAGGCTATCTCTACAGTAGATTGCAACCCCACCCCCATTGGCAGTTCTATCGAGATGGAAAATGTTGTAGTTGGGGATGGAAATTTCTGAATTTTTGGTGGCCTTCCTAACATCTAACAGTGTGACTTTAAGGGAATAGTATGGTCACATCTTACAGAGTGACTTTAAAGGAATAGTATGGTCACATCTTACAGAGTGACTTTAAGGGAATAGTATGGTCACATCTTACAGAGTGACTTTAAGGGAATAATATGGTCACATCTTACAGAGTGACTTTAAGGGAATAGTATGGTCACATCTTACAGAGTGACTTTAAGGGAATAGTATGGTCACATCTTACAGAGTGACTTTAAGTGAATAGTGTGGTCACATCTTACATAGTGACTTTAAGGGAATAGTATGGTCACATCTAACCGTGTGACTTTAAAGGGGCAATTTGCTACATCCAATTTCAAACATTTAAATGAATGATGTATACTCTTTGACTCTTTAACAATATAACTTGTACAGTGCATTCGGAAAGTATTCAGACCACTTGACTTTTTCCCTCATCAATCTACACACAATATCCCATAATAACAAAGCAAAAATAGTTGTTTTGATTTTATTAAAAATACAAAACTGAAATATCATATTTACATAAGTATTCAGACCCTTTACTCAGTACTTTGTTGAAGCACCTTTGCCAGCGATTACAGCCTTGAGTCTTCTTGGGTATGACGCTACAAGCTTGGCACACCTGTATTTGGGGAGTTTCTCCCATTCTTCTCTGTATATCCGCTCAAGCTCTGTCAGGTTGGATGGGCAGCGTTGCTGCAAAGCTATTTTCAGGTCTCTCCAGAGATGTTCCATCGGGTTCAAGTCCGGGCTCTGGCTGGGCCTCTCAAGGACATTCAGAGACTTGTCCCGAAGCCACTCCTGCGTTGTCTTGGCTGTGTGCTTAGGGTCTTTGTCCTGTTGGAAAGTGAACCTTCGCCACAATCTGAGGTCCTGAGCGCTCTGCAGCAGGTTTTCATCAAGGATCTCTCTGTACTTTGATCTGTTCATCTTTCCCTCGATCCTGACTAGTCTCCCAGTCACTGCCTCTGAAAAACATCCCCACAGCATGATGCTGCCACGACCATGCTTCACCGTAGGGATGGTGCCATGTTTCCTCCAGACGTGACACTTGGCATTCAGGCCAAAGAGTTCAATCTTGGTTTCATCAGACCAGAGAATTTTGTTTCTCATTGTCTGGGTCCTTTAGGTGCTTTTTGGCAAACTACAAGCGGGCTGTTATGTGCCTTTTACTGAGGAGTGGCTTTCGGTCTGGCCACTCTACCATAAAGGCCTGATTGGTGGAGTGCTGCAGAGATGGTTGTCCTTCTGGAAGGTTCTCCCATCTCCACAGAGGAACTCTGGAGCTCTGCCAGAGTGACCATCGCGTTCTTGGTCACCTCCCTGACCAAGGCCCTTCTCCCCTGATTGCTCAGTTTGGCCGGGCGGCCAGCTCTTAGGAAGAGTCTTGGTGGTTCCAAACTTCTTCCATTTAGAATGATGGAGGCCACTGTGTCCTTCCTCAGATCTGTGCCTCGACACAATCCTGTCTCTGAGCTCTACGGACAATTCCTTCGACCTCATGGCTTAGTTTTTGCTTTGACATGCACTGTCAACTGTGGGACCTTATATAATATATAATCAATTTTAGAATAAAGCTGTAAGGTAACAAAGTGTGGAAAAAGTCAAGGGGTCTGAATACTTTCCGAATGCACTGTATATGCCTAACGAGCTTAGTTCAACTGTCGTACCCCATCAGAACCCAACATATAAGTCTGTTTAACTCCATTGTTTGTAAACACTGTTAGCCTGAAAACATGGCAAAAACTATAATTGTTATATCATGGATGGTCAGTCCTTGCATCCATAGCTCTGTCTATGAATTTGAGAGTGGTTGTATTTCTCCAGCTTTTTATCAAAACAGGGGTGTGGTAATGCCTTGTTATTGTTTGAACTGCAGATTGCCCCTGTAAAGTACAACAAACAGAGGATGTTTTAACACATTACCTTTTATAACAGGGTTGATCGTAACAGGGTTGATCGTTACAGGGTTTATTCATAACAGGGTTTATTAATAATGTTCATATTCAGCTTCTACATCTGCGTAGAGGAAATGATCTGTAAGAAGTAAGAGAAAACGGGTTATTTACCAATGACTTGTTTCCATTGTTTTGCCAGAAGGTTTTGTTAAACTGTGTTACCGACTGCAGTCAGCAGATGGCGATGTGAGTATTTCAGATGATGCGTCGTGCGTCAGGTATCATCTCGTGGACGGGACGCTTCTTCAACAACAACAGTTCAGCCGCCTCCGTAGCCAACATAAAACCTTAACATCGAAGCTTTAGGCCAGTTTTGTGTATATTAACCTCCGTGTTTTAAACACACTGTCTGCGTATTTGCTAGTTACTCCATTTAATTTACGTTATTAGCTATATAGCTATCTGGCTAAGTAACACTAGGCTAGTCGCTAATGCTAACTAGCTAGCTAACATCCCCGACCATGAGCTCACTAAGCTACTCTCCTCCTGCTAAAGAAGAGGAGGTCTGCTGGACGGAGAAAGAAGCTCTAGTGAAAGAGGAGGAGGAAGAGGAGGATGTTACAATACAAAAACAAGTAGAGGGTGAAGCTGTTACCGTGAAAGAAGAAGAAGTTACAGAGGAAGAAGCGTTCAGAGTGAAAGAGGAGGAGGAAGAGCAAGATCACGTTTTTGAACTGAAAGAGGCGATAGAAAAGGAAGCAGTTTTTGTAGTGACGGAGGAGGCAGAGATTACTGTCACATTGGAGGAAGAAGAGAAGACTGGAGATCTGAGGAACACCAGTAAGTAGTATTTTAAAAACGGGCACAAACTCTGCAGTTGTTGAACTGAAGTTATATATTTGAATATGTTGTTCTGTACCATTTTGTTAAAGTTACAAAGAGTGGGGGGGTCACCAACAAAACGTAACAATGGATGAAATGTATCCTATTATATTAGACAGACTTTTCAGACTTCTAGACTAGACTTGGTTTCCAGCTGTTGTACAGCTTGTCTTTGTCCTAGTGATAAACTTGGCCTCAGGTTATTGAGGGATCTGATTTGGATTAAACATCACAGGAAGACAGTTTTATCATGTGGAGGTTTCATTCCGGGTCGTATTCATTAGTGAACGCTGTAGCAAAAGGTTTTTCATCGGAAAACAAAAACAAGCTTTTGTTATGGGAAAGGGGGATACCTAGTCAGTTGTACAACTGAATGCACTGGCCCACCGCTCCTACCCGCCAGGCTACCCGCTTGTCGTTTCATTTGGCCTATTTTCTCCCGCTATGTTTCTTGTTAATTCAATCCTGATCTCTCTGTTAAACTAAACGGAGTGGCTGCGGTTCCGGATCGTGGCTTGCTGTTGCTAAAAATACGGAGAATGCCGGATCCACTAGCCTACCTCCTTCCAGCTGCTACTCAGTCACTCCGCTGCCGCTTGTACACAAAACATTTTGAACAACAGTAGTTATTTGTCTGTTGTAACAGTAGGCTATTGCAAACAAGTTGTCTAGAAATGTCATGTTCTTTTTTTCAGGAGGGAAGTTACATGCAGCTGTTTAGGCAAGCTATAAGTAGCCTATACAGTATATCAAACAAGCGTGTCACAGACAGGCAGTTAATAGAGATGTCATGTTATTTTTTTCCCATCACCATTGCAAACAGGAGGCAGACTCCTGGCTAAATGGCAGCATAACTGTAAAGATTACATCATCACACACAACGCAGATTATTTTTGCCCCCAATGTAATATGTACCCTGCGTCTGCTTGTGCTACGGCAATATCTGTTACAACAGACAAGATTAGGTTGGAGCCTTCTTAATATATCTATTTTTGGAATGTTTGTTCAAATCGCAGCAGGGTTTTTATTTCAGCTGTTCAGAAATATGAGGCAGAGACATCACCGTGGTTCAGACCAGGCTACATCACCATGGTTCAGACCAGGCTACATCCCACCAGGCTACATCCCCATGGTTCAGACCAGGCTACATCCCCATAGTTCAGACCAGGCTACATCCCCATGGTTCAGACCAGGCTACATCAGACCAGGCTACATACCCATGGTTCAGACCAGGCTACATCCCCATGGTTCAGACCAGGCTACACCCCCATGGTTCAGACCAGGCTACATCAGACCAGGCTACATCCCCATGGTTCAGACCAGGCTACATCCCCATGGTTCAGACCAGGCTACATCAGACCAGGCTACATCCCCATGGTTCAGACCAGGCTACATCCCCATGGTTCAGACCAGGCTACATCCCCATGGTTCAGACCAGGCTACATCCCACCAGGCTACATCCCCATGGTTCAGACCAGGCTACATCCCCATGGTTCAGACCAGGCTACATCCCCATGGTTCAGACCAGGCTACATCAGACCAGGCTACATACCTATGGTTCAGACCAGGCTACACCCCCATGGTTCAGACCAGGCTACATCAGACCAGGCTACATCACCATGGTTCAGACCAGGCTACATCCCCATGGTTCAGACCAGGCTACATCCCCATGGTTCAGACCAGGCTACACCCCCATGGTTCAGACCAGGCTACATCCCCATTGGTTCAGACCAGGCTACATCATCATGGTTCAGACCAGGCTACACCCCCATGGTTCAGACCAGGCTACATCCCCATTGGTTCAGACCAGGCTACATCATCATATCGATCAAATTGGTTGAGAGTTCAGAAGAGGGTAAAGAGAGAAACATGAATGCGCAGAACGTGATTTGGATCCTCAGTTTTAAGAAGTACGTTTCCAGGGGGGGGGGGCGGCGGCGAAAACTCTGTATTCGTAGCGAAAACTCTGTATTCGTAGCGAAAACTCTGTATTCGTAGCGAAAACTCTGTATTCGTAGCGAAAACTCTGTATTCGTAGCGAAAACTCTGTATTCGTAGCGAAAACTCTGTATTCGTAGCGAAAACTCTGTATTCGTAGCGAAAACTCTGTATTCGTAGCGAAAACTCTGTATTCGTAGCGAAAACTCTGTATTCGTAGCGAAAACTCTGTATTCAAAGTGGCGAAACGCTGTATTCGTAGCGAAAACGCTGTATTCAGTAGCGTAAAACGCTGTATTCGAATGCGTAAAGCAGCTGTATTCAAATGGCGAAACGCTGTATTCGTAGCGAAAACGCTGTATTCGTAGCGAAAACGCTGTATTCGTAGCGAAAACTCTGTATTCGTAGCGAAAACTCTGTATTCGTAGCGAAAACTCTGTATTCGTAGCGAAAACTCTGTATTCGTAGCGAAAACTCTGTATTCGTAGCGAAAACTCTGTATTCGTAGCGAAAACTCTGTATTCGTAGCGAAAACTCTGTATTCGTAGCGAAAACTCTGTATTCGTAGCGAAAACTCTGTATTCGTAGCGAAAACTCTGTATTCGTAGCGAAAACTCTGTATTCGTAGCGAAAACTCTGTATTCGTAGCGAAAACTCTGTATTCGTAGCGAAAACTCTGTATTCGTAGCGAAAACTCTGTATTCGTAGCGAAAACTCTGTATTCGTAGCGAAAACTCTGTATTCGTAGCGAAAACTCTGTATTCGTAGCGAAAACTCTGTATTCGTAGCGAAAACTCTGTATTCGTAGCGAAAACTCTGTATTCGTAGCGAAAACTCTGTATTCGTAGCGAAAACGCTGTATTCGTAGCGAAAACGCTGTATTCGTAGCGAAAACGCTGTATTCGTAGCGAAAACGCTGTATTCGTAGCGAAAACGCTGTATTCGTAGCGAAAACTCTGTATTCGTAGCGAAAACTCTGTATTCGTAGCGAAAACTCTGTATTCGTAGCGAAAACTCTGTATTCGTAGCGAAAACTCTGTATTCGTAGCGAAAACTCTGTATTCGTAGCGAAAACTCTGTATTCGTAGCGAAAACTCTGTATTCGTAGCGAAAACTCTGTATTCGTAGCGAAAACTCTGTATTCGTAGCGAAAACTCTGTATTCGTAGCGAAAACGCTGTATTCGTAGCGAAAACGCTGTATTCGTAGCGAAACGCTGTATTCAGTAGCGAAAACGCTGTATTCGTAGCGAAAACGCTGTATTCAGTAGCGAAAACGCTGTATTCGTAGCGAAAACGCTGTATTCGTGGCGAAAACGCTGTATTCGTAGCGGCAAACGCTGTATTCGTAGCGAAAACGCTGTATTCGTAGCGAAAACGCTGTATTCGTAGCGAAAACTCTGTATTCGTAGCGAAAACTCTGTATTCGTAGCGAAAACTCTGTATTCGTAGCGAAAACTCTGTATTCGTAGCGAAAACTCTGTATTCGTAGCGAAAACTCTGTATTCGTAGCGAAAACTCTGTATTCGTAGCGAAAACTCTGTATTCGTAGCGAAAACTCTGTATTCGTAGCGAAAACTCTGTATTCGTAGCGAAAACTCTGTATTCGTAGCGAAAACTCTGTAGCGAAAACTCTGTATTCGTAGCGAAAACTCTGTATTCGTAGCGAAAACTCTGTATTCGTAGCGAAAACTCTGTATTCGTAGCGAAAACTCTGTATTCGTAGCGAAAACTCTGTATTCGTAGCGAAAACTCTGTATTCGTAGCGAAAACTCTGTATTCGTAGCGAAAACTCTGTATTCGTAGCGAAAACTCTGTATTCGTAGCGAAACGCTGTATTCGTAGCGAAAACGCTGTATTCGTAGCGAAAACGCTGTATTCGTAGCGAAAACGCTGTATTCGTAGCGAAAACGCTGTATTCGTAGCGAAAACGCTGTATTCGTGGCGAAAACTCTGTATTCGTAGCGAAAACTCTGTATTCGTAGCGAAAACTCTGTATTCGTAGCGAAAACGCTGTATTCGTAGCCTTGGCCTAAACTAAATACTCTGGTTGTCTTTGGCAGGAGAGAGACCAGACTCAGAGGAAACAGAGCCAGAGACGTCCAAACCAGCGAGACCACACCACTGCTTCCACTGCGGGAATAGTTTTACCCAGTTAGGGAGCCCGAAAGGACATGAGAAAACGTACACAGGGGAGAAGCCATACCACTGCTCTCAATGTGGTTTTGGAGGGAAAGAGGAGGAGATGGACGTCACAGTGAAAGAAGAGGAAGACGGTTTTGGAGTTAAGGAGGGTGGAGAGATAACTGTTACATTAGAAGAAGAAGAAGAAGAAGAAGAGACTGGAGGTCTAATGAACACCAGTGAGTTTTATCTTAAACTGGGGCAAAAACTCTGCAGTTGTTGAACCGATGTCTCTGAATATCTCTTTCTGTATGCTGGACATCCCATAAGAGCAAAAAATAATACAAAAAAAATACATCATTTGTTTTTCAAATCTCAATGGTTTTATTACATCCTTAATATTTTAGCTGTAAGGTAAGACAGACTGATCTGATTGTAATATCTATGATATATTATTACAACCAAGCCTGAAAAGACATAAGAAAAAAAGTAAACAGGGGGAGAAGCCATACCACTGCTCTCAATGTGTTTTCCTATATTATTACAACCAACTCCTGTGTGATTTCATGACATTTGGGTGAAATCTTGGCTTTCATTTTCTTTTCAAAATGATGAAGGATCATTTGGATCTGGATTAAAGGCCCATTGCAGTCAAAAAACATGATTTTCCCGTGTTTTATATTTATTTTCCACACTGAGGTGAGAATAATATTGAGGATGCCATTTTAAGTGTAAGAGCTGTTTTGAAAAGACCGCCTGAAATTTCAGCCTGTTTTTTGTGGGCTTGAGTTTCAGCCTGCCTGGTGACATCAGGGACGTGATAGGTCAGAGTTGTTTGTTTTGATTAATCTTGTTGTATTTATTGTATTAATATTATTATTTTACATGATGTTGTATTAAATTGTGTATGTTCATGTTCACAGGGCTCCCTTGTAAATGAGACCCTGGTCTCAATGGTGACCCACCCTTTATGAATAAAAGTTCAATAAAAACAAATATGAGTTAATAGACCAATAAGAAAGAGTTCCAAACCTCTCTGCCAATAACAGCTAGTTTTCCGTTTTCCCCTCCCCACTCAGACTACTCCCAGACACTCCTAGAAAAAAATTTGCTTGAGAAATTGCTCTTTGATAAGAAGCTATTTTTGTTTCTTGTTGACCATTTTAACTGTTACCCAGAAATGATTTGATATTGATATTTTAAAAAATGGCTGCATTGGACCTTTAAACAATCTAAAACACTAACCTCAGGTTATTGAGGGAACTAGTCTGGATTAAACCTGAGAGAAGGCCAGTTTTATCATGTGGAGGTTTCATTTAGGGTCGTATTTCTCCAAACGTTTCGCAACTCAAAATGAAAAAAATAAATGTTTATACAATCCTGTTCTCTGTTTAACTAGATACTCTGTTTCGTCTTTGGCAGGAGAGAGACCAGACTCTCCCTCTGACAGCGGGAAGAGTCCTTCAGAGAAACCAGACCTGGAGACCCCAAAACCAGTGAGACCACACCAGTGTTCCCACTGTGGAAAGAGTTTTAAGTGGGTATGTTACCTGAAAGAACATGAAAGAATATACACAGGAGAAAAGCTGTTCCAATGCTCACAGTGTGGAAAGGAATCTACCCAGTTAGGGAGCCTGAAAATACATGAGAGAATACACTCTGGAGATAAGTCTCACAAATGCACTCAATGTGGAAAGACATTTAAGCGGTTAGGTAACCTGAAGTCACATGAGCGAACACACACTAGAGAGAAGCCTTACAACTGTTCCCAGTGTGAAAATATATTTTTCTCATCAGGAGACCTGAAATCACACGAGAGAGCACATTCTTTAGAGAGGCCTTACCAATGCTCTCAGTGTGGAAAGAGATGTATCAAGTCATCACATCTGAAAGATCATAAGAGAATACACACAGGAGAAAAACCATTCCAATGCTTCCAGTGTGTAAAGAGTTTTAGCCAGGTAGGGAACCTCAACATTCATGAGAGGACACACACTGCAGAAAAACCTTTCCAATGCTGTCAGTGTGGAAAAAGGTTTACCCACTCAGGTCACCTGAAAACACATGAGGGAACACACACAGGAAAAAAACCTTTCCAATGCTCGCAGTGTGAAAAGAGTTTTAGCCAGTTGGGGAACCTGAAAAGGCATGAGAGGTCACACACTGGAGAAAAACCTTTCCAATGCTTCCAGTGTTGCAAGAGTTTTACCCGTTTAGGGACCCTGAAAATACATAAGAGAATACATTCTGGATAGAGAAGCTTTACCACTGCTCCCACTGTGGATTTAAATTTACCTGGCTAAGGCAACTGAAAGAGCATGAAAGAATCCACACCTGAGAGAAACGTTATCAAATCACATTTTTATTTGTCACATTCTACAGGTGTAGTAGATCTTACTGTGAAATGCTGACTTACCAGCCCTTAACCAACAATGCACAGTTTTTTTTTTTTAAGTAACAAAATGTTGCTAAATAAACTAAAGGAAATATAACAGCACAATAAAATAACAATAACAAGGCAATGTGCAGTGGAACCAGGTAGTAATGAGGCTATATACAAGATGTACCAGTACTGAGTCAATGTCCAGGGGTACCAGGTAGTAATGAGGCTATATACAGGAAGTAGCAGTACTGAGTCAATGTGCAGGGGTACCAGGTAGTAATGAGGCTATATACAGGAAGTAGCAGTACTGAGTCAATGTCCAGGGGTACCAGGTAGTAATGAGGCTATATACAGGAAGTAGCAGTACTGAGTCAATGTGCAGGGGTACCAGGTAGTAATGAGGCTATATACAGGAAGTAGCAGTACTGAGTCAATGTGCAGGGGTACCAGGTAGTAATGAGGCTATATACAGGAAGTAGCAGTACTGAGTCAATGTCCAGGGGTACCAGGTAGTAATGAGGCTATATACAGGAAGTAGCAGTACTGAGTCAATGTGCAGGGGTACCAGGTAGTAATGAGGCTATATACAGGAAGTAGCAGTACTGAGTCAATGTGCAGGGGTACCAGGTAGTAATGAGGCTATATACAGGAAGTAGCAGTACTGAGTCAATATGCAGGGGTACCAGGTAGTAATGAGGCTATATACAGGAAGTAGCAGTACTGAGTCAATGTGCAGGGGTACCAGGTAGTAATGAGGCTATATACAGGAAGTAGCAGTACTGAGTCAATGTGCAGGGGTACCAGGTAGTAATGAGGCTATATACAGGAAGTAGCAGTACTGAGTCAATGTGCAGGGGTACCAGGTAGTAATGAGGCTATATACAGGAAGTAGCAGTACTGAGTCAATGTGCAGGGGTACCAGGTAGTAATGAGGCTACAGTTGAAGTCTATAGTTTCCATACACCTTTAGCCAAATACATTTAAACTCTGTTTTTCACAATTCCTAACATTTAATCCTAGTAAAAAATTCCCTGTCTTAGGTCAGTTAGGATCACCACTTCAGTTTAAGAATGAGAAATGTCAGAATAATAGTAGAGAGAATGATTTATTTCAGCTTTTATTTATTTAATCAAATTCCCAGTGGGTCAGAAGTTTACATACACTCAATTAGTATTTGGTAGCATTGCCTTTAACTTGTTTAACTTGGGTCAAACGTTTTGGGTAGCCTTCCACAAGCTTCCCACAATAAGTTGGGTGCATTTTTGCCCATTCCTCCTGACAGAGCTGGTGTAACTGAGTCAGGTTTGTAGGCCTCCTTGCTCGCACACGCTTTTTCAGTTCTGCCCACAAATTGTCTATAGGATTGAGGTCAGGGCTTTGTGATGGCCACTCCAATACCTTGACTTTGTTGTCCTTAAGCCATTTTGCCACAACTTTGAAAGTATGCTTGGGGTCATTGTCCATTTGGAAGACCCATTTGTGACCAAGCTTTAAGTTCCTGACTGATGTCTTGAGATGTTGCTTCAATACAGTGGGGAAAAAAAGTATTTAGTCAGCCACCAATTGTGCAAGTTCTCCCACTTAAAAAGATGAGAGAGGCCTGTAATTTTCATCATAGGTACACGTAAACTATGATAGACAAATTGAGAAAAGAAAATCCAGAAAATCACATTGTAGGATTTTTATGAATTTATTTGCAAATTATGGTGGAAAATAAGTATTTGGTCACCTACAAACAAGCAAGATTTCTGGCTCTCACAGACCTGTAACTTCTTCTTTAAGAGGCTCTTCTGTCCTCCACTCGTTACCTGTATTAATGGCACATGTTTGAACTTGTTGTCAGTATAAAAGACACCTGTCCACAACCTCAAACAGTCACACTCCAAACTCCACTATGGCCAAGACCAAAGAGCTGTTAAAGGACACCAGAAACAAAATTGTAGACCTGCACCAGGCTGGGAAGACTGAATCTGCAATAGGTAAGCAGCTTGGTTTGAAGAAATCAACTGTGGGAGCAATTATTAGGAAATGGAAGACATACAAGACCACTGATAATCTCCCTTGATCTGGGGCTCCACGCAAGATCTCACCCCGTGGGGTCAAAATGATCACAAGAACGGTGAGCAAAAATCCCAGAACCACACAGGGGACCTAGTGAATGACCTGCAGAGAGCTGGGACCAAAGTAACAAAGCCTACCATCAGTAACACACTACGCCGCCAGGGACTCAAATCCTGCAGTGCCAGACGTGTCCCCCTGCTTAAGCCAGTACATGTCCAGGCCCGTCTGAAGTTTGCTAGAGTGCATTTGGATGATCCAGAAGAGGATTTGGAGAATGTCATATGGTCAGATGAAACCAAAATAGAACTTTTTTGGTAAAAACTCAACTCGTATTTACTTCCAAGAGGAGGTTTAGAACTCAGTTGAATGAAGTTGAAACCCTTCTTGTCACAGCACAATCCATTAAAGGCAAAATATCCTATATCTATAGACTCCTTTCTGAGAAAGGAGGATCCTCCTTTACTCCTTTGAAAATAATATGGGAAAAGGACCTTGGTCTGACTATCAGTGACGAGTTATGGGCGGAGGTTTGCGACAGGGTATACTGCTCCTCTACTAATGTAAAAATGAAAGAATCTAATTACAAATTTTTGTACAAATTTTATTACACTCCCCTGAGACTCCATAAAATGAAAACAGACATTTCTCCTAATTGTAATAGATGTACCTCTGAAAGTGGAACCTATATGCATGTATTTTGGAGCTGCAGAGAGATTGCCAGATTTTGGCAATCTATACATACTGCTGCACAGAAAATACTAGATGTACAGTTTGATATGACCCCGTGTCTCTATCTTCTTAATGCCCAGCAGGACTTTGTTCTTGATCCTGACAGAGAAAATTTGCTCATGACCATTACATACTTTGCTAAGAAATGTATTCTTCTATTGTGGGCCTCTAATACTTCTCCTACATTTAAAATGTGGATTGACCAGATTGTTGACTTTCTCCCCCTTGAAAAGCTCACTTATGACCTCCACAAGAGACAGCCCAAGTTTGATAGACTCTGGTCTCCACTACTCAACTATATTTCAAATTGGACAGAGTGAATGGGGGAATCAGGGAGATGGGCAGATGCGTGTTGTGTAAGGTGCTGTAAAACCTAAAAACTAATTATTGGCTCGTCATCTCAGCTAAGGCTGGAAATAGCTAATAAGAACCTTGATAGTGCTGCTGCAAGTTCTATAATTTAAATTTTGTTATAATTATTATTTGTGTATGTATGTATGTATGTATGTATGTATGTATATATATATACATATATAAAACAATTTTTTTATTATTATTATTTTTTTATTTTTTTTAAATTCACATCTGTGAATGTGGAATGTGTTTGGTTGGTTGATTGAAAACTTAATAAAACTTTAAATTGAAAAAAAAAAAAACTCAACTCGTCGTGTTTGGAGGACAAAGAATGCTGAGTTGCATCCAAAGGACACCATACCTACTGTGAAGCATGGGGGTGGAAACATCATGCTTTGGGGCTGTTTTTCTGCAAAGGGACCAGGACGACTGATCCGTGTAAAGGAAAGAATGAATGGGGCCATGTATCGTGAGATTTTGAGTGAAAACCTCCTTCCATCAGCAAGGGCATTGAAGATGAAACGTGGCTGGGTCTTTCAGCATGACAATAATCCCAAACACACCGCCCGGGCAACGAAGGAGTGGCTTCGTAAGAAGCATTTCAAGGTCCTGGAGTGGCCTAGCCAGTCTCCAGATCTCAACCCCATAGAAAATCTTTGGAGGGAGTTGAAAGTCTGTGTTGCCCAGCGACAGCCCCAAAACATCACTGCTCTAGAGGAGATCTGCATGGAGGAATGGGCCAAAATACCAGCAACAGTGTGTGAAAACCTTGTGAAGACTTACAGAAAACGTTTGACCTGTGTCATTGCCAACAAAGGGTATATAACAAAGTATTGAGAAACTTTTGTTATTGACCAAATACTTATTTTCCACCATAATTTGCAAATAAATTCATAAAAAATCCTACAATGTGATTTTCTGGATTTTTTTTCCTCATTTTGTCTGTCATAATTGACATGTACCTATGATGAAAATTACAGGCCTCTCTCATCTTTTTAAGTGGGAGAACTTGCACAATTGGTGGCTGACTAAATACTTTTTTCCCCCACTGTATATCCACAAAGTGTTCCTTCCTCATGATGCCATCTATTTTGTGAAGTGCACCAGTCCCTCCTGCAGCAAATCACCCCCACAGCATGATGCTGCCACCCCCGTGCTTCACGGTTGGGAGGGTGTTTTCCGGCTTGCAAGCGCCCCCCTTTTTCTTCCAAACATAACGATGGTCATTATGGCCAAACAGTTATATTTTTGTTTCATCAGACCAGAGGACATTTCTCCAAAAAGTACGATCTTTGTCCCCATGTGCAGTTGCAAACCGTAGTCTGGCTTTTTTATGGCGGTTTTGTAGCAGTGGATTCTTCCTCGCTAAGCGGCCTTTCAGGTTATGTCGATATAGGACTTGTTTTACTGTGGATATAGATACTTTTGTACCAGTTTCCTCCAGTGTCTTCAAAAGGTCCTTTGATGTTTTTCTGGGATTGATTTGCACTTTTCGCACCAAAGTACGTTCATCTCTAGGAGACAGAACGCGTCTCCTTCCTGAGCGGTATGACGGCTGTGTGGTCCCATGGTGTTTATACTTGCGTACTATTGTTTGTACAGATGAACGTGGTACCTTCAGGCATTTGGAAATTGCTCCCAAGGATGAACCAGACTTGTGGAGGTGTACAATTCTTTTTCTGAGGTCTTGGCTGATTTCTTTTGATTTTCCCATGATGTCAAGCAAAGAGGCACTTAGTTTGAAGGTAGACCTGGAAATACATCCACAGGTACACCTCCAATTGACTCAAATGATGTCAATTAGCCTATCAGAAGCTTCTAAAGCCATGACATCATTTTCTGGAATTTTCCAAGCTGTTTAAAGGCACAGTCAACTTAGTGTATGTAAACTTCTGACCCACTGGAATTGTGATACAGTGAATTATAAGTGAAATAATCTGTCTGTAAACAATTGTTGGAAAAATTACTTGTCATGCACAAAGTAGATGTCCTAACCGACTTGCCAAAACTATAGTTTGTTAACAATACATTTGTGGAGTGGTTGAAAAAACAAGTTTTAATGACTCCAACCTAAGTGTATGTATTCTTCAGACTTCAACTGTATATACAAGGAGGAGCAGTACTGAGTCAATGTGCAGGGGTACCAGGTAGTTGAGGTAATTGAGGTAATATATGTACATGTAGGTAGGGGTAGAGTGACTATGGATAGATAATAAACAGAGAGTAGCAGCAGCGTAAAGTGAAGAGTGTGAAGGAATGTGTGCGTGTGGCGTCAATATGCATGTGTTTTGTGTGTGACCATGTGTGTTAGAGTGTCAGTACAGTATGTGTCAGTGTGTGGTTATAGTCCAGTGAGTGTGTGGTTACAGTCCAGTGAGTGTGTGATTACAGTCCAGTGAGTGTGTGGTTTCAGTCCAGTGAGTGTGTGGTTACAGTCCAGTCAGTGTGTGGTTACAGTCCAGTGAGTGTGTGGTTACAGTCCAGTGAGTGTGTGGTTACAGTCCAGTGATTGTGTGGTTATTATAGTCCAGTGAGTGTGTGGTTACAGTCCAGTGAGTGTGTGGTTACAGTCCAGTGAGTGTGTGGTTACAGTCCAGTGAGTGTGTGGTTACAGTCCAGTGAGTGTGTGGTTACAGTCCAGTGAGTGTGTGGTTACAGTCCAGTGAGTGTGTGGTTACAGTCCAGTGATTGTGTGGTTATTATAGTCCAGTGAGTGTGTGGTTACAGTCCAGTGAGTGTGTGGTTACAGTCCAGTGAGTGTGTGGTTATAGTCCAGTGAGTGTGTGGTTATAGTCCAGTGAGTGTGTGGTTACAGTCCAGTGAGCATCTGATAATAATAATAATAATAAAATAAGGGGGTTGATGTCAATAGTCCATTTAATTTACTCCCAGACTCAAAAGTAAATGTGCATGTTTTTTATTTCAACACATGAACTGAATATGGAGTAAGACAGTTTTTAATGAATACGCTCTGTGATTAAATTGTCCTTTTTAAAATCTCTGGCTGTGTGTGAATCTGTGCTGTCACCGGAGGTTGGTGGCACCTTAATTGGGGAGGACGGGCTCTTGGTAATGACTGGAGCGGAATTAGTGGAATGGTTGGGGAGGACGGGCTCTTGGTAATGACTGGAGCGGAATTGGTGGAATGGTATCAAATACATGGTTTCCATTTGCTCCGTTCCACTGATAGAGGAATGTGTTAATGTGACTAAGGTATTACACCCTGACATTTTTTTTGCATATGATTCTATTTTTCAACACCAAACCTACCACTAGTGGCCAAAGAGCTCTATTTTTATGTAATCTGACCTTTGTGATCAGCTGATACTCACCCCTCTTTGAGCAGTAGGCTCGACGCTTGCTTACATTTTACTTAGCAGACGCTCTTATCCAGATTGACCTGCAGTTAGTGAGTGCATACATTTTCATACTGGCCCCCCCCCCCCCGTGGGAATCGAACCCACAACCCTGGCGTTGCAAGCACCATGCTCTACCAACTGAGCTACATGGGGCAACACTATAGCTAGAGGAGCATTAGCTTATTATGAAGTGGGGGGGGGGGTATTTTTTCACTTTGAGTCTCCAAAAGTCGGCCCTGCTCCCAAAGTACCATTAGCATGTCTCCTGAGTGGCGCAGTGGTCTAAGGCGCTGCATCGCAGTGCTAACTGTGCCACTAGAGATCCTGGCTCTGTCGCAGCCGGCCGGCGACTGGGAGACTCATGGGCGGGCACAATTGGCCCAGCGTCGTCCAGGGTAGGGGAGGGAATGGCCGGCAGGGATGTAGCTCAGTTGATAGAGCATGGCGTTTGCAACGCCAGGGTTGTGGGTTCGATTCCCACGGGGGGCCAGTATAAAAAATAAAAATAAATTATTCACTAACTGTAAGTCGCTCTGGATAAGAGCGTCTGCTAAATGACTAAAATGTAATGTCTCCTGCCCTACGAGGAAATAGCGCGCTGGACCACGGGTATACAAGCCATCGCTCACCCCCATTTCAACCAATCAGTTCACTTCTCTCTGTACCAGGGAGCAACCAAAACAGAGAGTTGCGAGGCGCTGGACAGAGGAGGCGTAACTCAATGCCTCAGGGTTGCTTTGCGACTACTGATTGGAATATGTTCAAAGACTCATCCACCCAGGACTCATCCATCAACATGAAGGAATATACAGTATATAGATTCTACAAACCCTACTGAGTATTCCCTACAATACTTTTGCTGCGTCACCCACAATATGTTTTGCTCTATACATCAATTAGCAATATGATTCTCATTGTGGCCATTTATTTGACCTTGGAACATGGTTTAAAACCCATATTTAATGCAAATGTTATTTAATATGAACAAATATGAATCATTGTTAATGCTTAGACAATTAATTTTCATATATCATGAATAAATACAGGTTATTGAGAAAATTTCCGACATTCCGTGACCCGGAAGTACTTTTTTATGTGTCGCTAACGAAACGCTGATCTAGTTACCCACCACGGTAGCTTGCTAGCCAACATAGCTAAAACGTTAAAGCTCATCAGACACTGTCGTTGTGTATTAGCCACTGTTTTAAACACACTTCTATCGTATAGCTAGTTGTCGCATTTAATTTCATTTTACGTTGCTAGTAGTCATCTAGCTGACTGGTTAAATTAGCAGTAGCACTAGGCTAGTCATTAATGCTAACCAGCTAGTTACCTAACATCTCCGACCATGAGCTCACTAAGCTACTTACCCCCTGCTGAAGAAGAGGAGGAGGTCTGCTGGACGGTGAAAGAGGAGAAGGAAGAGGAGGCTGTCACCGTCAAAAAAGAAGTAGCGGGTGAAGCCGTTACAGTGAAAGAAGAGGAAGAAGCTTTCAGAGTGAAAGAAGAGGAGGAGGATGCAGATTTTGGAGTGAAGGAGGAAGGGGAGATTACTGTCACATTGGAGGAAGAAGAGAAGACAGGAGATCTGATGAACACCAGTATGTACCATCTTAAAAATAGGGCCACAAAACTCTGCAGTTGTTTAACTAAAGTGTGTTTTTAAAAGGGTATTCTACACTTGAATATGTTGTTCTGTACTGTAGGAATTGTTAACGCTACAAAGAGTGGGGTCAACCAACAAAACGTTAATGGATAAAATGCTTTGCATTATATTTTTCAAAAT
The DNA here is from genome assembly GCF_020615455.1 of Coregonus clupeaformis. NCBI lineage: Eukaryota > Metazoa > Chordata > Actinopteri > Salmoniformes > Salmonidae > Coregonus > Coregonus clupeaformis. Next base: position 313,463 of record NW_025533933.1, on the reverse strand, counting down.
CGCTTTCTGTAGTGCTTTGCTCAGTCTATTCTATACTCGACAACCCCATGACCAAATTATATATTTTTTTAAACATGTTTTGAAGCGCTACTTCATTTGTTTTAGAAATCTCAATGGTGTCATTAGGTCCTTATTTTTGTAGTTATAAGATAAGACAGACTGATCTGATTGAAATATCTATGGTGTTATTAGGTAAGACAGACTGATCTGATTGAAATATCTATGGTGTTATTAGGTAAGACAGACTGATCTGATTGAAATATCTATGGTGTTATTAGGTAAGACAGACTGATCTGATTGAAATATCTATGGTGTTATTAGATAAGACAGACTGATCTGATTGAAATATCTATGGTGTTATTAGGTAAGACAGACCGATCTGATTGAAATATCTATGGTGTTATTAGGTAAGACAGACCGATCTGATTGAAATATCTATGGTGTTATTAGGTAAGACAGACTGATCTGATTGAAATATCTATGGTGTTATTAGGTAAGACAGACTGATCTGATTGAAATATCTATGGTGTTATTAGGTAAGACAGACTGATCTGATTGAAATATCTATGGTGTTATTAGGTAAGACAGACTGATCTGATTGTAATATCTATGGTGTTATTAGGTAAGACAGACTGATCTGATTGAAATATCTCTGGTACCACATCATATAACCTATATTATTACAACCAACTCATGTCTGATTTCAAATGATGAAGAGGACAGAATCAAGACATGGATCATTTGGATCTGGATTAAATGTTCCACTGACTACAGGTTATTACAGTGCAGGAAAAAAAGTATTTGATCCCCTGCTGATTTTGTAAATTTGCCCACTGACAAAGAAATGATCAGTCTATAATTTGAATGGTAGGTTTATTTGAACAGTGAGAGACAGAATAACAACAACAAAATCCAGAAAAACGCATGTCAAAAATGTTATAAATTGATTTGGATTTTAATGAGGGAAATAAGTATTTGACCCCTCTGCAAAACATGACTTAGTACTTGGTGGCAAAACCCTTGTTGGCAATCACAGAGGTCAGACGTTTCTTGTAGTTGGCCACCAGGTTTGCACACATCTCAGGAGGGATTTTGTCCCACTCCTCTTTGCAGATCTTCTCCAAGTCATTAAGGTTTCGAGGCTGACGTTTGGCAACAATTTCACTGTACATTTAAGCAACAAGAACCTGTGAATTATCGTGAACAACACACAACTAAGGGCTGTTCTTAGGCATGTCGGATTATCGTGAACAACACACAACTAAGGGCTGTTCTTAGGCATGTTGGATTATCGTGAACAACACACAACTAAGGGCTGTTCTTAGGCATGTCGGATTATCGTGAACAACACACAACTAAGGGCTGTTCTTAGGCATGTTGGATTATCGTGACCAACACACAACTAAGGGCTGTTCTTAGGCATGTCGGATTATCGTGAACAACACACAACTAAGGGCTGTTCTTAGGCATGTTGGATTATCGTGAACAACACACAACTAAGGGCTGTTCTTAGGCATGTTGGATTATCGTGAACAACACACAACTAAGGGCTGTTCTTAGGCATGTCGGATTATCGTGACCAACACACAACTAAGGGCTGTTCTTAGGCATGTCGGATTATCGTGACCAACACACAACTAAGGGCTGTTCTTAGGCATGTCGGATTATCATGAACAACACACAACTAAGGGCTGTTCTTAGGCATGTTGGATTATCATGAACAACACACAACTAAGGGCTGTTCTTAGGCATGTCGGATTATCATGAACAACACACAACTAAGGGCTGTTCTTAGGCATGTTGGATTATCGTGACCAACTAAGGGCTGTTCTTAGGCATGTTGGATTATCGTGACCAACTAAGGGCTGTTCTTAGGCATGTCGGATTATCGTAAACAACACACAACTAAGGGCTGTTCTTAGGCATGTTGGATTATCATGAACAACACACAACTAAGGGCTGTTCTTAGGCATGTTGGATTATCGTGAACAACACACAACTAAGGGCTGTTCTTAGGCATGTCGGATTATCGTGAACAACACACAACTAAGGGCTGTTCTTAGGCATGTTGGATTATCGTGAACAACACACAACTAAGGGCTGTTCTTAGGCATGTTGGATTATCGTAAACAACACACAACTAAGGGCTGTTCTTAGGCATGTTGGATTATCGTGAACAACACACAACTAAGGGCTGTTCTTAGGCATGTCGGATTATCGTGAACAACACACAACTAAGGGCTGTTCTTAGGCATGTCGGATTATCGTGAACAGCACACAACTAAGGGCTGTTCTTAGGCATGTCGGATTATCGTGAACAGCACACAACTAAGGGCTGTTCTTAGGCATGTCGGATTATCGTGACCAACACACAACTAAGGGCTGTTCTTAGGCATGTCGGATTATCGTGACCAACACACAACTAAGGGCTGTTCTTAGGCATGTCGGATTATCGTGAACAGCACACAACTAAGGGCTGTTCTTAGGCATGTCGGATTATCGTGACCAACACACAACTAAGGGCTGTTCTTAGGCATGTCGGATTATCGTGACCAACACACAACTAAGGGCTGTTCTTAGGCATGTCGGATTATCGTGAACAGCACACAACTAAGGGCTGTTCTTAGGCATGTCGGATTATCGTGAACAACACACAACTAAGGGCTGTTCTTAGGCATGTTGGATTATCGTGACCAACACACAACTAAGGGCTGTTCTTAGGCATGTCGGATTATCGTGAACAACACACAACTAAGGGCTGTTCTTAGGCATGTCGGATTATCGTGAACAGCACACAACTAAGGGCTGTTCTTAGGCATGTCGGATTATCGTGAACAACACACAACTAAGGGCTGTTCTTAGGCATGTTGGATTATCGTGACCAACACACAACTAAGGGCTGTTCTTAGGCATGTTGGATTATCGTGAACAGCACACAACTAAGGGCTGTTCTTAGGCATGTTGGATTATCGTGAACAACACACAACTAAGGGCTGTTCTTAGGCATGTCGGATTATCGTGACCAACACACAACTAAGGGCTGTTCTTAGGCATGTCGGATTATCGTGAACAGCACACAACTAAGGGCTGTTCTTAGGCATGTCGGATTATCGTGAACAACACACAACTAAGGGCTGTTCTTAGGCATGTTGGATTATCGTGACCAACACACAACTAAGGGCTGTTCTTAGGCATGTTGGATTATCGTGAACAGCACACAACTAAGGGCTGTTCTTAGGCATGTTGGATTATCGTGAACAACACACAACTAAGGGCTGTTCTTAGGCATGTCGGATTATCGTGACCAACTAAGGGCTGTTCTTAGGCATGTCGGATTATCGTGACCAACTAAGGGCTGTTCTTAGGCATGTTGGATTATCGTGACCAACTAAGGGCTGTTCTTAGGCATGTTGGATTATCGTGACCATCTAAGGGCTGTTCTTAGGCATGTTGCGAAGCAGAGTGCCAGGAAACAGCCCTAAAGAGAGTGTTATTCACAGTAATCCACAGATTTGAGTAAAATGGTTATTATTATCTTGCATTACGTTTGACATGTTAGTCATTTAGCAGACGCTCTTATCCAGGGCGACTTACAGTTAGTGAGTGTATACATTATTTTTTATTTTTTTTCATACTGGCCCCCCGTGGGAATCGAACCCACAACCCTGGCATTGCAAACGCCATGCTCTACCAACTGAGCTACATCCCTGCAGGGCCGTTCCCACCCGGGCCAATTGTGCGCCGCCCCATGGGTCTCCCGGCTACCGGCTACCGGCTACGACAGAGCCTGGATTCGAACCAGGATCTCTAGTGGCAGAGCTAGCACTGCGATGCAGTGCCTTAGACCACTGCGCCACTCGGGAGAACAAGTGGATAAGAATGTCTCTATTTGTTCTTCCTGTGGAGATCAGGTTGATGAATTAACTGGCTGGGGGCTGTGGGACAGTGGATGTGCAGGGATAATTCAAATGGAACTGTTATTTAAGGTTGATGAATTAACTGGCTGGGGGCTGTGGGACAGTGGATGTGCAGGGATAATTCAAATGGAACTGTTATTTAAGGTTGATGAATTAACTGGCTGGGGGCTGTGGGATAGTGGATGTGCAGGGATAATTCAAATGGAACTGTTATTTAAGGTTGATGAATTAACTGGCTGGGGGCTGTGGGACAGTGGATGTGCAGGGATAATTCAAATGGAACTGTTATTTAAGGTTGATGAATTAACTGGCTGGGGGGGCTGTGGGACAGTGGATGTGCAGGGATAATTCAAATGGAACTGTTATTTAAGGTTGATGAATTAACTGGCTGGGGGCTGTGGGACAGTGGATGTGCAGGGATAATTCAAATGGAACTGTTATTTAAGGTTGATGAATTAACTGGCTGGGGGCTGTGGGACAGTGGATGTGCAGGGATAATTCAAATGGAACTGTTATTTAAGGTTGATGAATTAACTGGCTGGGGGCTGTGGGACAGTGGATGTGCAGGGATAATTCAAATGGAACTGTTATTTAAGGTTGATGAATTAACTGGCTGGGGGCTGTGGGATAGTGGATGTGCAGGGATAATTCAAACGGAACTGTTATTTATTATCGTAAATAACTAACACCTATCAACCGATCAGCATCCAGGATCCAAACTACTGATTTTATATTAAAGGATGTAGTCTGGATTAAACCTCATAGGAAGACCGTTTAATCATGTGGAGATTTCATTCAGGTCTCGCTGTTTAACCAAATACTCTGCTTTTCTTTGACAGGAGCGATATCAGACTCTCACTCTGACAGAATAAATAGTCCTTCAGGTGAACCCGATCCAGAGACGTCCAAACCAGTGAGACGACACCACTGCTCCCAGTGTGGAAAAATATTTATTCGGTTAAAGCACCTGAAAGAACATAAGAGAATGCACACAGGGGAGAAGCCTTATCACTGCTCCCAGTGTGGAATGGGTTTTGGACACTCAGGGTATCTAAAAGTGCATGAGAGAACACACTCTGTAGAGAGACCTTTCCAATGCTCCCAGTGTGGCCAGAGATTTATCCAGTCATCACATCTGAAAGAGCATGAGAGAATACTACACACAGGAGAGAAGCCTTTCCAATGCTCTCAGTGTAAAAAGAGTTATACCAAGTTAGGGAACCTGAAAATGCATGCGAGAATACACACAGGAGAGAAGCCTTTCCACTGCTCCCTGTGTGAAAAGAGTTTTACCTATTTAGGGATACTGAAAAAGCATGAGATGACACACACACGAGAGAAGCCTTTCCAATGCTCCCAATGTGGAAAGAGTTTGACAGAACACACACAGGAGGGGACAAGACCTAACATTGTTAAGGCCACGGAATAACCACCTCCAAAATGATTGACACCCTTGATAAAGATGTGTATAAGATCAATAATACTAATACTGAGCTATATTGTATGCTGACTTTTTTTTTGAAAATTGTGTTTTATACAAATACAATTGCTCAGAGAAAGATATTTTGTTTAACAAACAAAAAAACTGATTGATTGTACATGGGAGTAAACCATAATATCGCTGATAAGCAATTTGGCAGTACGCCCAGAACATTGCTCTGGGGGCCAAAAGGAGTATCTCAGCCTTGTGAGGTATCAATCAGTCACATGCAGGAACCGCGCACAACTCCAACATCACATGCAGGAACCAACGTTAAATAATGAATCATGTAAATCATGCTTAAATGACTTGTTTGTGTAGCTGTATATAAGGGCTGAAAGGGAACGCCTTGTCAGAGTTTTCATCAAGTTTGGATTGAGTTTGTGAATCTCCCCAGTTAACTGATAATAAAGAGTGATTCATTTAATATTGACTTCAGGTGTCCCTGGTGTTGAATTTCCACCACAACATTCTACTTTTTTTTTTTACCGTTCATGGCTTCCTGTGCCACTGGGGTATAAAAAGTTAGGCAACGATTTAAAATCCATTTGTCATCCATCACATTTACATTTTCAGTGATTTAGCAGACGCTCTTATCCAGAGCGACCTACAGTAGTGAGTGCATGGGGAAAGGCAAAATAACTCTCGAAACGAAAAAGAGACAAATGGTTGTTGACCTTCATACATCAGGCAATGGGAATAATACAATAGCTAGGGCAATAATGAAGAAGTTTAAAACCACCGGAACAAACTGGTAAACTTGCCTGGTTTACAGGACGCAAGTGTATCTTGTCCCCAGACACACAGTTAGGAAGATGGTTCTGGAGGCAACAACAAAAAAAAAAGGTTCTAGAGCCACAGTTGGAGAATTCCAGAACTTGGTCATCTTGGGGGTCACCAAGTCTCTTAATATACAGTTAGACCACCCCCATACCAATATACAGTTAGACCACCCCCATACCAATATACAGTTAGACCACCCCCATACCAATATACAGTTAGACCACACCCATACCAATATACAGTTAGACCACCCCCATACCAATATACAGTTAGACCACCCCCATACCAATATACAGTTAGACCACCCCCATACCAATATACAGTTAGACCACCCCCATACCAATATACAGTTAGACCACCCCCATACCAATATACAGTTAGACCACCCCCATACCAATATACAGTTAGACCACCCCATACCAATATACAGTTAGACCACCCCCATACCAATATACAGTTAGACCACCCCCATACCAATATACAGTTAGACCACACCCATACCAATATACAGTTAGACCACCCCCATACCAATATACAGTTAGACCACCCCCATACCAATATATAGTTAGACCACCCCCATACCAATATACAGTTAGACCACACCCATACCAATATACAGTTAGACCACACCCATACCAATATACAGTTAGACCACCCCCATACCAATATACAGTTAGACCACCCCCATACCAATATACAGTTAGACCACACCCATACCAATATACAGTTAGACCACCCCCATACCAATATACAGTTAGACCACCCCCATACCAATATACAGTTAGACCACCCCCATACCAATATACAGTTAGACCACCCCCATACCAATATACAGTTAGACCACCCCCATACCAATATACAGTTAGACCACACCCATACCAATAGGCTTTTGAGGGCAGAAAAAAAAGCCTTTAGTGAGAGTAACCAACACATGTAAACACCTGGAGCTAAATGGTGGGTTTGGCACTTGAAATTGGAACCAGGTAATATGGTGACATGAAACAAAGATAGAAGTCTTTGACTAGACACGCTAGCGTTTGGGGTTTGGCTTGGAAAGATAGATTAACCTCACACCTACTGTAAAATACGGTGGTGGATATTTTATGTTATGGGGATGTTTCGCTTCCACTGGTCCTAAGGCCGTCGTTAAGGTCAACAGCATCATGAACATCTACCAAGTACCAGGAAATGTTTGCCCAAAATCCGGTTGCTTCTGCCAGGAGGCTGAAACTTGGCCAGAAATTGGATCTTCCAGATAGACGAGAGGACCCCCCCCTAAGCACACATCAAAATCCACAAAGAACTGGTTCATTTGATCACAAAACCAACATTTTGCAATGACCATCTCCGTCTCAGGACCCGAACCCCATTGAGAACCTGTGGTTTGAATTGAAGAGGGCAGTACGTAAGCGCAGACCGAATGATATCAACGATATGGTTGGATTATGTATGGTCTAAGATCCATCTACAATCTTCATAAAACATTTATTATAATTTATAGAAAAAGGCTCTGTGCCGTTATTCTTGCAAGGTTGAGGGGTGCAAAAAGTATTGAAAACAGGGGTGGTTGTCAAAACAGGGGTGGTTGTCATTCGCATCACCGCTAACGGCTAGACATGGTGGTAGATAAACGCACACACTCAGACGGGCGTTTCCTCTTCAGAAAGTTGATGGACAATACAAATCACTCAGGCAAATTTAACGACGACTTGCGGGCAGTGGGTTAAGAACAACTAAGACAAAACATTTATATGAATTATAACACCACCCAAAGGGGCACTTTTAGAGACTGGAACGGCAAAGGGGCATGTGCTCTACACAGGTAAAGTCCCATCTGTCCGCGTTGCCTTTGGGTAAGTGGATATTGCTTCATGTGGCGTCAAAAACAATCACCTAAATAGCCAATATGCCACTGGGTGAGATACGTTTTCATTGATTTTCGGCAGAATGATGTGAGGGTTTAGTATGTGTTGTTGGCGCTGCGTCTTGGTCAATTTAGCTCGGAATATGCCAGCCTCGTCAATCTGTCACCTAATCCTGCCTAATGGGGAGGTCAGCCCTGGAGGAAAGTATTGGCTGTAAGAAGTAAGAGAGAACATAACATCTGGTTGTTTTTAAATGACTTCTTATGACGTTGTTTGCCAGATTAAACAATGTAATGAATATATATATTATTTTTTTCTTCCCAATCTGCGTTACCCACTCCGGTCAACAGATGGCGATGTGAGGCTTTCAGACGATGCTTCTTGCGTGACGTTTAATCTAGTGGAGGTTTCTTCTCAAAAGAGTCAACAGGCGGCTACTGATTCAACCACCTCGGTAGCTTTTTAGCGAACATAAAACCGAAACGTTGAAGCTCTTTAGACCTATCTTGGGTATATTAACGTAATTCTGTTTACGTATCTATTAGTTAACTTAAACGTAATTAGCTTGTTAAATTAGCAAATGTGTTAAATTGATACCTTAGTAGGCTAATGCTAACTATCTAGCTAGCTAACATCCCCTTAGCTCACTAAGCTAGTCGGAGAAAGAAGCTCTGGGGCTGAACATTAAAGTATAATAATACGTGGAGGATATTACAGTGAAAGGAAGAAACTTCTAGAATGAAAAAGGAGGAAATCTCATTAAAAAAAGAAGAGGAGGATATTACAGTGAAAGAAGAGAAAGAACCTTTTGTAGTGAAAGAGGAAGATGGGAAAGAGGTTGTCAGAGGGGAAGAGGAGGAGGTAGAAGCTTTCGGAATCAAAAAGGAGGAAGATGCCAGCATATTTCAAGAAGAAGAACAACCTTTTGGAGTGAAAGAGGAAGACGAGGCTATCTCAATAAAAGAGGAGGAGGACGTTTTGGGAGTGAAAAAGGAGGAAGACGAGACTGAAGATCTGATTAACACCAGTGAGTACTGTCTTAAAAACAGGGGCACAAACTATGCAGTTCTTGAACTAATGTGTGTTTTTAAGGGACATTCTACCGAAGTTCTGCACTTGAATATGTTGTTCAGTTCTGTAGGAATTGTTAAAGGTTCAATCTGCCATTGGTACATATATTTTTTGGACTTTTAAATTAGTTTTATTGAATTCTCCATGTGGTCTACATTAAAGTGCACTTCATCGAATATAACAGGCTTTTAAAATAAATGTGTGTGCATAATTTCTACTTCAAATATCAGAGGGACGCAAGAAGCCCCCATTTAGTGGAATGACCCTTTTACATTTGCATCACAAACAATATTTTAAAAAATCATGATACAAGTTGCCATTTTAGGCCCTATTTAGAAGATAATAAGTTTACCATCTGTTTGATGTTCTCGTTCACACAGGAGAGAGACACGACTATCATGGATCCTCTGGGGAGCCTCAACCACATCCTGATACTGACGAGGCAGAGAAGAGTCTCTCCAGATCAGAACACCAGATGGTACAGCTTGGTCTGGTCTAGCATACAGCTTGCTCTATCGGGGTCTGGGCTGGGTTTCTGTAAAGCACTTTATGACAACAGTGACATCAGCATCCATAATGATATGTGTCTGTGTCCCCTCTTTATGGTTACCAGGACAACGCTAGCCCTTCCGCCTCCCAGAGTCCCCGTGTCGTACCTCTCCCAGTAGCACCTTACTGCTGGGTCTGAAGAGGTTGTCTGTGCGGCTGGTGGACTGCAGGAAAACAACGGGGCTGAGTGGAACTGTGAGAGGAGGAGAAGAGAAGAAAGGAGCAGATCTGACTCATAAAAGTAAGTGCTGTAGTTTAGTTTGAACAAATAAAATAGATCTGCCCACTGGTATCTGTTACCAGGACAACCAGCAGAGTTCTGTTAGTTGACATGAAGATATACTGGTATCTGTTACCAGGACAACCAGCAGAGTTCTGTTAGTTGACATGAAGATAGACTGGTATCTGTTACCAGGACAACCAGCAGAGTTCTGTTAGTTGACATGAAGATAGACTGGTATCTGTTACGAGGACAGCCAGCAGAGTTCTGTTAGTTGACATGAAGATAGACTGGTATCTGTTACCAGGACAACCAGCAGAGTTCTGTTAGTTGACATGAAGAGACACTGGTATCTGTTACCAGGACAACCAGCAGAGTTCTGTTAGTTGACATGAAGATAGACTGGTATCTGTTACCAGGACAACCAGCAGAGTTCTGTTAGTTGACATGAAGATAGACTGGTATCTGTTACTAGGACAGCCAGCAGAGTTCTGTTAGTTGACATGAAGATAGACTGGTATCTGTTACCAGGACAACCAGCAGAGTTCTGTTAGTTGACATGAAGATAGACTGGTATCTGTTACCAGGACAACCAGCAGAGTTCTGTTAGTTGACATGAAGATAGACTGGTATCTGTTACCAGGACAACGAGCAGAGTTCTGTTAGTTGACATGAAGATAGACTGGTATCTGTTACCAGGACAGCCAGCAGAGTTCTGTTAGTTGACATGAAGATAGACTGGTATCTGTTACCAGGACAGCCAGCAGAGTTCTGTTAGTTGACATGAAGATAGACTGGTATCTGTTACCAGGACAACCAGCAGAGTTCTGTTAGTTGACATGAAGATAGACTGGTATCTGTTACCAGGACAACCAGCAGAGTTCTGTTAGTTGACATGAAGATAGACTGGTATCTGTTACCAGGACAACCAGCAGAGTTCTGTTAGTTGACATGAAGATAGACTGGTATCTGTTACCAGGACAACAAGCAGAGTTCTGTTAGTTGACATGAAGATAGACTGGTATCTGTTACCAGGACAACCAGCAGAGTTCTGTTAGTTGACATGAAGATAGACTGGTATCTGTTACCAGGACAGCCAGCAGCGTTCTGTTAGTTGACATGAAGATAGACTGGTATCTGTTACCAGGACAACCAGCAGAGTTCTGTTAGTTGACATGAAAATAGACTGGTATCTGTTACCAGGACAACCAGCAGAGTTCTGTTAGTTGACATGAAGATAGACTGGTATCTGTTACCAGGACAGCCAGCAAAGTTCTGTTAGTTGACATGAAGATAGACTGGTATCTGTTACCAGGACAACCAGCAGAGTTCTGTTAGTTGACATGAAGATAGACTGGTATCTGTTACCAGGACAGCCAGCAGAGTTCTGTTAGTTGACATGAAGAGACACTGGTATCTGTTACCAGGACAACCAGCAGAGTTCTGTTAGTTGACATGAAGATAGACTGGTATCTGTTACCAGGACAACCAGCAGAGTTCTGTTAGTTGACATGAAGATAGACTGGTATCTGTTACCAGGACAATGAGCAGAGTTCTGTTAGTTGACATGAAGATAGACTGGTATCTGTTACCAGGACAGCCAGCAGAGTTCTGTTAGTTGACATGAAGATAGACTGGTATCTGTTACCAGGACAGCCAGCAGAGTTCTGTTAGTTGACATGAAGATAGACTGGTATCTGTTACCAGGACAACCAGCAGAGTTCTGTTAGTTGACATGAAGATAGACTGGTATCTGTTACCAGGACAACCAGCAGAGTTCTGTTAGTTGACATGAAGATAGACTGGTATCTGTTACCAGGACAACCAGCAGAGTTCTGTTAGTTGACATGAAGATAGACTGGTATCTGTTACCAGGACAACAAGCAGAGTTCTGTTAGTTGACATGAAGATAGACTGGTATCTGTTACCAGGACAACCAGCAGAGTTCTGTTAGTTGACATGAAGATAGACTGGTATCTGTTACCAGGACAACCAGCAGAGTTCTGTTAGTTGACATGAAGAGACACTGGTATCTGTTACCAGGACAACCAGCAGAGTTCTGTTAGTTGACATGAAGATAGACTGGTATCTGTTACCAGGACAACCAGCAGAGTTCTGTTAGTTGACATGAAGATAGACTGGTATCTGTTACCAGGACAACCAGCAGAGTTCTGTTAGTTGACATGAATATATACTGGTATCTGTTACCAGGACAACCAGCAGAGTTCTGTTAGTTGACATGAATATATACTGGTATCTGTTACCAGGACAACCAGCAGAGTTCTGTTAGTTGACATGAATATATACTGGTATCTGTTACCAGGACAACCAGCAGAGTTCTGTTAGTTGACATGAATATATACTGGTATCTGTTACCAGGACAACCAGCAGATTTATGTTAGTTGACATGAATATATACTGGTATCTGTTACCAGGACAACCAGCAGAGTTCTGTTAGTTGACATGACGATAGACTGGTATCTGTTACCAGGACAACCAGCAGAGTTCTGTTAGTTGACATGAAGATAGACTGGTATCTGTTACCAGGACAACCAGCAGAGTTCTGTTAGTTGACATGACGATAGACTGGTATCTGTTACCAGGACAACCAGCAGATTTCTGTTAGTTGACATGAAGATAGACTGGTATCTGTTACCAGGACAGCCAGCAGAGTTCTGTTAGTTGACATGAAGATAGACTGGTATCTGTTACCAGGACAGCCAGCAGAGTTCTGTTAGTTGACATGAAGATAGACTGGTATCTGTTACCAGGACAACCAGCAGAGTTCTGTTAGTTGACATGAAGATAGACTGGTATCTGTTACCAGGACAACCAGCAGAGTTCTGTTAGTTGACATGAAGATAGACTGGTATCTGTTACCAGGACAGCCAGCAGAGTTCTGTTAGTTGACATGAAGATAGACTGGTATCTGTTACCAGGACAACAAGCAGAGTTCTGTTAGTTGACATGAAGATAGACTGGTATCTGTTACCAGGACAACCAGCAGAGTTCTGTTAGTTGACATGAAGATAGACTGGTATCTGTTACCAGGACAGCCAGCAGAGTTCTGTTAGTTGACATGAAGATAGACTGGTATCTGTTACCAGGACAACCAGCAGAGGTCTGTTAGTTGACATGAAGAGACACTGGTATCTGTTACCAGGACAACCAGCAGAGTTCTGTTAGTTGACATGAAGATAGACTGGTATCTGTTACCAGGACAACCAGCAGAGTTCTGTTAGTTGACATGAAGATAGACTGGTATCTATTACCAGGACAACCAGCAGAGTTCTGTTAGTTGACATGAAGATAGACTGGTATCTGTTACCAGGACAACCAGCAGAGTTCTGTTAGTTGACATGAAGATAGACTGGTATCTGTTACCAGGACAACCAGCAGAGTTCTGTTAGTTGACATGAAGAGACACTGGTATCTGTTACCAGGACAACCAGCAGAGTTCTGTTAGTTGACATGAAGATAGACTGGTATCTGTTACCAGGACAACCAGCAGAGTTCTGTTAGTTGACATGAAGATAGACTGGTATCTGTTACCAGGACAACCAGCAGAGTTCTGTTAGTTGACATGAATATATACTGGTATCTGTTACCAGGACAACCAGCAGAGTTCTGTTAGTTGACATGAATATATACTGGTATCTGTTACCAGGACAACCAGCAGAGTTCTGTTAGTTGACATGAATATATACTGGTATCTGTTACCAGGACAACCAGCAGAGTTTTGTTAGTTGACATGAATATATACTGGTATCTGTTACCAGGACAACCAGCAGAGTTCTGTTAGTTGACATGAAGATATACTGGTATCTGTTACCAGGACAACCAGCAGAGTTCTGTTAGTTGACATGAATATATACTGGTATCTGTTACCAGGACAACCAGCAGAGTTCTGTTAGTTGACATGAATATATACTGGTATCTGTTACCAGGACAACCAGCAGATTTCTGTTAGTTGACATGAATATATACTGGTATCTGTTACCAGGACAACCAGCAGAGTTCTGTTAGTTGACATGACGATAGACTGGTATCTGTTACCAGGACAACCAGCAGAGTTTTGTTAGTTGACATGAAGATAGACTGGTATCTGTTACCAGGACAACCAGCAGAGTTCTGTTAGTTGACATGACGATAGACTGGTATCTGTTACCAGGACAACCAGCAGAGTTCTGTTAGTTGACATGAAGATAGACTGGTATCTGTTACCAGGACAACCAGCAGAGTTCTGTTAGTTGACATGACGATAGACTGGTATCTGTTACCAGGACAACCAGCAGATTTCTGTTAGTTGACATGAAGATAGACTGGTATCTGTTACCAGGACAGCCAGCAGAGTTCTGTTAGTTGACATGAAGATAGACTGGTATCTGTTACCAGGACAACCAGCAGAGTTCTGTTAGTTGACATGAAGATAGACTGGTATCTGTTACCAGGACAACCAGCAGAGTTCTGTTAGTTGACATGAAGATAGACTGGTATCTGTTACCAGGACAACCAGCAGAGTTCTGTTAGTTGACATGAAGATAGACTGGTATCTGTTACCAGGACAACCAGCAGAGTTCTGTTAGTTGACATGAAGATAGACTGGTATCTTACCAGGACAACCAGCAGAGTTCTGTTAGTTGACATGAAGATAGACTGGTATCTGTTACCAGGACAACCAGCAGAGTTCTGTTAGTTGACATGAAGATAGACTGGTATATTTCCACCACAGTAAACAGTTCTGTTAGTTGACATGAAGATAGACTGGTATCTGTTACCAGGACAACCAGCAGAGTTCTGTTAGTTGACATGAAGATAGACTGGTATCTGTTACCAGGACAACCAGCAGAGTTCTGTTAGTTGACATGAAGATAGACTGGTATCTGTTACCAGGACAACCAGCAGAGTTCTGTTAGTTGACATGAAGATAGACTGGTATATTTCCACCACAGTAAACAGTTCTGTTAGTTGACATGAAGATAGACTGGTATCTGTTACCAGGACAACCAGCAGAGTTCTGTTAGTTGACATGAAGATAGACTGGTATCTGTTACCAGGACAACCAGCAGAGTTCTGTTAGTTGACATGAAGATAGACTGGTATCTGTTACCAGGACAACCAGCAGAGTTCTGTTAGTTGACATGAAGATAGACTGGTATCTGTTACCAGGACAACCAGCAGAGTTCTGTTAGTTGACATGAAGATAGACTGGTATCTGTTACCAGGACAACCAGCAGAGTTCTGTTAGTTGACATGAAGATAGACTGGTATCTGTTACCAGGACAACCAGCAGAGTTCTGTTAGTTGACATGAAGATAGACTGGTATCTGTTACCAGGACAACCAGCAGAGTTCTGTTAGTTGACATGAAGATAGACTGGTATCTTTTACCAGGACAACCAGCAGAGTTCTGTTAGTTGACATGAAGATAGACTGGTATCTGTTACCAGGACAACCAGCAGAGTTCTGTTAGTTGACATGAATATATACTGGTATCTGTTACCAGGACAACCAGCAGAAGATAGACTGGTATATCTTAGGCATTTTTTCAAAGGCATCTCTGTTCAAGAGATGTGTAATGCGGCATGTTGTGATTTCATTATAAAAGTATCATAAAACACTTTTCAACCCATAGGATCTATTACATAATAAAAGTAGAATGAAACACTTTTCAACCCATAGGATCTATTACATAATAAAAGTAGAATGAAACACTTTTCAACCCATAGGATCTATTACATAATAAAAGTAGAATAAAGCACTTTTCAACCCATAGGATCTATTACATAATAAAAGTAGAATGAAACACTTTTCAACCCATAGGATCTATTACATAATAAAAGTAGAATAAAGCACTTTTCAACCCATAGGATCTATTACATAATAAAAGTAGAATAAAACACTTTTCAACCCATAGGATCTATTACATAATAAAAGTAGAATGAAACACTTTTCAACCCATAGGATCTATTACATAATAAAAGTAGAATAAAGCACTTTTCAACCCATAGGATCTATTACATAATAAAAGTAGAATAAAACAAATATGTCATAGTGAATTCATGATGTGAATGAACAAGCCTTTTCAGACTTTATAATATGGCTATATATACTGAACTAAAATATGAACGCAACATGCAACAATTCCAACGATTTACAGTTCATTTAAGGAAATCAGTCAATGTAAATAAATGAATAAGGCCCTAATCTATGGATTTCACATGACTGGGGAGGGGCGCAGCCATGGGTGGGCCTGGGAGGGCATAGGCCCACCCACTGGGGAGCCAGGCCCAGCCAATGAGAATGAGTTTTTCCCCACAAAAGGTATTTATTACAGACAGAAATACTCCTCAGTTTCATCAGCTGTCCGGTGGCTGGTCTCAGACGATCCCTAAGGTGAAGAAGCCGGATGTGGAGGTCCTGGGCAGTCATGGTTACGCAAGGTCTGCGGTTGTGAGGCCGGTTGGACGTACTGCCAAATTCTCTAAAACAATGTTGGAGGCGGCTTATGGTAGAGAAATGAACATTAAATGGCCTGTCGACAGCTCCAGTGGACTGCAGTCAGCCAATCACTCCCTCTGAGACATCTGTGGCATTGTGTTGTGTGACAAAACCGCACATTTTAATGGCCTTTTATTGTCCCCAGCACCTGTGTAATGATCAAGCTGTTGAATTAGCTTCTTGATATGCCACACCTGTCAGGTGGATGGATTATCTTGACAAAAGGATAAAATGCTCACTAACAGGGATGTAAACAAATTTGTGCACAACATTTTGAGAGAAATAAGCTTTTTGTGCGCAGGGAAAAATTCTGGGATCTTTTATTTCAGCTCATGAAACATGGGACCAACACTTTAGATGTTGCGTTTATGTTTTAATTCAGTACTATCAGTTATAGGAACATATGATGTCATAGTGAACTCATGACGTGAATGAACAAGCCTTTTCAGACTTGATAAGATGGCTATACATACAGACTTACTATATATAATTAGTTACTATCAGTTTAAGGAACAAATACCCAAAATGTTTCACATTCTTTTTTTACTTTACCCAAAATATCATGACATTAGTGATAGTGAAAATCTTAACTTTGTGAACTTCTAAATAAAAAAAATGTGGCCATTGAAACAGCGTGTCGAATCTATGGACAACGGGGAGATGTGCTGGGAAAAGGGCGCTTTTTATCTTGATTCTACTGATGTGCTGTGAAAAGGCTTTATCTTGATTCTACTGATGTGCTGTGAAAAGGCTTTATCTTGATTCTACTGATGTGCTGTGAAAAGGCTTTATCTTGATTCTACTGATGTGCTGTGAAAAGGCTTTATCTTGATTCTACTGATGTGCTGTGAAAAGGCTTTATCTTGATTCTACTGATGTGCTGTGAAAAGGCTTTATCTGATTCTACTGATGTGCTGGAAGGCTTTATCTTGATTCTACTGATGTGCTGTGAAAAGGCTTTATCTTGATTCTACTGATGTGCTGTGAAAAGGCTTTATCTTGATTCTACTGATGTGCTGTGAAAAGGCTTTATCTTGATTCACTGATGTGCTGTGAAAAGGCTTTATCTTGACTCTACTGATGTGCTGTGAAAAGGCTTTATCTTGATTCTACTGATGTGCTGTAAAAGGCTTTATCTTATTCTACTGATGTGCTGTGAAAAGGCTTTATCTTGATTCTACTGATGTGCTCTGTGTTTTACACATCCACACAAAATGACTTCTTTACTTCTTTGAGGTTTAAGGAAGTGTGTAGGTCGCGTTCGCTATCGTACATCTATGAAAGTTATATATTTAGAACCGCCTGCTCGATAGAAATCCAGCGACGTCTGTGTCTTGAGTGTCCTAGAACTGTCTAGTTGTTTGTGTTCTGACTTAGGACTCAAATAAGTAATGTAAACATATTATCAAATCAAATTTAATTTTTCACATGCGCTGAATACAAGAGGTGTAGACCTTACCGTGAAATGCTTACTTACAAGCCCTTAACCAACAATGCAGTTCAAGAAATAAAGTTACGAAAATATTTCCTAAATAATATAAAGTAAAAAAAATCTAATCAAATCAAAAAGTAACACAAGAAAATTACATAACGATAACTAGGCTATTATACACCGGTACTGAGTCAATATGCGGGGGTACAGGTTAGTCGAGGTAATTCATTTGTAAAGTGACTATGCATAGATAATAAACAGAGAGTAGCAGCAGCGTAAAAATGGGGGTGGGAACAATGCAAATAGTCCAGGTAGCAATTTGATTAACTGTTCAAGAGTCTTATGGCTTGGGGGTAGAAACTGTTAAGACACATTTTTTTCCTAGACTTGGTGATCCGGTACCGCTTGCCGTGCGGTAGCAGAGAGAACAGTCTATGACTAGGGTGGCTGGAGTCTTTGACAATTTTTTGGGCCTTCCTTTGACACCGCCTGGTATAGAGGTCCTGGATGGCAGGAAGCTTGGCCCCAGTGATGTACTGGGCCGTAGGCACTACCCTCTGTAGCACCTTACGGTCAGATGCCGAGCAGTTGCCATACCAGGCGGTGATGCAACCGGTCAGGATGCTCTCGATGGTGCAGCTGTAGAACCTTTTGAGGATCTGGGGACCCATGCCAAATCTTTTCAGTCTCCGTAGGGGGAAAAGGTGTTATCGTGAAGATGGCACCATGTCTTGGTGTGTTTGGACCATGATAGTTTGTTGGTGATGTGGACACCAAAGAACTTGAAACTCTCGACACGCTCCACTTCAGCCCCGTCGATGTTAATGGGGGCCTGTTCGGCCCTCCTTTTCCTATAGTCCATGATCAGCTCCTTTGTCTTGCTCACATTGAGGGAGAGGTTGTTGTCCTGGCACCACACTGCCAGGTCTCTGACCTCCTCCCTATAGGCTGTCTCATCGTTGTCGGTGATCAGGCCTACCACCGTTGTGTCGTCAGCAAACTTAATGATGGTGTTTGAGTCATGCTTGGCCACGCAGTCGTGGGTGAACAGGGAGTACAGGAGGGGACTGAGCACACACCCCTGAGGGGCACCCGTGATGTGTTGTTGCCTACCCTTACCACCTGGGGGCGGCCCGTCAGGAAGTCCAGGATCCAGTTGCAGAGGGAGGTGTTTAGTCCCAGGGTCCTTAGCTTAGTAAAGAGCTTTGTGGGCACTATGGTGTTGAATGCTGAGCTGTAGTCAATGAACAGCATTCTCACAAAGGTGTTCCTTTTGTCCAGGCGGGAAAGGGCAGTGTGGAGTGCGATTGAGATTGCGTCATCTGTGGATCTGTTGGGGCGGTATGCGAATTGGAATGGGTCTAGGGTTTCCGGCATGATTGTGTTGATGTGAGCCATGACCAGCCTTTCAAAGCACTTCATGGCTACTGACGTGAGTGCTATGGAGTGGAAGTCATTTAGGCAGGTTACCTTCACTTTCTTGGGCACATGGACTATGGTGGTCTGTTTGAAACATGTAGGTATTACAGACTCGGTCAGGGAGAGGTTGGAAATGTCAGTGAAGACACTTGCCAGTTTGGTTAGGGTTAGTAATTACCAGGAAGCTCTACAACATAATTTGTTTTAAAAATCACACCAAGATTGTTAAAACTGGCCTCAGGTTATTGAGGGTCTGATTAGGATTCAACCTCATAGCAAGACAGTTGTATCATGTGGAGGTTTCATTCAGGTCTCTCTTTAAATAAATACTGTCTTTGGCAGGAGAAAGACCAAACTCTGAGGAACCAGAGATGTCCAAACCAGCAAGACGACACCTCTGCTCCCAGTTTGGAAACCGTTTTACCTGCTTATCTAACCTGAAAAGACATGAGAGGACTCACACAGGAGATAAGCCATACCATTGCGCCCAGTGTGGACAGAGTTTTAACCAGTTAGGAAACCTGAAATCTCATGAGCGAATACACACAGGGGAGAAGCCTTACCACTGCTTCCAGTGTGGAAAAAGTTTTGCCTGGTTAGGGAACTTGAAAATGCATGAGAGAATACACACAGGAGAGAAGCCTTTCCACTGCTCCCTGTGTGGAAAGTGTTTTACCTATTTAGGGACACTGAAAAAGCATGAGCGAACACATACAGGTGAGAAGCCTTTCAAATGCTCCCAATGTGGAAAGAGTTTTACCCAGTTAGAGAACCTGAAAAGGCATAGCAACACCCACCCGTAGTCTGCGCTCCAGCAGCAGGTATATCTCACTGGTCATCCCCAAAGCCAACACCTCCTTTGGCCGCCATTCCTTCCAGTTCTCTGCTGCCAATGACTGGAACGAACTGCAAAAATCTCTGAAGCTGGAGACTCTTATCTCCCTCACTAACTTTAGGTGTCAGTTGTCAGAGCAGCTTACCGATCACTGCACCTGTACACAGCCCATCTGTAATTAGCCCATCCAACTACCTCATCCCCATATTGTTATTTATTTTGCTAATTTGCACCCCAGTATCTCTATTTGCACATCAACTTTAGCACATCTATCATTCCAGTGTTAATAAGAAATTGTAACAATTTTGCACTATGGCCTATTTATTGCCTTACCTCCATAACTTGCTACATTCGCACACACTGTATATATATTTTCTGTTGTATTTTTTGCTTTGTTTTGTTTACCCCATATGTACCTCTGTGTTGTTGTTTTTAATCGCACTGCTTTGCTTTATCTTGGCCAGGTCGCAGTTGTAAATGAGAACTTGTTCTCAACTGGCTTACCTGGTTAACACAGACTATAATATGGAGTATCAGATTCAATGTACACGCTGATTAAATAGTAATTTTTTACTCTCACTGTGGTTTCTGTGTGTTTTTGTGTGTGTGCGTCTATTTCAATGTGACGCATATGCGTAATTGTTTACATCTGTGTTGGATATGTATCTTACAGAGTGTGGCTTTAAGGGAATAGTGTGAACAGATAGTAGTTAACATTTCATTGACAAGGTTTTTGGGAAAACCTTTCCGTCGATCAGAGGGTGGTTGTCATTAGCATCATCGCTAATGGCTACACATAGTGGTAGATAAATGCAGACGAGGCATTTCTGTGCTGTTTCCTCTTTGGAAAGTTGAAGGAAAATACAAATCAATGTAGCGAATTTAACGACGACTTGAAGACAAAAAAATGAATACAAATTATACCACCACTGGAAGGGCGAAGGGGCATGTGCTCTACACAGGTAAAGCCCTATCTGTCCACGTTGCCTTTGGGTAAGTGGGCACTGCGTCATGTGGCAACATCAACACTCACCTAAATAGCCCACATGCCACTGGGTGAGATACGTTTTCATTGTTTTTGGCCAGAATTATGTGAGGTGTTATTGTGTGTTGTTAGCGATGAGCCTTGGTCAATTTAGCTCGGAATATGCCAGCCTCGTCAATCTGTCACCTAATCGTGTCTAATGGGGAGGTCAGCCCTGGAGGAAAGTGTTGGCTGTAAGAAGTAAGACAGAACATAACATCTGGTTGTTTTTAAATTAATTCTTATGACTGTGTTTGCCAGAATAAACATTGTAATGTGGATTTTTTTCCAATCTGTGTTACCCACTCCAGTCAGCAGATGGCGATGTGAGACTTTCAGGTGATACTTCTTGCGTGACGGGGACGGGAGGCTTCTTCAACAGCGACAAAAGGCTACTGAAGCCCCTTTTTTTTCAATAAGCCCCTTTTTTTAATAAGCCCCTTTTTAATTTATAAAAATCAGATTTGGAAAACTATTTAGCACTATTAAAACATATATATAAAACAAATTGTCACAAATGTATTCGTTACATGTCACATCTTAGAGTGGCTTTAAGGGAATAGTATGGTCACATCTTACAGAGTGGCTTTAAGGGAATAGTATGGTCACATCTTACAGAGTGGCTTTAAGGGAATAGTATGATCACATCTTACAGAGTGACTTTAAGGGAATAGTATGGTCACATCTTACAGAGTGGCTTTAAGGGAATAGTATGGTCACATCTTACAGTGTGGCGCTTAGTATGAGCAAGTTGAAGAGACTAAACTGCTTGTTGTAACCCTGGATTGTGAACCGTAATGGTAGCTGAGATGTGGAGAATTCTGTCTGTAATAAAGAGCAGCACGGATGGCCCTTAAATGTACACAGATAGCTAACATCAATAACATGCTGGCTCAAAGTAGAGGAGAGATTGACTGCTTCACTACTTGTCCTTTGTGAGAGGTATTGACATGTTCGAAGTACAGAGCTGACTGTTCAAACGACTAGCACACAGCTCAGACGCCCATACATACCCCATAAGAAGATGCCAGCAGAGGTCTCTTCACAGTCCCCAAGTTCAGAAACAGACACCGGGAAACACACAGTACTACACAGAGCCATGACGACATGGAACTCTATTCCACGTCAAGTAACTCATGTTAGCAGTAAAATCTGATTTAAATGGAACAGCACGGACTGTGAAGACACACACATGATCACACACACACACACACACGTACATTGTAATATTGTTGTATGGTGGTATTATACATGTTGTGCTGTGGATATGTAGTGGTGATGTAGCGGTGATGTAGTGGTGATGATGTAGTGGTGATGTAGTGGTTATGTAGCAGTGATGTAGCGGTGATGTAGCGGTGATGATGCAGTGGTGATGTAGTGGTGATGTAGCGGTGATGATGTAGTGGTGATGTAGCGGTGACGTAGCGGTGACGTAGCGGTGATGTGGCGGTGACGTAGCGGTGACGTAGTGGTGACGTAGTGGTGATGTAGCGGTGATGTAGTGGTGATGTAGTGGTGATGTAGCGGTGATGTAGCGGTGATGATGTAGTGGTGATGTAGTGGTGATGTAGCGGTGATGATGTAGTGGTGATGTAGTGGTTATGTAGCGGTGATGTAGCGGTGACGTAGCGGTGATGTGGCGGTGACGTAGTGGTGACGTAGCAGTGATGTAGCGGTGATGTAGTGGTGATGTAGCGGTGATGTAGCGGTGACGTAGCGGTGACGTAGTGGTGACGTAGCAGTGATGTAGCGGTGATGTAGTGGTGATGTAGCGGTGATGTAGCGGTGACGTAGTGGTGATGTAGTGGTGATGTAGCGGTGATGTAGTGGTGACGTAGCGGTGATGTAGTGGTGATGTAGTGGTGATGTACTGTTTAATTTTGTTAGTTTATTTTTGTGATGTGGCATGTCGTTTTTATCTTTTCATAGCATCTAATGAGGATCCCTAATAAATACAAATACAAATGTGTCTTAATGTGTCTGGACCCCAGAAAGAGTAGCTGCTGCCTTGGCAGGAACTAATGGGGATCCATAATAAACCCCAGGAAGAGTAGCCGCTGCCTTGGCAGGAACTAATGGGGATCCATAATAAACCCCAGGAAGAGTAGCCGCTGCCTTGGCAGGAACTAATGGGGACCCATAATAAACCCCAGGAAGAGTAGCTCTGCCTTGGCAGGAACTAATGGGGACCCATAATAAACCCCAGGAAGAGTAGCTCTGCCTTGGCAGGAACTAATGGGGACCCATAATAAACCCCAGGAAGAGTAGCTCTGCCTTGGCAGGAACTAATGGGGATCCATAATAAACCCCAGGAGAACAAACAACAATGTATTACAGTATTTCTTATCTTGTTTATTCCTACTACATCTGCATAGAGGCAACAGTATCTTAAAGGGCAGGTTGCACAATATATATTTTCCAACAAATCTAACAAAGTATATTGATGATATGACACCTAAACGGACTGATACAAAAGATCTCTGATTGTAAATCCTCTTCTATTTTTAGTCATAAATATTGCTTACCGGTAGTTGTTTAACTAACTTAGTTAGCTCTAAATTAGTGGATTTAACAAGTGACCTCAATAAGGGATCATACCTTTCACCTGGATTAAATGACTATGGCCCTGTAGCACTCCAACTCAATCATCAAGTTTACAGACAACACAACAGTAGTAGGCCTGATTACCAACAATGACGAGACAGCTGAAGAAGGCTGAAGAAATGTGGCTTGGCCCCTAAGACACTCACAAAATTTTACAGATGCACAATTGAAAGCATCCTGTCTGGCTGTATCACCGACTGGTACGGCAACTGCACCGCCCGCAGGGCTCTCCAGAGGGTGGTGCGGTCTGCCCAACGCATCACCGGGGGCACACTGCCTGCCCTCCAGGACACCTACAACACCCGATGTCACAGGAAGGGCAAAAAAGATCATCAAGGACATCAACCACCCAAGCCACGGCCTGTTCACCCCACTATCATCGAGAAGGCGAGGTCAGCACAGGTGCATCACAGCTGGGACCGAGAGACTGAAAAACAGCTTCTATCTCAAGGCCATCAGCCTGTTAAATAGCCATCACTAGCGGGCTACCACCCGGTTACTCAACCCTGCACCATAGAGGCTGCTGCCCTATGTACATAGACATGGAAGCACTGGCCACTTTAATAATGGAACACTAGTCACTTTAATAATGTTTACATTCTGCTTTAAATGTTTACATACTGCTTTAAATGTTTACATACTGCTTTACTCATTTCATATGTATATACAGCACAGGAGGTTGGTGACACCTTAATAGGGGAGAATGGGCTGGTGGTAATGACTGGAGCGGAATCAGTGGAATGGTATCAAATACATCAAACACTTGGTTTACAGGTGTTTGATGCCGTTCCATATGCTCCGCTCCGGCCATTATTATGAGCCATTTTCCCCTCAGCAGCCTCCACTGACATCCTGTTTTCTACTGTATTTTAGTCAATGCCATTCCGACATTGCTCGTCCTAATATTTATATATTTCTTAATTCTGTTCTTCTACCTTTTAGATTTGTGTGTATTGTTGTGAATTGTTGGATACTACAGCACTGTTGGAGCTAGGAACACAAGAATTTCGCTACACCCGCAATAACATCTGCTAAATATGTGTATGTGACCAATAACATTTGATTTGATTTGATTCACCTGGTCAGTCTATGTCATGGAAGGAGCAGGTATTCATAATGTTTTGTACATTCAGTGTATAGATTATGTGGGTATTTTGTTAGCTATGAGTCTTGTGGACGTAGCTATATATATTTCAACTTTATTCAGTTGGGTGAAGTTGACTGCTGCTGCTTCTAGTGCTGTGTGGCAGCATCTCGTTGATCTTTCAATAGTGACGTCACAGCCACATTGTTAGGCTGTATTGTCCAAACTAGTGACGTCACAGCCACATTGTTAGGCTGTATTGTCCAAACTAGTGACGTCACAGCCACATTGTTAGGCTGTATTGTCCAAACTAGTGACGTCACAGCCACATTGTTAGGCTGTATTGTCCAAACTAGTGAAGTCACAGCCACGTTGTCCAAACTAGTGAAGTCACAGCCACGTTGTCCAAACTAGTGAAGTCACAGCCACGTTGTCCAAACTAGTGAAGTCACAGCCACGTTGGTAGACTGTATTGTCCAAACTAGTGAAGTCACAGCCACGTTGGTAGGCTGTATTGTCCAAACTAGTGAAGTCACAGCCACGTTGGTAGACTGTATTGTCCAAACTAGTGAAGTCACAGCCACGTTGGTAGGCTGTATTGTCCAAACTAGTGAAGTCACAGCCACGTTGTTAGGCTGTATTGTCCAAACTAGTGACGTCACAGCCACGTTGGTAGGTAGGCTGTCCGATCTTACTTTCAGAACCACACACACTCTTGGTTAAAACAATTGTCAAGCCATTAGTGCCTTAGCCCATACACTGTGCTGTGCCGTTCCTGCTCTAGGTGAATCAGCGTTAAACCACCTCAACTTGATTCTACTTGTCTGTCATCTGTGCCCTTCCAAGCCCCTGGGAGAGAACACATTAAGTGCTAAGGAAACCCTCAAAATATACAGTCCAACAGGTCCTCCACTTAAAAAAGACGAAAACACATTTTAAACCAAATTATGTAGTGATTTTTTTTTATAAATTGCGTTACCCACTCCAGGCAGCAGATGGCGAAGTGAGTCTTTCAAGTGATGCTTATTGAGTGACGTATATTGTAGTGGACACACGGGTTTCCAGTAGTTACCACAGCCACAAAGTCAAAATTGGCTATATCGACAAATTCATGAAAACAAACATTTGCTTTTTTGGTCTTAATTTAGGGTTAGGCATACGGTTATCAGTGTGGTTGAGGTTCAAATCAAATTTTAGAAGATAAATTGTAGAAATGGGGGGGTTATGACTTTGTGGCTGTGGTAACTAGTAACGACATACTGCATGGGACGCTTCTTCAACAACACGGCTACTGATTCATTCACCTCGGTGGCTTGCTAGCCAACATGAAATCGAAACATTGAAGGTCTATATACCATTTTTTTGTAGCTACACAAATCCCAGTGATTTTAAACACAGTTCTGTTAACGTATCTGCTAGTTCATTTAAACGTAATTTGCAAATGTGTTACCGAGCCTAGCACCTAGGCTAGTCGCTAATGCTAATTTAGCTAGCTAGCTAACATCCCCGACCATGACCTCACAAAGCTACTCCCCCCCTGCTAAAGAAGAAGAGGAGGTCTGCTGGACGGAGAAAGAAGCTCCGGGGCTGAACGTTGTCGTTAAAGAAGAAGAGGAGGATATTACAGTGAAAGGAGCAGAAGAAGCTTTTCGAATCAGGAAGGAGGAAGAGGAGGCTATCACATTGAACGAGGAGGTGGATGTTACAGTGAAAGAAGACAAATCGTTTGTAGTGAAAGAGGAAGAGGAGTCTGTCACAGTGGAAGAGGAGGTAGAAGCTTTCAGAATCAAAAAGGAGATAGAGGAGGCTGTCACATTGAAAGAAGAACCTTTTGGAGTGAAAGAGGAGGAGACTGAAGATCCGATTAACAACAGTGAGTATTGTCTTAACGGGGACAAACTATGCAGTTGTTGAACCGGTGTGTGGTTTTAAAGGGGCATTTAACTCTTACAAAAAAAAAAAAGTTGATTTATTTTTGTTTTTTAGTTTAGTTTGTATTCAGAGTTCGCTCGTCAATTGCTCTCTGACGGAAGGTCCTAGGGTGATGAGTGATAGGTCTGGAATCAGATGATGGTAGAGAGTACGCTCCCTTTGTTTTTACAGATAGTCAAACTCTTCCCTTTACAGATCCAAATACGAGGCAATATGCCGTTTTCTGGCCCTCCCAGGGCTCCACAGTGGAAGAGGACATCAGAAAGATACAAGGAGAATCTAATGTGGCACCCATGAATCCCAGCCAGTTTGGTGATGATGATGATGCTATTCACTGCGATGAAGAATGGGACATGAAGGACAAGGATTGGCTTCCTAGCAACAGGCTGAAGGTGGAGTCAGCTCCAGAGAGGCACACCCCAGAGCAGAGGGAGAGTGGTGTGAGTATATCCCAGTCGGTGTTTCTGGTCCTCGAAAGTCCTTCCTTGATTCCTCGACCTCCTCCTATAAATGCATTGGAGGAGAATATTTGGTGGTTCCTCCAAATTCTGATTATGTGAATGTTTTTTTGGCAAATAAAGGTGATTCTGATTGGACTTTCTCCTCCAATGCATTTATAGCAGGTGGTCCAGAGAACGAGAGGGATCAAGGAAGGAGAGTGTTTCCCATCCTAAATTGATTCTTTATTTGTGTGGTTTCCAGGACATGTCTTTCCCTCTTCCGGAGTCCCCAGGTTGCGCCTCTCCCACTGTTGCCTTACTGTGGGGTCTGAAGAGGGTGTCTGTGTGGCTGGTGGACTGCAGGAAAACACCGGGGCTGAGTGGAACTGTGAGAGGAGGAGAAGAGGGAGATTCAGTCTCAAGTAAGAACGGTGGTGTGTGTGTGTGGCTTAGACTACAATCTGCTTCTGTTACAGTTCAGTGGTCAGTGGATTCACTGTTTGTATAGCAGCTCATTAGTTCTGAAACTACTCACAAGCTGCTTTTTGCTAAATGAATTGGTGGAGAACAAAGGAGGGAGAAACCCACAGTACTGGTGTGTACATGTTGTTAAGGGTTGGTTTTTATATTTGGAGGTTTGGACATTGGGTGCACTGATTGGCGTCATCTCGTTAGTCAGAAGGCGTTTCACCTGTGCTGGCTTGTCATCTCGTTAGTCAGAAGGCATTTCACCTGTGCTGGCTTGTCATCGCGTTAGTCAGAAGGTGTTTCACCTGTGCTGGCTTGTCATCGCGTTAGTCAGAAGGTGTTTCACCTGTGCTGGCTTGTCATCTCGTTAGTCAGAAGGCATTTCACCTGTGCTGGCTTGTCATCGCGTTAGTCAGAAGGTGTTTCACCTGTGCTGGCTTGTCATCTCGTTAGTCAGAAGGTGTTTCATCTGTGCTGGCTTGTCATCTCGTTAGTCAGAAGGTGTTTCACCTGTGCTGGCTTGTCATCTCGTTAGTCAGAAGGCATTTCACCTGTGCTGGCTTGTCATCTCGTTAGTCAGAAGGTGTTTCACCTGTGCTGGCTTGTCATCTCGTTAGTCAGAAGGTGTTTCACCTGTGCTGGCTTGTCATCTCGTTAGTCAGAAGGTGTTTCACCTGTGCTGGCTTGTCATCGCGTTAGTCAGAAGGTGTTTCACCTGTGCTGGCCCAGGTGATACTTAAGACCTGCTGGCCTGTGCATCAGTTGACATGAGAGATGTTGAGAGAGTGATGACTTGTTGTCTCTCCCTATTTAAGTTCTGAAACCAAGCCTTTTATCTGGTGCCTTCCCCTGTTTCGTTTGGCTCCGCTGTCTGTTTACTCCTAAGTTGGTGTGGGGTTTTATTTTCATTCGACAGTCCTTAGTGGTCATCCATGACGGGAATCTTTGAGGGCACGTGTCATTTGACATTTTAGTCATTTAGCAGACGCTCTTATCCAGACTTACAGTTAGTGAGCGCATATATATATTTTTTATATACTGTCCCCCCGTGGGAATCGAACCCACAACCCTGGCGTTGCAAACGCCATGCTCTACCAACTGAGCTACATCCCTGCTGGCCATTCCCTCCCCTACCCTGGACGACGCTGGGCCAATTGTGCGCCGCCCCATTGGTCTCACGGTCATGGCCGGCTACGACAGAGCCTGTTTTCGAACCAGGATCTCTAGTGGCACAGCAATGCAGTGCCTTAGACCACTGCGCCACTCGGGAGGTAAGAGTTGTCCTAGCTGCATGTCTTTCAGAACCCCTTCTAGAACTCCCTGTTTGGTTTTGGTTGTCCCGGTGATTTTCTTTGTTAGTTCTCTTTTTTGTGAGACATTTTCAGTTTGTCTCGTGGGAAGGTAACAATGTCAACACCACATGTGGATAAGAATCAATGAAATTATCATTATTACCAGAAATACTGATTTTAAAATCAGGGAACTTTTAAAATGGGAATTCTAATGTCTGTTTCATGGGTCAGCGGGTTCCCAAAACTTTTCAGTTCCCGGGCACCACCAAATCACCTTCAGAAGCTCTTGAAGACCACCGGAGTCGCAGAATGTTAACATAAAATATCTTAGCAGTCAAATGTAGAATAAATGTTATCAGTGAATGTAGCAGATTAAAGGCCTTTTATTACAGATGGATGGTTGTTAAACCAGTTGCATTGTGAAAGCTGAGGAGTATTTCTGTCTGTAATAAAGCCCTTTTGTGGGGAAAAAACGTATTCTGATTGGCTGGGCCTGGCTCCCCAGTGGGTGGACCTGACTCCCAAGTGGGTGGGCCTATGCCCTCCCAGGCCCACCCATGGCTGCGCCCCTGTCCAGTCATGTGAAATCCATAGATTAGGGCCTAATTTATTTAAATTGACTGATTTTCCTTCTATGAACTGTAACTCAGTAAAACCTTTTGAAATTGTTGCGTTTATATATTTGTACAGTACAGATCTAAACACTTGGAATCATGGAAATATAATGATTATTCTAATTCTGTAGTTAGAATATGCAACGTGGCTACGGATACGGCGTTTATGGATCCCAATCTGCCCAGGCTAAAAATACGGATATCTCTGCACGTGTGCAGTATTTCCTGTCAGTGTTGCCAACATAACCACGACCCAAACAGGCAGTCTAGTGATGGCATGTTCTTCTCAGCTACTGAGTTACATGCAGCTATTTACTCTCTCCACGATATCAGCATATATTTAGCGTAACTATGGCACCGGGTTACGCACCGGTCCGGATACACGCTTGGCTGCCTAGAGGTGGAACGCAGCAAGACGTGGACAAGTAGTCTAATTAGAGATTTTAAATGGAAAACATTTTTTTTCATCATAATTGCAAACATTGGCTAAGCTCCACAGGAGGCAGACAGGCATTGGCTAAGCTCCACAGGAGGCAGACAGGCATTGGCTAAGCTCCACAGGAGGCAGACAGGCATTGGCTAAGCTCCACAGGAGGCAGACAGGCAGTCATGTATAGGGCTGTGGCGGTTGGTTAAATATTGTCAGCCGGTTATTATCATGCGAAAGATCTCACGATAATTGACGGTTAATTAACATAAACACATTTAGCATCTCCAGGCTACAAGCTGATGGACGCCTTTGGAACATCTACGTAAAAAAAAAAGTCTAATAAATCAATCGAATATACACCATCATAATAAATCATTTTTTAAAATTTAGGCAGGTCTAAAGAAACATTTATCATATGAAAAAATCTATTTCAAAAGAACAGAATATGGGGTTGGCCTACTGTGTGTTATCTGGCTACGCGCTGTGCCGTAGGCTTGTTCATTTAGCAGACAATATATGCTTATAAGACCCGTGCCATTATTTTTATGTTATAAGATTTTGGAGTAAGAAGAATATAATTTAACTTGGCTTAATAAAATAGAAAGGATATTTTTTCCCATTCCGGAGCGAAAGTGCACATATGAAGTGGCTATGTATGCTAGCGCTGACTTGTTTAAAGAAATGTACTTACTGTGATCAAGATGTGGTTGTCCCACTGGCTATCCTAAGTTGAATGCTCTGGATAAGAGCGTCTGCTAAATGACTTAAATGTAAAGTGATCATTTGAAACGGGTCATACGCTACATTTAGAGTTATTTGGCAGTTTTAGTTGTGAATGATACAAACCTTAGAATGTCTTAATCAAAGGATTTATGGGCTGCATGATGCGACTAAAGGCTATTGATGATTTGAGAAAGGCGCTGACAAAGCTTGCGCTCTGTTCCTTGCATGTGAAGTGGCCCCTGTAGCTCAGTTGGTAGAGCATGGCGTTTGCAATGCCAGGGTTGTGGGTTCGATTCCCTGCGGGGGCCAGTATGAAAAAAAATATATATATGCACTCACTAACTGTAAGTCGCTCTGGATAAGAGCGTCTGCTAAATGACTAAAATGTTAAATGAAGTAGCTAGCTAGCTGTAAAATCACCTAAACAAATTGCACTATCAATTTAGGAGTATCTCCCAAGTTCAGTTTGCAGTGCCTCTGCCTCTGAGCTATAAATGCCAAGAGTGTGCAAAGCTGTCATCAAGGCAAAGGGTGGCTATTTTGAAGAATCTCAAATATAAAATATATTTTGATTTGTTTAACACTTTTTTTACTACATGATTTCATTTGTGTTATTTCAAAGTTTTAATGTCTTCACTATTATTCTACAATGTAGAAAATAGTAAAAATAAAGAAAAACCCTTGAATGAGTAGAGGTGTCCAAACTTTTGACTGGTACTGTATGTCAACAATCCTTCCCCCAAAGGACCCTTCTATGGATAAAATGTTAAAATCCCCCAAAACATGGTATTTGTTTTGTTCTAGTTTCAAGCATGATAGTGGCTGCATCATGTTATGGGTATGCTTGTCATCCGCAAGGACTAGGGAGATTTTGTTTTAGGATAAAAATAAACGGAATGGAGCTAAGCACAGGCAAAATCCTAGACAACCTGGTTCGGTCTGCTTTCCAACAGACACTGGGAGACAAATGTACCTTTCAGACTGATCAATAGTTAACCAAATAGCTACGCCCGACTATCTGCATTGACCCTTTTTTGCACCAACTTTTTTGACTCATCACATACGTTGCTGTTACTGTTTTATCATCGGTCACTTTATTCCTGGTTATATGTATACATATCTACCTCAATTACCTCGTACCCCTGCACATCGACTCGGTACTTGTACATATAGCCAAGTTATCGTTACTCATTGTGTATTTGTTACTTTTATCATTACGTGCATTGTTGGGAAGGGCCCGTAATTAAGCATTTCACTGTTAGTCTCCCCCTGTTGTTTATGAAGCATGTGACAAATAAGATTTGATTTGATGACAACACAAGGCAGCCATTGCAAGTGTACCGATGAGTTGACCAGTCAGACTGCCATCATTAGGCTAGCTAAAGTTGGGCTGTAAAGTTTTACCACCAGCTCCTCCTTGGTTGGTTTTTCAACCGAGGTGATTTTGGGAGGTAGGTCTGGTGTCCACCAGGGTGATGTTGGGAGGTACAGTGAGGGGAAAAAAGTATTTGATCCCCTGCTGATTTTGTACGTTTTCCCACTGACAGACATGACCAGTCTATCATTTTAATGGTAGGTTTATTTGAACAGTGAGAGACAGAATAACAACAACAAAATCCAGAAAAACGCATGTCAAAAATGTTATAAATTGATTAGCATTTTAATGAGGAAATAAGTATTTGACCCCTCTGAAAAACATTACTTAGTACTTGGTGGCAAAACCCTTGTTGGCAATAACAGAGGTCAGATGTTTCTTGTAGTTGGCCACCAGGTTTGCACACATCTCAGGAGGGATTTTGTCCCACTCCTCTTTGCAGATCTTCTCCAAGTCATTAAGGTTTCGAGGCTGACGTTTGGCAACTCGAACCTTCAGCTCCCCTCCACAGATTTTCTATGGGATTAAGGTCTGGAGACTGGCTAGGCCACTCCAGGACCTTAATGTGCTTCTTCTTGAGCCACTCCTTTGTTGCCTTGGCCGTGTGTTTTGGGTCATTGTCATGCTGGAATACCCATCCACGACCCATTTTCAATGCCCTGGCTGAGGGAAGGAGGTTCTCACCCAAGATTTGACGGTACATGGCCCCATCCATCGTCCCTTTGATGCAGTGAAGTTGTCCTGGCCCCTTAGCAGAAAAACACCCCCAAAGCATAATGTTTCCACCTCCATGTTTGATGGTGGGGATGGTGTTCTTGGGGTCATAGGCAGCATTCCTCCTCCTCCAAACACGGCGAGTTGAGTTGATGCCAAAGAGCTCGATTTTGGTCTCATCTGACCACAACACTTCCACCCAGTTCTCCTCTGAATCATTCAGATGTTCATTGGCAAACTTCAGACGGGCCTGTATATGTGCTTTCTTGAGCAGGGGGACCTTGTGGGCGCTGCAGGATTTCAGTCCTTCACGGCATAGTGTGTTACCAATTGTTTTCTAGGTGACTATGGTCCCAGCTGCCTTGAGATCATTGACAAGATCCTCCCATGTAGTTCTGGGCTGATTCCTCACCGTTCTCATGATCGTTGCAACTCCACGAGGTGAGATCTTGCATGGAGCCCCAGGCCGAGGGAGATTGACAGTTATTTTGTTTCTTCCATTTGCGAATAATCACACCAACTGTTGTCACCTTCTCACCAAGCTGCTTGGCGATGGTCTTGTAGCCCATTCCAGCCTTGTGTAGGTCTACAATCTTGTCCCTGACATCCTTGGAGAGTTCTTTGGTCTTGGCCATGGTGGAGAGTTTGGAATCTGATTGATTGATTACTTCTGTGGACAGGTGTCTTTTTATACAGGTAACAAACTGAGATTAGGAGCACTCCCTTTAAGAGTGTGCTCCTAATCTCAGCTCATTACCTGTATAAAAGACACCTGGGAGCCAGAAATCTTTCTGACTGAGAGGGGTCATACTTTTTGACATGCATTTTTCTGGATTTTTTTGTTCTTATTCTGTCTCTCACTGTTCAAATAAACCTACCATTAAAATTATAGACTGATCATTTCTTTGTCAGTGGGCAAACGTACAAAATCAGCAGGGGATCAAATACTTTTTTCCCTCACTGTATATATATATATGTGTGTGTGTGTGTGTGTGTGTGTGATGTATAGACATTATGGACAGTATGTGGAAAGAATATTTAGTATATCTGTAGGATAGAATAGTGTGTATATATATTGTGATGTCACGAGAGGCTGTGTCCTGGAGGGACGTTACATCCCCCTGAGGTGGCTGCAAACCCAGACAGCTATGGCTCCATCTGCTGGTAGGGTCGGGAACTCCACCCCTCTATGGCCAATCTTCCCACGCAGCTGAAACAAATGAGGAGCTGATGAGCTGAAGGTAAGGGAAGGGAAGAGACACAGTCTCCAAGCTGGGCTCTCTGGAGGACAAGAGGGCTGCACGTCCACTTCCATGAGGAATATAAGGATTTGGAGATACTTACCTTTGGGAAATACTCACCTTTGGATATATGCACCGGTGGAAATACGTGAGAGACATTTGGAAGGACTTTTTTGCTGGGTTGGCCACTAGCTGCAACGTGGACTACAGTAAGGCTGGGGAAAAGTTATCTGAGCGAGTGAGAATTATGATTTTGGATGTGGAAGAGACATCCCTGAACTGTTAACCCTTAAAGAGCCACAAGAGAACAGAATTTTTGTTATATTTTTGTTAATTTCCCAAGACCTATAATAAAATCCTTGTTTTGTTTGAACCTTGTCTCCTTGCACTACTTGAGCAATCCCGCTGAAAGCTGTGTAGCCTCTCGTGACGTCACAGATGGTGGAGAATACGGGCACGCTCAAGCGTTAATAGTGCATGTCAGAGGAGGATACCGAAGGTTTGATCACCCAGTTTTCCAAGTTGGCCGTAGGCTCCCCGCCGACTGAAATGGAGGACATATTGAAAGCCCTTGTTGCTGGCCAGCAAGCCCAGATGCAAGCAAACGTGGCTCTCTTGGAGGAGCAAAAGAAAGCCAACCTTCTGAAGGCAGAGGAATTGCAGTTGCAGAGACAGAGGGTGGTCCAAAATACCCGCCCAATAAAGGCAAGTGACTTTATATCTAAGATGGGAGCTACCGATGACATTGAGGCATACCTGCATGCATTTGAGGCCACGGCCACTAGGGAAGCCTGGCCCAAGCAACAGTGGGTTGGTCTGTTAGCCCCCCTTTCTAACCGGGGAATCGCTGAATGCTGTCCGGGACCTGGGCCCTGACCAGGTTACTGACTATGATGCCCTGAAGTCTGAGATCCTCAGCAGATATGGACTCACAAAGTTTGGTATGGCCCAGCGCTTTCACAGCTGGACCTTCCAACCAGACCAACCTCCTCGGGCGCAGATGCATGAACTTGTCCGAATCGCAAGGAAATGGCTGGATCCGCAGAGGAATACAGCAGCGGCGGTGGTGGAGGCCGTTGTGGTGGATCGTTACCTACGCGCCCTGCCTTATGAGGCAAAACGGTTCATCAGTCAACAGGCCTTGACCACGGCTGATCTGACCGTGGAAGCGGTGGAAAAGTACCAGGCCACAGCGGAGATGCTGAATGCTTCCCGAAAAAGACCCCAGGAGGGCGGCCCCCACCACAAATGGGAAGAACCCGTCCAAAGGACCCCAAGGTCTCGAACCCAGCCACGTCAGGACTTATCCCGGCTCCAGGGGGAGCCAGAAACCAGGCGGGTCCAAGAAGAGTACACCAGGAGGGGGAAACTTCGACAGTGTTACCGGTGTGGGGAGATGGGACATATCTCCTGGCAGTGTGGAAACCAGCCGATGAACCTATGCCCACTGCGGAGTCCTCCAGCGCAGCACCCACACACCGTTTTGCCTCGCTCTTGGGAGTCGTAGATGGCGGCCCAGATCGACCCCCCACCTGCCCGGTAACTGTGAATCACCATGATGTGGAGGCCTTACTGGATTCTGGTAGCCGGGCCACCCTGGTGCGCAAGGATTTGGTGGGCCCAACGTGTCTGACCCCGGGGAAAGTCCTCCCAGTTTCCTGTGTCCATGGGGACACCAGAGAATACCCCATTACTGAACTTACAATGACCAGCACACGGGGAACCATACACACGACGGCGGGGGTGGTTGATTCCCTCCCCGTCCCTGTCCTAATTGGACGAGACTGCCCAGCCTTTTACCCACTCTGGAGAGAGTCTCAGGAGAGGATAACCCGAGTACCTCGGAAACGGAGAGGCAAGACTCATCCTGGGAAGGCTCCGGTGCAATCCTCCGAATTACTCACTCCCGCCCGGGCTCGGATAGGGATGGCAGGTGCCCAGACCGACACAGAGACGGAGCTACAGAATCTGGACAAAGAACTGTCTGGTCTGAAGGGGACCGCTGAGAGGTATCGTTTGTTAAAGCAACAGTTAGACATGAAGACAGAAGAGTTAGATATCCTCCAGGCTAAACTCCAACAGAGCTCCTTCCATAAGCAACAGGAGGAGCTGGAGAGGCTGCGCAGGACCATCGAGGAGTGTGAGGAGACCCTGCGCAGTAGTAAGGAGGTCCAGAAGAAGGCAGAGGAGAAGTACAAGGTGTTGGAGAACAAGATGAAGAATGCGGAGGCAGAGAGAGAGAGAGGAACTGAAAGCTGCTCAACAGAAGCTAAACTCTGCTAAAACCAAGGCTGATGCGTTCAGTAAGAAACTCAAGGAGAGACAACAGGAGGCTGAGTCCCTGGTCCTAGAGGTGGAGGAGTTGAAGAGAGAGCAGGCTGGCAAGCACCACGGCAATGCGGACGCCCTCTCCCGGCGTGATGCCTTCTTCGCTGCCTTTACCCGGACGAGGACGTCGGTCCCGAGGAGGGGGATGTGTGATGTCACGAGAGGCTGTGTCCTGGAGGGACGTTACATCCCCCTGAGGTGGCTGCAAACCCAGACAGCTATGGCTCCATCTGCTGGTATGGTCGGGAACTCCACCCCTCTATGGCCAATCTTCCCACGCAGCTGAAACAAATGAGGAGCTGATGAGCTGAAGGTAAGGGAAGGGAAGAGACACAGTCTCCAAGCTGGGCTCTCTGGAGGACAAGAGGGCTGCACGTCCACTTCCATGAGGAATATAAGGATTTGGAGATACTTACCTTTGGGAAATACTCACCTTTGGATATATGCACCGGTGGAAATACGTGAGAGACATTTGGAAGGACTTTTTGCTGGGTTGGCCACTAGCTGCAACGTGGACTACAGTAAGGCTGGGGAAAAGTTATCTGAGCGAGTGAGAATTATGATTTTGGATGTGGAAGAGACATCCCTGAACTGTTAACCCTTAAAGAGCCACAAGAGAACAGAATTTTGTTATATTTTCGTAATTTCCCAAGACCTATAATAAAATCCTTGTTTTGTTTGAACCTTGTCTCCTTGCACTACTTGAGCAATCCCGCTGAAAGCTGTGTAGCCTCTCGTGACGTCACAATATATATATATATATATATATATATATATATATATATATATATATATATATATATATATATAGTAATAGGTGAATAGGATGGCCTTGACTAGAATACAGTATATACACATGAAATGAGTGAAAGTATGTAAACATTATTAAAGTGACCAGTGTCCCATGTCTACAGTGGGGGAAAAAAGTATTTAGTCAGCCACCAATTGTGCAAGTTCTCCCACTTAAAAAGATGAGAGAGGCCTGTAATTTTCATCGGTACACGTCAACTATGACAGACAAATTGAGAAAAAAAAATCCAGAAAATCACATTGTAGGATTTTTATGAATTTATTTGCAAATTATGGTGGAAAATAAGTATTTGGTCACCTACAAACAAGCAAGATTTCTGGCTCTCACAGACCTGTAACTTCTTCTTTAAGAGGCTCCTCTGTCCTCCACTCGTTACCTGTATTAATGGCACCTGTTTGAACTTGTTATCAGTATAAAGACACCTGTCCACAACCTCAAACAGTCACACTCCAAACTCCACTATGGCCAAGACCAAAGAGCTGTCAAAGGACACCAGAAACAAAATTGTAGACCTGCACCAGGCTGGGAAGACTGAATCTGCAATAGGTAAGCAGCTTGGTTTGAAGAAATCAACTGTGGGAGCAATTATTAGGAAATGGAAGACATACAAGACCACTGATAATCTCCCTCGATCTGGGGCTCCACGCAAGATCTCACCCCGTGGGGTCAAAATGATCACAAGAACGGTGAGCAAAAATCGCAGAACCACACGGGGGGACCGTGAATGACCTGCAGAGAGCTGGGACCAAAGTAACAAAGCCTACCATCAGTAACACACTACGCCGCCAGGGACTCAAATCCTGCAGTGCAAAACGTGTCCCCCTGCTTAAGCCAGTACATGTCCAGGCCCGTCTGAAGTTTGCTAGAGTGCATTTGGATGGTCCACAAGAGGATTGGGAGAATGTCATATGGTCAGATGAAACCAAAATAGAACATTTTGGTAAAAACTCAACTTGTCGTGTTTGGAGGACAAAGAATGCTGAGTTGCATCCAAAGAACACCATACCTACTGTGAAGCATGGGGGTGGAAACATCATGCTTTGGGGCTGTTTTTCTGCAAAGGGACCAGGACGACTGATCTGTGTAAAGGAAAGAATGAATGGGGCCATGTATCGTGAGATTTTGAGTGAAAACCTCCTTCCATCAGCAAGGGCATTGAAGATGAAACGTGGCTGGGTCTTTCAGCATGACAATGATCACAAACACACCGCCCGGGCAACGAAGGAGTGGCTTCGTAAGAAGCATTTCAAGGTCCTGGAGTGGCCTAGCCAGTCTCCAGATCTCAACCCCATAGAAAATCTTTGGAGGGAGTTGAAAGTCCGTGTTGCCCAGCGACAGCCCCAAAACATCACTGCTCTAGAGGAGATCTGCATGGAGGAATGGGCCAAAATACCAGCAACAGTGTGTGAAAACCTTGTGAAGACTTACAGAAAACGTTTGACCTGTGTCATTGCCAACAAAGGGTATATAACAAAGTATTGAGAAACTTTGTTATTGACCAAATACTTATTTTCCACCATAATTTGCAAATACATTCATAAAAAATCCTACAATGTGATTTTCTGGATTTTCTTTTCTCATTTTGTCTGTCATAGTTGACGTGTACCTATGATGAAAATTACAGGCCTCTCATCTTTTAAGTGGGAGAACTTGCACAATTGGTGGCTGACTAAATACTTTTTTCCCCCACTGTATGTACACAGGGGCAGCAGTCATAGTTCCATCCTCATGTCTGTCTCCACCACCCCCTTCTCCTCCTCCTTCCTTTCCCTCCCAGGCAGGTAGAAACAGAAAGAGGGATTGGTGATGTTGTCTGGTGTAAAACAGAGAGTCGGTCAATTCAGGAGCTGATATTCTAAATGTTTTAATTGAAATCATGTAAAGGTTGGGTTTGTTGTCATTACAGCTCATGCACCAGCTAGGGCCAGAACCATATATTTATTTATATCTCTGGCTAGGGCTGTGTCCTACTCATGGAGCTTAACTAGGTCAAGTCATTTTATGCAATCAATAGCACCACAGAAAACAATGCACTTCATTTTTGGCCAACGTCACTCAGCTACTAACGTTATTCGCCTAGGCTTACTTTACTCCAGAGATTACTAAACGCTAGCCTAGCTAGCTACCATCTCTTACTTTACTTCAGAGATTACTAACCGCTAGCCTAGCTAGCTATCATCTCTTACTTTACTTCAGAGATTACTAACCGCTAGCCTAGCTAGCTACCATCTCTTACTTTACTTCAGAGATTACTAACCGCTAGCCTAGCTAGCTACCATCTCTTACTTTACTTCAGAGATTACTAACCGCTAGCCTAGCTAGCTACCATCTCTTACTTTACTTCAGAGATTACTAACCGCTAGCCTAGCTAGCTACCATCTCTTACTTTACTTCAGAGATTACTAACCGCTAGCCTAGCTAGCTACCATCTCTTACTTTACTCCAGAGATTACTAACCGCTAGCCTAGCTAGCTACCATCTCTTATTTTACTTCAGAGATTACTAACCGCTAGCCTAGCTAGCTACCATCTCTTACTTTACTTCAGAGATTACTAACCGCTAGCCTAGCTAGCTACCATCTCTTACTTTACTTCAGAGATTACTAACCGCTAGCCTAGCTAGCTACCATCTCTTACTTTACTTCAGAGATTACTAACCGCTAGCCTAGCTAGCTACCATCTCTTACTTTACTTCAGAGATTACTAACCGCTAGCCTAGCTAGCTACCATCTCTTACTTTACTTCAGAGATTACTAACCGCTAGCCTAGCTAGCTACCATCTCTTACTTTACTCCAGAGATTACTAACCGCTAGCCTAGCTAGCTACCATCTCTTACTTTACTTCAGAGATTACTAACCGCTAGCCTAGCTAGCTACCATCTCCTTGTTTACTCCCTTTCATCTTGATAGTCCCGTGTAGCTCAGTTGGTAGAACATGGCGCTTGCAACGCCAGGGTTGTGGGTTCGATTACCACGGGGGGACCAGTTTGGAAGAAAAAAATGTATGCACTCACTAACTGTAAGTCGCTCTGGATAAGAGCGTTTGCTAAATGACAAATTAAAAAGAAAAAAATAATGATTTCCTTTCTTGATAATAGTAACCAATAGTAAGATGCTCCTTCGTCCCGCCTCCTGTAATGTTTCATTTTAGAACCATGAAGAAGAGTATTATATATATATATATATATATATATGATTACAGAGTATATGGAAGACCTTTGACCTTTGCAAGAAATAGGTCTTTGTTTTTTATACTTTTTACATTAAACAACACATTTATTTGGCGATTCAATGTTAATGTAACAATAAATACACCTTTTTAAATACATTTTAGGTAATTTCGGAAATTCAGCATTTTAATAGAAAAATACAGATCTCTAAATACTCAAACAATGGACCTAAAAACTGTAGCCGAGTGTTTCCAGCATTCAGAAAATACACACTGGAGTTGCTTACCAAGACGACATTGTATGTTACAATTTTGACTTAAATCGGCTTGAAAATCTGCGGTAGGACTTGAAAATGGCTGTCTAGCAATAATCATCAACCAACTTGACAGACTTACCCAGAAATCGCTGGCAAAGGTGATTCTAACATGTATTGACTCAGGGGTGTGAATACTTATGTAAATTAGATATTTCTGTATTTCATTATCAATAAATGTCCAAAAACATGTTTTCACTTTGTCATTATGGGGTATTGTGTGTAGATGAATGATACTTTTTTATTTTTTTAATCCATTTTGAATTCAGGCTGTAACACAACAAAATGTGGAAAAAGTCAAAGGGGTGTGAATACTTTCTGAAGGCACTGTATGTAATATGACACTTAACAGACGCTTTGATGTTTTCTTTGGGGCTAAACCTGTACGGTTGTAGGTCAGTAGTTGTGTGGTCAGGGGTGTGAATACTTTCTGAAGACACTGTACACACCCAGCGTCAGATGAACTCGTGGATACCATTTGTATGTCTCTGTGCAGTATGAAGGAAGTTAGATGTAGTTTTGCTAGCCAATGCTAACTAGCATTAATGCTACTTTACCTGTAGACTTACAGTCATTGCGCTAACGCTAGTTGCCAGAATCTCGCAGGTGCCCTTTAAAGTCACAATGTAAGATGTGTTTACCGTCAAAGACTGGGTCACCAACAAATAGCATTATTACCAATGGATCAAATGCGGTCTATGACATTGATTAAAATACTGTAGTCCTCAATATCTGTTATTATAGAGCTCTGCTCAGCCTAAAAACAGAAAGATTGGAGCTGGAGCTCTAAAACATCATTTGGTTTTAAAATCACACTAAGACTTTTTAAAATGATGAACTGTTTGAAAACTGGCCTCAGGTTATTGAAGGATCTGATTAGGATTAAACCTCATAGGAAGACAGTTGTATCATGTTGTACGTGGTCCTCTGTAGCTCAATTGGTAGAGCACGGCGCTTTAACGCCAAGGTAGTGGGTTCGATCCCGGGACCACCCATACACAAAAATGTATGCATGCATGACTGTAAGTCGCTTTGGATAAAAGCGTCTGCTAAATGGCATATTATTATTATTATTATTATCATGTGGAGGTTTCATTCAGGTCTCTCGTTAAATAAACACTGTTTTTCTTTGGCAGGTGAAAGCAAAGACTCAGAGGAACCAGAGCCAAAGACGTCCAAACCAGCAAGACGACACCACTGCGCCCAGTGTGGAAAGAGTTTTACCCGGTTAGGGTCCCTGAAAAGGCATGAAGGAATACACACAGGAGAGGAGACTTACCACTGCTCCCAGTGTGGAAAGAGTTTTACCAGGTTATTTAGCCTGAAAAGACATGAGATGATACACACAGGAGAAAAGCCTTTCCACTGCTCCCAGTGTGGAAGAGTTTTACCCGGTTATGGCACCTGAAAATGGATGAGAGAAGACACAGAGAGAGAAGCCGTTCCACTGCTCCGATTGTGGAAAGCGTTTTACCCAGTTAGGGAGCCTGAAGAACATGAGAGAATGCACACAGGAGAAAAGCCCTTCCACTGTTCCCTTTGTGGAAAGCGTTTTACCCATTTAGGGAGCCTGAAAGGACATGAGAGCATGCACAGAGGAGAAAAAGCCCTTCCACTGCTCCCATTGTGGAAAGAGTTTTACCAGAGTTGGGGCACCTGAAAACACATGAGAGAATACACACAGGAGAAAAGCCCTTCCACTGCTCCCTGTGTGGAAAGAGTTTTACTCAGGTAGGGCCTTGACAAAACATAAGATAATACACAAAGGAGAAAGCATTTCCACTGCTCTCTGTGTGGAAAGAGTTTTATCCAGTTATGGAGCCTGAAAACACATGAGTGGACACACATAAAAGAGAAGCCTCACCCCTGTTCCCAGTGTGGAAAGAGTTTCACACAGTCAAGAGACCTGAAAAAACATGAGCTAAAACACTCAGAGAAGCCTTGAAAAGAATCCACATCGAAGTGAAATATATATTTCTCCCAGTGTGGAAATACAGTGGGGAGAACAAGTATTTGATTCACTGCCAATTTTGCAGGTTTTCCTACTTACAAAGCATGTAGAGGTCTGTAATTTATTATCATAGGTACACTTCAACTGTGAGAGACGGAATCTTAAAAAAATCCAGAAAATCTCATTGTATGATTTTAAGTAATTAATTTGCATTTTATTGCATGACATACAGTGGGGGAAAAAAGTATTTAGTCAGCCACCAATTGTGCAAGTTCTCCCACTTAAAAAGATGAGAGAGGCCTGTAATTTTCATCATAGGTACAGGTCAACTATGACAGACAAATTGAGAAAAAAAAATCCTGAAAATCACATTGTAGGATTTTTAATGAATTTATTTGCAAATTATGGTGGAAAATAAGTATTTGGTCACCTACAAACAAGCAAGATTTCTGGCTCTCACAGACCTGTAACTTCTTCTTTAAGAGGCTCCTCTGTCCTCCACTCGTTACCTGTATTAATGGCACCTGTTTGAACTTGTTATC
The DNA here is from genome assembly GCF_020615455.1 of Coregonus clupeaformis. Classification (NCBI taxonomy): domain Eukaryota; kingdom Metazoa; phylum Chordata; class Actinopteri; order Salmoniformes; family Salmonidae; genus Coregonus; species Coregonus clupeaformis. The sequence continues at coordinate 270,337 of NW_025533933.1, read as the reverse complement.
AGTATAAAAGACACCTGTCCACAACCTCAAACAGTCACACTCCAAACTCCACTATGGCCAAGACCAAAGAGCTGTCAAAGGACACCAGAAACAAAATTGTAGACCTGCACCAGGCTGGGAAGACTGAATCTGCAATAGGTAAGCAGCTTGGTTTGAAGAAATCAACTGTGGGAGCAATTATTAGGAAATGGAAGACATACAAGACCACTGATAATCTCCCTCGATCTGGGGCTCCACGCAAGATCTCACCCCGTGGGGTCAAAATGATCACAAGAACGGTGAGCAAAAATCCCAGAACCACACGGGGGGAACCTAGTGAATGACCAAAAGAGAGCTGGGACCAAAGTAACAAAGCCTACCATCAGTAACACACTACGCCGCCAGGGACTCAAATCCTGCAGTGCCAGATGTGTCCCCTGCTTAAGCCAGTACATGTCCAGGCCCCGTCTGAAGTTTGCTAGAGTGCATTTGGATGATCCAGAAGAGGATTGGGAGAATGTCATATGGTCAGATGAAACCAAAATAGAACTTTTTGGTAAAAACTAAACTCGTCGTGTTTGGAGGACAAAGAATGCTGAGTTGCATCAAAGAACACCATACCTACTGTGAAGAATGGGGGTGGAAACATCATGCTTTGGGGCTGTTTTTCTGCAAAGGGACCAGGACGAGTAAAGGAAAGAATGAATGAGGCCATGTATCGTGAGATTTTGAGTGAAAACCTCCTTCCATCAGCAAGGGCATTGAAGATGAAACGTGGCTGGGTCTTTCAGCATGACAATGATCCCAAACACACCGCCCGGGCAACGAAGGAGTGGCTTCGTAAGAAGCATTTCAAGGTCCTGGAGTGGCCTAGCCAGTCTCCAGATCTCAACCCCATAGAAAATCTTTGGAAGGAGTTGAAAGTCCGTGTTGCCCAGCGACAGCCCCAAAACATCACTGCTCTAGAGGAGATCTGCATGGAGGAATGGGCCAAAATACCAGCAACAGTGTGTGAAAACCTTGTGAAGACTTACAGAAAACGTTTGACCTGTGTCATTGCCAACAAAGGGTATATAACAAAGTATTGAGAAACTTTTGCTATTGACCAAATACTTATTTTCCACCATAATTAGCAAATAAATTCATTAAAAATCCTACAATGTGATTTTCTGGAAAAAAAAATCTCATTTTGTCTGTCATAGTTGACGTGCACCTATGATGAAAAGTACAGGCCTCTCTCATCTTTTTAAGTGGGAGAACTTGCACAATTGGTGGCTGACTAAATACTTTTTTTCCCCACTGTAAGTATTTGATCACCTACCAACCAGTAAGAATTCGGGCTCTCACAGACCTGTTAGTTTTTCTTTAAGCCCTCCTGTTCTCCACTCATTACCTGTATTAACTGCACCTGTTTGAACTCGTTACCTGTATAAAAGACACCTGTCCACACAGTCAATCAAACAGACTCCAACCTCTCCACAATGGCCAAGACCAGAGAGCTGTGTAAGGACATCAGGGATAAAATTGTAGACCTGCACAAGGCTGGGATGGGCTACAGGACAATAGGCAAGCAGCTTGGTGAGAAGGCAACAACTGTTGGCGCAATTATTAGAAAATGGAAGAAGTTCAAGATGACAGTCAATCACCCTCGGTCTGGGGCTCCATGCAAGAGCTCACCTCGTGGGGCATCAATGATCATGAGGAAGGTGAGGATCAGCCCAGAACTACACAGCAGGACCTGGTCAATGACCTGAAGAGAGCTGGGACCACAGTCTCAAAGAAAACCATTAACACACTACGCCGTCATGGATTAAAATCCTGTAGCGCACGCAAGGTCCCCCTGCTCAAGCCAGCGCATGTCCAGGCCCGTCAGAAGTTTGCCAATGACCATCTGGATGATCCAGAGGAGGAATGGGAGAAGGTCAAGTGGTCTGATGAGACAAAAATAGAGTTATTTGGTCTAAACTCCATTAGCCGTGTTTGGAGGAAGAAGAAGGATGAGTACAATCCCAAGAACACCATCCCAACTGTGAAGCATGGAGGTGGAAACATCATTCTTTGGGGATGCTTTTCTGCAAAGGGGACAGGACGACTGCACCGTATTGAGGGGAGGATGGATGGGGCCATGTATCGCGAGATCTTGGCCAACAACCTCCTTCCCTCAGTAAGAGCATTGAAGATGGGTCGTGGCTAGGTCTTCCAGCATGACAATGACCCTAAACACACAGCCAGGGCAACTAAGGAGTGGCTCCGTAAGAAGCATCTCAAGGTCCTGGAGTGGCCTAGCCAGTCTCCAGACCTGAACCCAATAGAAAATCTTTGGAGGGAGTTGAAAGTCCGTATTGCCCAGCGACAGCCCCAAAACCTGAAGGATCTGGAGAAGGTCAGTATGGAGGAGTAGGTCAAAATCCCTGCTGCAGTGTGTGCAAACCTGGTCAAGACCTACAGGAAACGTATGATCTCTGTAATTGCAAACAAAGGTTTCTGTACCAAATATTAAGTTCTGCTTTTCTGATGTATCAAATACTTCATGCATGTCATGCAATAAGTGTGTGGACAGTGCGTCTTTTTATACAGGTAACGAGTTCAAACAGGTGTAGTTAATACAGGTAATAAGTGGAGAACAGGAGGGCTTCTTAAAGAAAAAACGAACAGGTCTGTGAGAGCCCCCCAATTCTTACTGGTTGTTAGGTGATCAAATACTTATGTCATGCAATAAAATGCAAATTAATTACTTAAAAATCATACAATGTGATTTCCTGGATTTTTGTTTTAGATTCCGTCTCTCACAGTTGAAGTGTACCTATGATAAAAAATTACAGACCTCTACATGCTTTGTAAGTAGGAAAACCTGCAAAATCGGCAGTGAATCAAATACTCCCCCACTGTCCCTAGTTAGGGAACCTGAAAGACCATGAGGGAGTTGCCTTACCACTGCACCAAGTGTGGAAAGAGACATTTCACATAAACACATACATTAATTCATGAGTTAACACATGCTGTATTTGTTTATGCCACATGAAATGTAATTGTACAAAGTAAACTCAAAAATATATTTGTTTTTTAACATGAATTAAACATGGAGTGAGTACATCTGTTTCAATATAGAGTAGGTCAGTTGTAATGCTTTTAGGGCTATGTGTTGTCTCTCTGTGTGTTAATCAAGTGCTATTTGCATGTGATTAATTTCCTCTTTTTATGTTTGCATTGTATATGTATCTTACAGAGTGTTGAATGAGAAAAAATAAAATAAATTACAGACTGAGAGAAATGTAAAATTCTTATTCTAACAGTATTTATTCATAATGTACTAATGCATATTGAGAGGGGTTTACTGCAAGGCAGGATCTAACTTTGATAAAGAACCAGAAATAACTGGATTTCCTGGTTCATTACGAAATCTCAACTTAGAGGGTTTTTGGTTGTTAATTTATTCAGACCATTTCAAGCTTCTCTTTCTAAAAAAAAGAAAAGGTAGCCGGCTAACTCATTGATCCTGTTTTGTCGTCGACCCCCTCAGGTCTAATCATAGAGGAAAACAGGTCCTGGCGAGACAAGAAATATCCGCCCCCCCCCATTTCGGTAGCACATGCTCCTTAATCTTTTCCTGTGCCACCTGGAATTTTTAATATGGGAACACCAGAAAATAAAATATCACCCAGATAATACTTTTTGTAATGATAATGCTTCACTGTACTGTTGTGTCCTGAGCACAGATTCGTTAGGGTCATGCTTGCGCCATCACTACAGTAATGCTCAAAAGGGGGATTTCTTCCTGTCACATATTGAGGGGCCGCATTTTCCATTCGTAAAACCGTGTCGCTTGCTGTTCTAAAGCTCCTTTTTCTTTTACATGTTGTTCAGTCGTGTTTGTTACCTCATTAGGTAGCTAACAACCTGTTCACTTCATCAGTACATTCAAACATCGGGAAAAGGGATAGCTTCTTCAGGAAGTCAATGACCATAGCAATGAATTAATGACAGATCTCTTGCATGTGGTCATCGCAAACGTTCTTAAAGAGACAGTGTACAATTTTTTTCCATTCATCTCAATAGGAAAATAGTGCTTTTACATCATGTAAAAAACCTTAATATTCCACAAATTTAGTTTCAATGACAAGTATTTGTATCAACATTTTTGGTATTTATAATAAACGAGTTTCTAGGGCAACATGTGCTTCAGAAGTAGCTGGAATTCATAAAGGCTGTATCTCAATCAATACAAAAAAAAGTCTTATTTTCTGTAAAACATGCAGTTCTATTGGCTTTATTAGTCCTGAAACATATACTACGAATTAGCTTTGAGGAGTTAAAGAGGTAACTTTGGTCAACTCGGGATAACCAGTCACACGAATGTGGTTCACCTTTAAGCCAGGTACATTTCTATTGTAAGGAATCCTTCAGAACCACGCAGTAAAACTTTCGTATGACTTAAAAACTATTTTCCGATAGGAGTGGGGGGTGCTTGTGCATTGATAAGCACACCAAAGATCCATTGATGAAAAGTAATAGAATAAAGACGGCTCTTTTAACAGCTTCTAACTTCCCACCAGCAGCCTGCCGAGTTTGCAAAGATAACTTTTCCTTCATTTGGAATTTCGCACACAAATTAAAAATGTGTCACTGACTCCACCGTGGATTGACGTTTCAGCGTTGTCAGTTCGCTGTTCTACTACCACGCTATCAGTTCAGGTCACTTAATCAGGAAGCCATTTTCTCAAAATAAACTGTCTGAACATGGAGGTATCCATTCAGTGTGTCAATAACTATTGTACATTCAGTCCCTCCGGGCATTCAGTCCCTACGGAGCATTCAGTCCCTATGGGGCATTCCAGTCCCTATGGGGCATTCAGTCCCTCACGGGCATTCAGTCCCTATGGGGCATTCAGTCCCCTCCGGGGCATTCAGTCCCTATGGGGCATTCAGTCCCCTCACGGGGCATTCCAGTCCCTATGGGGCATTCCAGTCCCCTACGGGGCATTCCAGTCCCTATGGGGCATTCAGTCCCTACGGGGCATTCAGTCCCTATGGGGCATTCCGTCCCTACGGGGCATTCAGTTACTTTCATCTCTATGTGTGAAGTGCGGGTTTGTGAAGATAATCAAAAAAATAGCATAATCCAGAATCTTCATAAATTGTTTTTTTTTAAACATTCATTTTTTTAAATCAAGGAACAGCGTCCAGAGGTTATCATCTCCCACTAAGTGACCGTGAGTAGTCCCGTGTAGCTCAGTTGGTAGAGAAGCATGGCGCTCGCAACGCCAGGGTTGTGGGTTCCGTTTCCCACGGGGGGGGCCAGTATGAAAAAAAAGTGTGAAAATGTATGCACTCACTTAACCGTAAGTCGCTCTGGATAAGAGCATGCATAGTCTAGCTAGAGCAGGCTTGAGTAAGCAGCAGGTGCACTATCAACATCCACCTCCATAATACAGATGTAGCCTGAGCTAGCATATGAAGCTAACGGAAGCTGGCTAGCTTTACACAGCGCATTAGGGTTAAGTATTGACTTTTTCATCATTTTGTTTTTTACGTTACAGTTTTATTCTACAATTGACTGAATTTATTTTTTCCCCTCATCAATCTACACACAATACATCATAATGACAAAGCAAAAGCTGATTTTTATCAATTTCAGCAAATGTATTAAAAATAAAAAAAGAGGAAATATCATATTTACATAAGTATTCAGACCTTTTACTCAGTACTTTGTTGAAGCACCTTTGGCAGCGATTACAGCCTTGAGTCTTCTTGGGTATGACCTACAAGCTTGGCACACTTGTATTTGGGGAGTTTCTCCCATTCTTCTCTGCAGATCCTCTCAAGCTCTGTCAGGTTGGATGGGGAGCGTTGCTGCACAGCTATTTTCAGGTCTCTCCAGAGATGTTTGATCAGGTTCAAGTCCGGGCTCTGGCTGGACCACTCAAGGACATTCAGAGACTTGTCCCGAAGCCACTCCTGCGTTGTCTTGTCTGTGTGCTTAGGTCAATGTCCTGTTGGAAGAGTGAACCTTCACCCAAGTCTGTGGTCCTGAGCGCTCTGGAGCAGGTTTTCATCAAGGATCTTCATCTTTCCCTCAATCCTGACTAGTCTCCCAGTCCCTGCCACTGAAAAAACATCCCAACAGCATGATGCCACCACTACCGTGCTTCACCGTAGGGATGGTGCCAGGTTTCCTCCAGACGTGACGCTTGAGATTCAGGCCAAAGAGTTCAATCTTGGTTTCATCAGACCATAGAATCTTGTTTCTCATGGTCTGAGAGTCCTTTAGGTGCCTTTTGGCAAGCTCCAAGCGTGCTGTCATGTGCCTTTTAGTGAGGAGTGGCTTCCGTCTGGCCACTCTACCATAACGGCCTGATTGGTGGAGTGCTGCAGAGATGGTTGTTCTTCTGGAAGGTTCTTCCATCTCCACAGAGGAACTCTGGAGCTCTGTCAGAGTGACCATCGGGTTCTTGGTCACCTCCCTGACCAGTGCCCTTCTCCCCCGATTTCTCAGTTTGGCCGGGCGGCCAGCTCTAGGAAGAGTCTTGATGGTTCCAAACTTCTTCCATTTAAGAATGGTGGAGTCCACTGTGTTCTTGGGGACCTTCAATGCTGCAGAAAATGTTTGGTACCCTTCCCCAGATCTGTGCCTCGACACAATCCTGTATCGGAGCTCTACGGACAATTCCTTCAACCTCATGGCTTTGCTCTGACATGCACTGTCAACTGTTGGACCTTATATGACAGGTGTGTGCCGTTCCAAATCATTGAATCAATTGAATTTACCACAGGTGGACTCCAATCAAGTGGTAGAAACATCTCAAGGATGATCAATGGAAACAGGATGCACCTGAGCTCAATTTCGAGTCTTATAGCAAAGGGTCTGAATACTTATGTAAATAAGTTATTTCTTTTTTGCAAAAATGTCTAAAAACCTGTTTTCACTTTGTCATTATGGGCTATTGTGTGTAGATTGATATGGAAAAACATTAATTTCAAACATTTTAGAATCAGTCTGTAACGTAACAAAATGTGGAAGTCAAGGGGTCTGAATACTTTCAGATTTTTATTTATTTTACCTTTATTTAACTAGGCAAGTCAGTTAAGAACAAATTCTTATTTGCAATGACGGCCTACACCGGCCAAACCCGGACGAGCTGGGCCAATTGTGCGCCGCCCTATGGACTCCCAATCACGGCCGGTTGTGATCAGCCTGGAATCGAACCAGGTGGTCTGTGGTGACGCCTCAAGCTCTGAGACGCAGTGCCTTAGACCGCTGCGCCACTCGGAAGCAATCTATTCCCCCAAGTTCATCAGTAGTTATCTTGAGCCTATTTGCAATGAGAATCACAGCGGGAAATGCAGAAGGATTTCCTTCTACTTCGCTAGGATCAGCTCATCCGAAATGTACGTTTCATATTGTCCTGTTTTTGGTATGTAGTGTGTGTTAACATGTCATATTCGCATCAAAGCACATTTTTTATGTGATTGGGCGCTATTTAGGCCAATGGATCGGAGAAGTGATATAAACAGTGTCTGTCTCCTGACGTCAGTTTGGTCTCCAGCCTGTAAAATCCTATAAACAGTGTCTGTCTCCTGACGTCAGTTTGGTCTCCAGCCTGTAAAATCATATAAACAGTGTCTGTCTCCTGACGTCAGTTTGGTCTCCAGCCTGTAAAATCATATAAACAGTGTCTGTCTCGTGACATGTCAGTTTGGTCTCCAGCCTGTAAAATCCTATAAACAGTGTCTGTCTCCTGACGTCAGTTTGGTCTCCAGCCTGTAAAAATCATATAAACAGTGTCTGTCTCCTGACGTCAGTTTGGTCTCCAGCCTGTAACCTACACAAAAGGCCACATAGCAGGCAGGCCAAACACATTTTCATGATTTCTGGTAGATCGTTAAAAAAAAAAAATATCAACCAAAGCACGTTTTGGACTCATTCAGCAGTTTGACCTACTTATGTAGAATACTGTTGGAAATTAATGTTGAAAGTTCCATTCATATTACTAAAACATAAGTAAATAAAATGATGCGTTGTTGCTTCCTGTTGACAAGAGCTGTGTTCGAAAACTCATACTACCCGCAGTAACCGTACCATTTGTGACGTAAATGTAGTATATAGTATGCTTATTGGTCATAGTATGGCTATAGTTAGTATGCTAAAAGTTCCCGGATGTCGTACTACATTCGCCAAAATACGAACTATTCTTCGGAAATGAGCACGGCTTCACATCGTTTTCAGACCTGAAGAAAAAAGTGCGGACAATATGCAGCCGAAGTCCAACGATAAAGCGGATACAAATTCGTTGCTTTAACTAATTATGACAAATGTTAAGAAAAGGCTGAGCAATGTAAGAAAGTAAGCACTTTTCAAATAAGTTACCTTACACGTTATGTTGGCTGACAATTTGTTAGCTAGGCTATCCTTACGAACCACATAACAATATCATTACAGCACAGAAAACTCCACCAGCCACCTCAAGGCACCACCCTCAGGTACTTCGTAATCTGGTTGTTTTCTCTCTCTCTCTCAGTTGTATCAATTACTATTATTGCTGTAGTACTTCTACATACAGTGGGGGAAAAAAGTATTTAGTCAGCCACCAATTGTGCAAGTTCTCCCACTTAAAAAGATGAGAGAGGCCTGTAATTTTCATCATAGGTACACGTCAACTATGACAGACAAATTGAGAAAAAAAATTCTCCATAAAATCACATTGTAGGATATTTTATGAATTTATTTGCAAATTATGGTAGAAAATAAGTATTTTTTTACATATGCAAACCATGTTAATCAATGTGATTCTTATTTTATTTTATTTGTTATTTCTTTCAAATAACAGAAGACACCACCTGCTGTGCGGGGGAGCATGATCCGCCTGCAAGCTCCCCTCGGAGTGTAGATCCGAGTGCCATGGGTGTGCTGTGACTTCTGCCAGCACTGGTTCCACTGCAGGTGTGTGCTGTGGGATCCAGAGGTAGCAGTGGAGCTGGATTTATATTGTGATTTTTTTGTGACAATGAAGGGATGGAGGTCGAGATTTTAATTGTTTGTTTTGTTTATTTTCATATGAAATTATTAATTTGTAAAAAATATAATATATTTATTCAACCCATCTTGTGTATTTCTTCCTTTACTTTCCAAGTGCAACAAACTCCAACAGTGTTTTCATTGTTTATGTCACATTACTGAAATTAAAGTTTTATTTGATGTAAATAATTCATACTAATTTATATTTTAGTATTAAACTGTTATCTTCTTTCTCTAAACGTAATATTAATCTGTAAAACAAATGATGAGATGAGACATTATTTGGTTACAACACTGAAGAAGATGTTGTTGAAGAACCATTTTTTGAAGAGTCCACAGGAGGGCGCACTGGGTTACGCAATGAAAAGTTGACGGGCAAGTATATATATATATTTATTTATTTTTTTACCGAAAGGCTAGCCAACTAGTCAACTATCTAGTAAACACTTCGGGTACGCGGTTGGTGTCTGGCAGTGACGAAAAGAGCAACGAATCATTTATCTGTTTACACAATGGAGTTGTTGGCCGTACTATTGGCTTCTGAGTGGTGGAGGAGCTGTGGCCAGACAGGGTAGTTGTCACGGAATCCGCCGAGGCTGCTCCTCCTCCTTGCTCGGGCAGGCTTCGGCGTTCGTCGTCCCCCGGAGTACTAGCTGCCGCCGATCTATGTTTCTGTGTTTGACTTGTTTTGTCTTGATTGTGTACACCTGTTTCTTATTATGTTGTATTGTATTCCCTATTTAAACCCTCTGTCGTTCATTGTGTGTTGTGTGTGATTGTTTTTTCGTCATTTTCGGCAGTTGCTAGTGTGCGGGTATTCCCCTCCCTGTTTGGAGGTTGTTTTGTATTCTGGTTACTTTGTTAGTAAAGTATCGTTTCCAGTAGCTCGGTGTCCTGCGTTTGACTTCGCCTACCGCATTCACGTCTCACTTTGACAGTAGTCATCTGCTCTGACACCTGTGCAGCACTGATTAGCTTTAAACTCATGTGTTTCTCAGAGCAGACAGGATGTATTGTGTGATGTTTTGCTGTGCTTGTATAGGGTGAGACAGATGGGGATGCGTGTTATGTTCTTCTGGGTAACAGCTCATGTGGGGGTAGAGGGGAATGAGGGACGTGGATATTATCGCCAAGCAGGCTCTTAAACATCCTAATGTTGAGATGGAATTGTCAATCAGTAAAGCAGAAGCCAAGGGGTGAATAAGAACAGTGGTTAAAAAATTAAGTGGCAAGAGTTGTGGAACAAGGAGAGAAAGGGAAGACACCTGTATAAGATCCAGGAAAAGGTGGGGGCAGGGAGGTCCTCAGGCCGAGTGAGAAGGGAGGAAAGTGTAGTCACGGCGGAGACTGGGACACAAAGGCTCAATAGTACATTGAATCTGGTGGAAACATCCGACTGGGAGGTGTGATTATTGTCAATAGGAGATGGGAGACAGTGGAACATGTTCAACAGCTTCTACCCCCAAGCCATAAGACTCCTGAACAGCTAATCATGGCTACCCGGACTATTTGCACTGCCCCCCCACCCCATCCTTTTTACGCTGCTGCTACTCTGTTAATTATTTATGCATAGTCACTTTAACTCTACCCACATGTACATATTACTTCAACTTCCTCAACTAGCCGGTGCCCCCAGCACATTGACTCTGCACCGGTACCCCCCCTGTATATATAGCCTCCCTACTGTTATTTTATTTTACTTCTGCTCTTTTTTTTTCTCAACACTTTTTTTTGTTGTTGTTTTATTTTTACTTTTTTGTTAAAAATTAAATGCACTGTTGGTTAAGGGCTGTAAGTAAGCATTTCACTGTGATGTCTGCACCTGTTGTATTCGGCGCATGTGACCAATACAATTTGATTTGATTTGATTTATTTCAGTGCCAGAAATATATGTGAGAGAAAAGGAGTGATTGTTATTAGATTTGGGAGTAATGGGGTTGAAGAGCCAGGATTAAGTGAACTGCTGGGGAAATCTTCAGAGGATGTAGTATTTCATTATGTATTTCGTTTCCTTAGGGAGACGAGATTATTGGGTAGGATTTTTGACTTTCACTGTCTCTGGTCCACACTCCAGTCCAGTTGGTGGCGGTAATGCACCTTAAAGTTGGTTGCCAACCGCCATATAAAATCCACAGAAGAAGAAGCAGTTGGTGTCTATTTTTTTAACAAAATTAAACGGATATATCTTGAAGTTGAACAAAATAGGAAGGTGGCCAATAACAGGGGACCATATGCCGATAATACCGAACGTATTGTTTTTTTGCAAAACCGCTTATCAAAAAGCTGAAAGTAGTAGTATTTCCACTGAAATGTCAAACATGCTAATTACTAACCCGTTAGTTAACATTTTTACGAAACCAATAATCACAAAACATTGATGGCTTGATCACAAATAACACTGTTGAAGGTAATATATTTCTTAAGCTGTTGAAAATGCTGATAATCCGGGGTTCCACGCTAGTTGGCTACTAAGACATCAAACTTGCCAGTATATTAACTATATGCTAACTATCTAACTACCCAAAAAGGTTATTGACTTGATTATTCCCGTCATTCTTAGTTTAGCTTAGTGGTATAGTCGTCGTGCGTTCTTAATGGCCATTCGGTCGCTTTCATAAATTCGCTCTGGCTGTCTACTCCGATTTCAGAGCACCCTCGTCTCGTCTGAGTGTACCAGCCGAGCGCAGAATAACTGATGAATCTCCGAACGCTCAACACCAGTTGAATATGGCCGGTGTCAGTAAACGTGGTTAAAGCGTAATTAAATTGTTGCCAGCAGTTACACAGTTACAGTCACCAACGCTCTGGATAACATGAAAACTGCCTAACCAGCTCTGCTAGGGCGAGTAAAATGGTCAGAGTGAGATGTTCTCTAATTTGTGTCTGGAAGTAACTAGCCAAGTTAGCCAGTTGGCTTGGGTGCTTGACTGCCGTTGTGAGGTCAGAACGGATCACGCTACTCCTCGACCAGAGCGTCCCAGTGTCCGCTCTGAATTTACAAAGCGGACAATCTGACAACGCTATGAATTTACAAACGGACAATCTGACAACGCTCTGAATTTACAAAGCGGACAATCTGACACCTCTGAATTTACAAACGGACAATCTGACAACGCTCTGAATTTACAAACGGACGATCTAGGTAATATCAGGTACACTGGACCAAACGTTTATAGAGGTAGGCCTAGGGAACATTATATGACATACTGTATGTTGCAGATTCATTCATAAATGTACACTGGACCAAACGTTTATGCCTCGTCATCACTCAGCTTTGAATTTAATTGAATTATTTGGGTAAAAACCTATACAACAATATGTCATGTATTCCCAGAGGATGGCACTTAAAATTATTAGTTAAAGTGTGTAAAGGAAACTGCTTGTGATTTTAAGAAGTGGTCCTCTGTAGCTCAATTGGTAGAGCATGGCGCTTGTAACGCCAGGGTAGTGGGTTCGATCCCCGGGACCACCCATACGTAAAAATGAATGCACACATGACTGTAAGTCGCTTTGGATAAAAGCGTCTGCTAAATGGCTTTATTATTATTATTATTATTATTATAAGAAAATGGAGTACCAGTTCATCACAGACGTGTTGATAGCACGCAACCAGAGCGTCTAACGACATCGTTTTAGATACCTTCTGGCCTGTTTGGAAAGCATATTTGCTCATTTTAAATGGGTCGAATCTATTTATTACTTTGTTTGGTTGAATAGTGAATATTTTTCCTCAGCTGCATTACCCACTCCAGTCAGCAGACGGCGATGTTTGTATTTTAGGTCGGGGATGCTGTGTGACGTGTAAACCAGTGGACGGACGGTACGCTTCTTTGTTCAAAACAATCCTGAAAAGGATGATCTTTGGCAGCTTGCTAAACATAGTCGATTTCGAGACACATTCTGTTATATTAGACATTGGTTTTAAACACACGTATGTCTACGTGTTAACCCGTTTTAATTTCACATATTTAGTTAGCTAGCTAACATCCTCAAGCATGAGCGCACTAAGCTACTCCCCCCCTTCTAAAGAAGAGGAGGTCTGCTGCACGGTGAAAGAAGCTCTGGGGCTGAACATTGTCGTAAAAGAAGAAGAGGAGGATATTAGAGTGAAAAGACACGGGGGTGAGGAAGAGGATGCAGTTTTTGGAGTGAAAGAAGAAGAAGAGGAGGAGAAGGAGGCTGTCACAGCCAAAGAAGAGAAGGAAGAAGCTTTCAGAATGATGAAGGAGGAAGAGGAGGCTATCACATTGAAAGAAGAAGAGGATGTTATAGTGAAAGTAGAGGCAGAACCTTTTAGAGTGAAAGAGGAAGAGGACGGTATCTCAATAAAAGAGGAAGATGTCTTGGGAGTGAAGGGGGGGGAGGAGACAGAGACTGAAGATCTGATTGACACCAGTAATACGATATTAAAAACGGGCACAAACTCTGTTTGCAGTTGTTGAACCAAAATGTGGTTTTAAAGGGGCAGACATTCTACTGAGGTTCTACACATACCATGATATCAAACTTAACCTTTTATATTTTTCAGTGATGAAGACATGGATGTCTCATCAAATCAAATCAAAATGCATTGGTCACATACAAATATTTAGCAGATGTTATTGCGGGTGTAGCGAAATGCTTGAGCTCCAACAGTGCAGTAGTATCTAACAATTAAAAAAAAACGTTCTGGGCTAATAATGTAAGGTAACACATAAAAACTAAAAAAATACTGCAATGTTGCTTAGGAACTAAAAGCAGAGCTTCTATGTTTGTCAGCGCCATCTTCCTGTGGGGTGGGGTCTGCAAAATGGGTCAACTTCGAGCGTCTCTATCACTGAATATTTTGGCATTCGGGTCCAAAAAGTTACTTTCTGACCACTTCTACCATGGGCAAACGTTTGGAAGGTTTCGTTCAAATCTAAAGGGGTGCAGTCAGAAAGAGGTTGAATTCATATGGAACGACCCAATTGTTTAACCTAGTAGCCTACAAAAATAACAAAAATGTATACTTAAAATGTTTCCTGTACTGACTTGGGTATTCACTAGGGTTGGGCGGTATCCAGATTTTCATATCTTCATACCGTTCTTCTCTCAACCTGGGATTTATGGTATTACTGGCTTAGTACTCAAGGGGGGCGCCAGAAAACGCAAAGAATACCATTGAGTGTCTGTTACCAGAATGCTAACAAAATTAGCACAAGTAATACAATTTCAATGGAGGTTGCTAGCTAAATTAGCTAGCGAACGAAAATAAACAAATTGCAAAGACAGGCAAATCCACCTCATAAAGTTATACATAGGTAGGTAGGAGCTACCGAATGGCGTTTTGGTGAGTTTGGACATTTACAAGTGAAGATGAGCGAGAGGCATTGTGCAAATTAACAAAGTTTTGAGGCATGCTTCTCTGAAGGAAGAACAGTACTGGCTCTGAAGCAGCATGTGTACATTTACATTTACATTTACGTCATTTAGCTGGCGCTCTTATCCAGAGCGACTTACAAATTGGTGCATTCACCTTATAGCCAGTGGGATAACCACTTTACAATATGTTTTTTTTTGGGTGGGGTAAGGGGGGTGGTAGAAGGATTACTTTATCCTATCCCAGGTATTCCTTAAAGTGGTGGGGTTTCAAGTGTCTCCGGAAGGTGGTGAGTGACTCCGCCGTCCTGGCGTCGTGAGGGCTTGTTCCACCATTGGGGTGCCAGAGCAGCGAACAGTTTTGACTGGGCTGAGCGGGAACTGCTGCTTCCGCAGAGGTAGGGGGGCCAGCAGGCCAGAGGTGGATGAACGCAATGCCCTCGTTTGGGTGTAGGGACTGATCGAGCCTGAAGGTGCGGAGGTGCCGTTCCCCTCACAGCTCCGTAGGCAAGCACCATGGTCTTGTAGCAGATGCGAGCTTCAACTGGAAGCCAGTGGAGTGTGCGGAGGAGCGGGGTGACGTGAGAGAACTTGGGAAGGTTGAACACCAGAAGGGCTGCAGCGTTCTGGATGAGTTGTAGGGGTTTAATGGCACAGGCAGGGAGCCCAGTCAACAGCGAGTTGCAGTAATCCAGACGGGAGATTCCTGTGTAAGGCAGGGTCGTACTCTCCGAATGTTGTAGAGCATGAACCTACAGGATCGGGTCACCGCCTTGATGTTAGCGGAGAAGCGACAGGGTGTTGTCCAGGGTCACGCCAAGGCTTTTTGCACTCTGGGAGGAGGACACAACGGGT
The DNA here is from genome assembly GCF_020615455.1 of Coregonus clupeaformis. Taxonomy (NCBI): domain Eukaryota; kingdom Metazoa; phylum Chordata; class Actinopteri; order Salmoniformes; family Salmonidae; genus Coregonus; species Coregonus clupeaformis. The sequence goes on along the minus strand of NW_025533933.1, from coordinate 255,150 downwards.
TGTCAACCGTGATGGCGAGATCATGGAGCGGGCAGTCCTTCCCCGGGAGGAAGAGCAGCTCCGTCTTGCCGAGGTTCAGCTTGAGGTGGTGATCCGTCATCCACACTGATATGTCTGCCAGACATGCAGAGATGCGATTCGCCACCTGGTTATCAGAAGGGGAAAGGAGAGATTATTTAATTTTTTATTTATTTTAATATGCCATTTAGCAGACGCTTTTATCCAAAGCGACTTACAGTCATGCGTGCATACATTTTTTTTTGTGTATGGGTGGTCCCGGGGATCGAACCCACTACCTTGGCGTTACAAGCGCCGTGCTCAACCAGCTGAGCTACAGAGGACCACGTGTGTGTCGGATTAGTTGTGTGTCGTCTGCGTAGCAATGATAGGAGGGGCCATGTGAGGATATGACAGAGCCAAGTGACTTGGTGTATAGCGAGAATAGGAGAGGGCCTGGGACTGAGCCCTGGGGGCACCAGTGGTGAGAGCGCGTGGTGCGGAGACAGATTCTCGCCACGCCACTTGGTAGGAGCAACCTGTCGGTAGGATGCAATCCAAGAGTGAGCCGCGCCGGAGATGCCCAACTCGGAGAGGGTGGAGAGGAGGATCTGATGGTTCACAGTATCAAAGGCAGCAGATAGGTCAAGAAGGACAAGAGCAGAGGAGAGAGAGAGTTAGCTTTAGCAGTGCGGAGAGCCTCCGTGACACAGAGAAGAGCAGTCTCAGTTGAATGACCAGTCTTGAAACCTGACTGGTTTGGATCAAGAAGGTCATTCTGAGAGAGATAGCAAGAGAGTTGGCTAAAGACGGCACGCTCAAGAGTTTTGGAGAGAAAAGAAAGAAGGGATACTGGTCTGTAGTTGTTGACATCGGAGGGATCGAGTGTAGGTTTTTTGAGAAGGGGTGCAACTCTCGCTCTCGAAGACGGAAGGGACATAGCCAGCGGTCAAGGATGAGTTGATGAGCGAGGTGAGGTAAGGGAGAAGGTCTCCGGAAATGGTCTGGAGAAGAGAGGGAGGGGATAGGGTCAAGCGGGCAGGTTGTTCGGGCGGCCGGCCGTCACAAGTCGCAAGATTTCATCTGGAGAGAGAGGGGAGAAAGAAGTCAAAGCATAGGGTAGGGCAGTGTGAGCAGGACCAGCGGTGTCATTTGACTTAACAAACGAGGATCGGATGTCATCAACATTCTTTTCAAAATGGTTGACGAAGTCATCCTCAGAGAGGGAGGAGGGGGGTGGGGAGGAGGATTCAGCAGGGAGGAGAAGATGACAAAGAGCTTCTTAGGGTTAGAGGGCACTAGGGCAACAGGCCTGCCTGCTCTGCTCTGAGAAGACGGGGGAGGAGCAGAGAGGAGAAAAAGAAAGCAGCTGGACAGAGAACTCATCCAAAGGGCTTTTGACTTCTCAAACACGGCAGAAAGCTTACACAATATGACTCCCCGTCACCTTAATAATACAGTAACGTACTTAGATAACTAGCAAGTCAAACTTAGGGGTTGCGTTAACGCAGAATTCTTCATTTTTCACACAGGAAAAAAGAGAACGCATAAGAAATCTCTTGCCGCGTTTGTAAACAAAATGTAATTTCAAAATGTAATTCTGTAAACACAGATCTAAAATGCTTCTTATTGTAATTTCAGCATCAGACTAATGTTGTGCTTCAGCTGCAGTTCTCCACTCAGATGAGAATTCAGGAACGGCCGTTCTATCAGCAGACACCTTTCTATCAGCAGACACCTTTCTGGCGCTCTGACTGATTTCTAGCTACTTTTCTCCAGTACTTTCCTTGGTGTAGCTAGCCTACTTTTCTCAGTAAAATGCAAGATTATCTTTAAGCAAAACATTAGGAGATGTAGCTGGCTACATTCTTTCTATGATAAACATTTAGAAATATAATGGCCATGCATCGTTTTTGCAAAAAAATGACCTTGCTTTTTCCATTGTAAGATATTTTACTTGTGTGGCTGCCAGCTAAATAGCGTTGCACTTCTGTTGTCGTCTGACGAAAATGAAGCTATTTTCTGCCGAATGTGTTGCACTAATGTATTTTCTGTGAAGGAAAACTATAGTTGCACGTCCCTGATCACTCTGTTGAAACAAAACAAAAAAACACTGTTGACTTTCAGTATAAAACGGGACTCCTGTCAACACACAGCTGGACCCAATGGACTCACCTGGACTCACCTGGACTCACCTGCTCCCACTTTCTCCCTGTTGTACCATTTACAAACAAACACGTGACTGGCTCAACTGTTCTGGGAACTACGGACAGCTTCATAATGTAAAATAATGTGTCAGGTGAAATGAAGAACGCAACCTGCTTTATCTCCTAACATATTGCACAAGTTGACTGCAGGTATTTACCTAAAAGTAGCTACAAATATTAAAATGTATAAAAAAACTCAAATAAATAGTTTTGACGGTATTGATGGTACTGTAGAGATTGATGCAAAGAGTGGGGGCTACTAACAAAATGGGGTTGGTACATGCATTGGTACATGAATTTTGGGACTTTTAAATTAATGATATATGGCCTAGCTATTGATTCTTGGAGAATATAACTTCTAAATGCCCAATGACCTAAGTTCAATTGTCGTACCCCATCAGAACCCGAAATATAAGTTTGTTTTACGTCATTGTTTGCAAACAATGTAGGCCTAATTGTAAACAAAGACTTATAAACTCAAAACATGGTTAAAACTATAGTGTTGATCTCATGCATCCATAGCTCTGTATATGAATTTCTCCAACCACATACCTCAGCTATATACCAAAACAGTGGCAGAGTGGCTGCTTTGTTGTTGTTTGAACTGCAGATTGCCCCTTTATGTGTTGTAGCTTACCAAATAACAGTAATGTACACTTAAAATGTATCCTATACTGACTAGTCTATTTATCCATTAGGTCTAATAAATGTATCCTATACTGACTAGTCTATTTATCCATTAGGTCTAATAAATGTATCCTATATTGACTAGTCTATTTATCCATTAGGTCTAATAAATGTATCCTATACTGACTAGTCTATTTATCTATTAGGTCTAATAAATGTATCCTATACTGACTAGTCTATTTATCCATTAGGTCTAATAAATGTATCCTATACTGACTAGTCTATTTATCCATTAGGTCTAATAAATGTATCCTATACTGACTAGTCTATTTATCCATTAGGGTTAATACATGTATCCTATACTGACTAGTCCTATGGTTGCGGATGGTGCAGTTACTGTACCAGGCGGTGCCCAACAGGATGCTCTCAATGGTGCATCTGTAGAAGTTTCTGAGGCTCTTAGGGGCCATGCCGAATTTCTTCAGCCTCCTGAGGTTGAAGAGGCCCTGTTGCGCCTTCTTCACCACACTGTCTGTGTGGGTGGACCATTTCAGATTGTCAGTGATGTGTACGCTGAGGAACTTAGGTCTAATAAATGTATCCTATACTGACTAGTCTTTGTCTATCAGTCGCTGTGGATGGAGTGGAACATTTTAAATATAAAATCAAATCAAATCAAATTTTATTGGTCACATGCGCCGAATACAACAGGTGCAGACATTACAGTGAAATGCTTACTTACAGCCCTTAACCAACAGTGCATTTATTTTAAACAAAAAAAGTAAGAATAAAACAACAACAAAAAAAGTGTTGAGAAAAAAAGAGCAGAAGTAAAATAAAGTGACACTAGGGAGGCTATATATACAGTAAAATAAAGTGACAGTAGGGAGGCTATATATACAGGGGGGGTACCGTTGCAGAGTCAATGTGCGGGGGCACCGGCTAGTTGAGGTAGTTGAGGTAATATGTACATGTGGGTAGAGTTAAAGTGACTATGCATAAATACTTAACAGAGTAGCAGCAGCGTAAAAAGGATGGGGTGGGGGGCAGTGCAAATAGTCCGGGTAGCCATGATTAGCTGTTCAGGAGTCTTATGGCTTGGGGTAGAAGCTGTTGAGAAGTCTTTTGGACCTAGACTTGGCACTCCGGTACCGCTTGCCGTGCGGTAGCAGAGAGAACAGTCTATGACTAGGGTGGCTGGAGTCTTTGACAATTTTGAGGGCCTTCCTCTGACACCGCCTGGTATAGAGGTCCTGGATGGCAGGGAGCTTTGCCCCAGTGATGTACTGGGCCGTACGCACTACCCTCTGTAGTGCCTTGCGGTCAGAGGCCAAGCAGTTGCCATACCAGGCGGTGATGCAACCAGTCAGGATGCTCTCGATGGTGCAGCTGTAGAATTTTTGAGGATCTGAGGACCCATGCCAAATCTTTTTAGTCTCCTGAGGGGGAATAGGCTTTGTCGTGCCCTCTTCACGACTGTCTTGGTGTGTTTGGACCATGATAGTTCGTTGGTGATGTGGACACCAAGGAACTTGAAGCTCTCAACCTGTTCCACTACAGCCCCGTCGATGAGAATGGGGCGTGCTCAGTCCTCTTTTTATCCTGTAGTCCACAATCATCTCCTTTGTCTTGGTCACGTTGAGGAAGAGGTTGTTGTCCTGGCACCACACGGCCAGATCTCTGACCTCCTCCCTATAGGCTGTCTCATCGTTGTCGGTGATCAGGCCTACCACTGTTGTGTCGTCGGCAAACTTAATGATGGTGTTGGAGTCGTGCCTGGCCATGCAGTCATGGGTGAACAGAGAGTACAGGAGGGGGACTGAGCACGCACCCCTGAGGGGCCCCCGTGTTGAGGATCAGTGTGGCAGATGTGTTGTTTCCTACCCTTACCACCTGGGGGCGGCCGTCAGGAAGTCCAGGATCCAGTTGCAGAGGGAGGTGTTTAGTCCCAGGATCCTTAGCTTAGTGATGAGCTTAGAGGGCACTATGTTGTTGAATGCTGAGCTGTAGTCAATGAATAGCATTCTCAGGTAGGTGTTCCTCTTGTCCAGGTGGGAAAGGGCAGTGTGGAGTGCGATAGAGATTGCATCATCTGTGGATCTGTTGGGGCGGTATGCAAATTGGAGTGGGTCTAGGGTTTCTGGGATTATGCTGTTGATGTGAGCCATGACCAGTCTTTCAAAGCACTTCATGGCTACAGACGTCAGTGCTACGGGTCGGTAGTCATTTAGGCAGGTTATCTTAGAGTTCTTGGGCACGGGGACTATGGTGGTCTGCTTGAAACATGTTGGTATTACAGACTCAGTCAGGGACATGTTGAAAATGTCAGTGAAGACACTTGCCAGTTGGTCAGCACATGCTCGGAGTACACGTCCTGGTAATCCGTCTGGCCCTGCGGCCTTGTGAATGTTGACCTGCTTAAAAGTCTTACTCACATCGGCTACGGAGAGCGTGATAACATAGTCATCCGGAACAGCTGGTGCTCTCATGCATGCTTCAGTGTTGCTTGCCTCGAGCGAGCATAGAAGTGGTTTAGCTCGTCTGGTAGGCTTGTGTCACTGGGCAGCTCGCGGCTGTGCTTCCCTTTGTAGTCTGTAATAGTTTTCAAGCTCTGCCACATCCGACGAGCGTCAGAGCCAGTGTAGTATGATTCAATCTTAGACCTGTATTGACTCTTTGCCTGTTTGATGGTTCGTCGGAGGTCATAGCGGGATTTCTTATAAGCGTCCGGGTTAGAGTCCCGTTCCTTGAAAGCGGCAGCTCTACCCTTTAGCTCAGTGCGGATGTTTCCTGTAATCCATGGCTTCTGGTTGGGGGTATGTACGTACGGTCACTGTGGGGACGACATCATCGATGCACTTATTGATGAAGCCAGTGACTGATGTGGTGTACTCCTCAATGCTGTCTGAAGAATCCCGGAACATGTTCCAGTCTGTGCTAGCAAAACAGTCCTGTAGCTTAGCATCTGCGTCATCTGACCACTTTCTTATTAACCGAATCACTGGTGCTTCCTGCTTCAGTTTTTGCTTATAAGCAGGAATCAGGAGGATAGAGTTATGGTCAGATTTGCCAAATGGAGGGCGAGGGAGAGCTTTGTATGCGTCTCTGTGTGTGGAGTAAAGGTGGTCTAGAGTTTTTTTCCCTCTGGTTGCACATTTAACATGCTGGTAGAAATTAGGTAGAACGGATTTAAGTTTCCCTGCATTAAAGTCCCCGGCCACTAGGAGCGCTGCATCTGGATGAGCGTTTTCCTGTTGATTAATGGCCTTGTACAACTCATTCAGTGCAATCTTAATGCCAGCATTGGTTTGTGGTGGTAAATAGACAGCTATGAAAAATATAGATGAAAACTCTCTTGGTAAATAGTGTGGTCTACAGCTTATCATAAGATACTCTACCTCAGGCGAGCAAAACCTCGAGACTTCCTTAGTATTTGATTTTGTGCACCAGCTGTTGTTTACAAATATACAGAGACCGCCACCCCTTGTCTTACCAGAGTCAGACGTTCTGTCCTGCCGATGTAGCGTATAGCCTGCTAGCTGAATGTTATCATTGTTGTCGTTCAGCCACGACTCCGTGAAACATAAGATATTACAGTTTTTAATGTCCCGTTGGTAGGATAACCGTAATCTTAAATCGTCCATTTTATTCTCAAAAGATTGAACGTTGGCTAATAGGATTGATGGGAGAGGCAGTTTACTCGCTCGCCGTCGGATCCTTACAAGGCACCCGGATCTGCGTCCGCGATATCTCTGTCTCTTCCTCACGCGGATGACGGGGATCTGGGCCTTGTCGGGTGTCTGTAGGATATCCTTCGCGACCGCCTCGTTGAAGAAAAAATCTTCGTCCAATGCGAGGTGAGTAATCGCTGTCCTGATATCCAGAAGCTCTTTTTGGTTGTAAGAGACGATGGCAGAAACATTATGTACAAAATAAATTACAAATAACGCGGAAAAACACACATAATAGTACAATTGGTTAGAGGGCTGTAAAACGGCAGCCATCTTCTCCGGCGCTGTTCTCTAGACCGCTGGATGGAGTGGAACATTAAATATAGAGTCCTGGACAGAGTCTTCTCCATCAGTCGCTGTGGATGGAGTGGAACATTAAATATAGAGTCCTGGACAGAGTCTTGTCCATCAGTTGCTGTGGATGGAGTGGAACATTAAATATAGAGTCCTGGACAGAGTCTTGTCCGTCAGTCGCTGTGGATGGAGCGGAACATTCAATATAGAGTCCTGGACAGAGTCTTGTCCAACAGTCGCTGTGGATGGAGTGGAACATTAAATATAGAGTCCTGGACAGAGTCTTGTCCATCTGTCGCTGTGGATGGAGTGGAACAGAGACACAGCTCCTTGATATGTTGCCTTAGATCCTCTTCAGGTAGCCTCTTCAGGTTAAGAGTGTTGGGCTAGTAACCGAAAGGTTACTAGGTGAAAGATCTGTCAATGTGCCCTTGAGCAAGGCACTTAACCCTAATTGCTCTGGATAAGAGTATCTGCTAAATGACAAAAAAATTAACAATTTCAATATAATTGTTTTCCGTTCACACTAGTTTCATTTCTACGTACTAAAACAGGGGTAGTGGTCCTAGAACAGAGGTCACCGGGTCAAAGGTCAATCAGCTAAAAACCTGCCATTCTATGAAAGCAAGATTAGATTTGAGGTTTTAGAGTTTTATTATTTTTATTATTGCGGCCACCAAGTAGAAACTAAACAAATGAAAACTGGCCTCAGGTCAGTAGTTACTTACTGGTCTGGATTAAACCTCATAGGAAGACAGTTTTATCATGTGGAGGTTTCATTCAGGTCTCTGTAACTAAATACTCTGTCTTTGGCAGGAGAGAGACCAGACTCTCACTCTGACAGCGGGAAGAGTCCTTCAGTGGAACCAGACCCAGAGACGCCCAAACCAGCAAGACAACACCACTGCTCCCTCTGTGGAAAGAGTTTTTGGTGGTTAGGGCACCTTAGGCACCATAAGAGAACGCACACAGGGGAGAAGCCATACCACTGCTCCCAGTGTGGAAAGAGATTTACTATGTTAGGGAACCTGAAACAGCATGAGAGGACACACACTGCAGAAAGGCCTTTCAAATGTTCCAAGTGTGGAAAGAGTTTTACATGGTTAAGGTACCTGAATAAGCATGAAAAAATACACCTAGTAGGGAGGAAGACCTGCCAATGCTCCCAGTGTGGAAAGAGATTTACTACTCTAGGGTACCTGGAAACACACAAGAGAATACACTCCGGAGAGAAGCCTTACCAATGCTCCAAATGTGGAATGACTTGTAACCAGTTAGGGAACCTGAAATCACATGAGAGAATACACACTGGAGAAAAACCCTTCCAATGCTCCCAGTGTGGCAAGAGATTTACTGGTTCAAGGAACCTGAAATTGCATGAGAGAATACATATAAATAAACATACAAATACACAGGAGGGGAAGAAGGAGGAGAAGACATACCACTGCTCTCATTGTGGAAAGACATTTTCCCGGTCAGAGGACCTGAAATCACATGAGAGAATAGAGAGGCTGTGTTCTGACTTGTGTTTTTGACTGGGAATTTGTGTTTTTCTTCAAGCCACATGAAATCATATTGTACGATGAATACAACTAACATTAGGAACACCTTCCTAATATTGAGTTGCACCCCCTCCCCCCCTCCCCCCATTTTGCCCTCAGAACAGACTCAATTCATCGGGGCATGGACTACAAGGTGTTGAAAGCGTTCCACAGGGATGCTGGCCCAATGTCGACTCCAACGCTTTCCCACAGTTGTGTCAAGTTGGCTGGATGTCCTTTGGGTAGTGGACCATTCTTGATACACACGGGAAACTGTTTAACGTGAAAAACCCAGCAGTGTTGCAGTTCTTGACACAAACCGGTGCGCCTGGCACCTACTACCATACCCCGTTCAAAGGCACTTCAATATTTGGTCTTGCCCATTCACCCTCTGAATGGCACACATACATAATCCATGTCTCAATTGTCTCAAGGTTTAAAAACATTTCTTTAACCTGTCTCCTCCCCTTCATCTACGCTGATTGGAAGTGGATTTAACAGGTGACATCAATAATGGATCATAGCTTTCACCTGGATTCACCTGGTCAGTCTATGTAATGGAAAGAGCAGGTGTTCTTAATGTTTTGTATACTCAGTGTATATATGAAAGCTTGCAAAAAAAAGGCATTTTTTAAAATTTAATTTGAGCTCAAATCAGAATGTATTTTGTTTTAATTATTAACTTTGATCTGATACATGTATAAAGCCTCAGATATTGCTTGTTATATGATTTGGATATTTTAAAATATAAAGTATTCAATAGATTAATATAATTTGCATTTCTTGATTCTATAATTGAATTTAGTCGTTTTCTTTCATTCAGTAAATGTGTTGATGTGTAAGAGTATTTCGTGTGTAACGCGTCTGCTTGCTTAGCGAGTACCGTGCCACTTCCTCCTGATCTGGCTCACACCCAGGATCAAACCCAGGACCTCTCTGCATTGATAGCACACGTGACCGCCCTCCTGAATCGTCTTACCAGTCGGCGCCACCGGAAAGCTAGCAATTATTTGGCGCAAGTGGGGACAGTTCAGGCTGAGGAGTGAGTTTCACACGTGTGCTCCATATTGCAAAGAAAATGTATTGGAAATGTATAAAATTATAAATGCTTATTAATGCATGGAAATGCTTTTATGGTTATTGTAAATTTGTGACACCTGGTGGACACCTGTGGTTTACCCTTAGAATAGCATAGACCCCTCAAACTCAACTCTGGACCTCCAAGCCAGTTCCACTGCATTTTTTTTCATTGTTCCCCTCTAATCAGGGACTGATTTAGACCTGGGACACCAGGTGGGTGCAATTAATTATGGGTAAGATGGGGTCCGTAGCAGGACAATTCACCATAATGTCAAAGTGAGATTTGTTATACAAATTAATTAAAAAATGAAAAGCTGAAAAATCTTGAGTCAATAAGTATTCAACCCCTTTGTTATGGCAAGCCTAAATAAGTTCAGGAGTAAACATTTGCCTAACAAGTAACATAATAAAGTTGCATGGACTCATTGTGTGCATTTTTTTGAATGACTATCTCATCTCTTTACCCCACACATACAATTATCTGTCAGGTCCCTCAGTCGAGCAGTGAATTTCAAACACAGATTCAACAACAAAGACCAGGGAGGTTTTCCAATGCCTCGCAAAGAAGATCATTTGTTGGTAGATGGGTAAAAATTGAAAAAGCAGACATTGAATATCCCTTTTGAGCATGGTGAAGTTATTCATTACACTTTGGATGGTGTATCCAGTCACTACAAAGAAACAGGTCTCCTTCCTAACTCAGTTGCCGGAGAGGAAGGAAACCGGTCCGGGATTTCACCATGAGGCCAATGGTGACATTAAAACAGTTACAGAGTTTTAATGGCTGTGATAGTAGAAAACTGAGGGTGGATCAACAACATTGTAGTTACTCCACAATACTAACCTAAATGACAGAGTGAAAAGAAGGAAGCCTGTACAGAATAACAGATGCGGGACCGGTGACAGAGCTAGAGCTTGACTTCCTGTTTACGAGTGAGACTTTACGACTACATTTCCTTCAGTCAAACAAACGGCTCATATTGTAGCGGTTTGTCAGACCATGAGACGTCCCCGAAAATCAGTCTTCTCACAAAATCGACTAGCATCCGAACGGGTTTGGCCTACAACCCCCCTCTGTGGAAAGATGAAACTCTCACGAACACCACGGTGTTCTCCGTTTTTCGCTGATCCTCACAAGCCACTTGGGACTGAAGTCAGTACAGCCGATCTGCCAACTTCTGTCTGTAGCATCCGAACAGTTTGGGGCTACACACTAATATGACCCCTCTGTGGAAAGGTGGCCTTTACACCTCGTCCAGGCCTCACGAGACTCGTCTGAAGGTCCCTGGTACCAGTTGAAAAAATTAGCGGAAGTATATATTTTAGTGCCAAAAAATTTGGGGTTAAATACATGTCCCCCCCAAAAAAATACAAATAAATTCCTGATCTTTCTTATATCTCTCAGACATTGTTCTGATAACAACAATGATAAGTTGTCATTAAAACCATTCACTACCTCATGAATGTTCCCATCAGTATTTTTCCACCATGTCAGAGAATCCACAGGTGATGATTGTAAAAAGGATTTGATTAATGCAACATATTTTTTTTCTGAAAAATAAATACATTAAATTAATATTTATTAACTGTGTTAGCCACCAGTGGACGCCCATTATATATAGTACCAGTCAAACGTTTTAGAACACCTACTCATTCCAGGGTTTTTCGTTATTTTTACTATTTTCTACATTGTATTATAAGAGTGAAGACATCAAAACTATGAAATAACACATATGGAATCATGTAGTAACCAAAAAGTGTTAAACAAATCAAAATATATTAAAAAATAAAGAAAAAACGTTGAATGAGTAGGTGTTCTAAAACCTTTGACTGGTATTGTACATCTGCATAGTTGTATTGTTACACCATGTAGGAGCAGTATAGACCTAGTCTGTTCATTATATACATCTACATGATGTATTGTTACACCATGTAGGAGCAGTATAGACCTAGTCTGTTCATTATATACATCTATATGATGTATTGTTACACCATGTAGGAGCAGTATAGACCTAGTCTGTTCATTATATACGTCTACATGATGTATTGTTACACCATGTAGGAGCAGTATAGACCTAGTCTGTTCATTATATACGTCTACATGATGTATTGTTACACCATGTAGGAGCAGTATAGACCTAGTCTGTTCATTATATACATCTATATGATGTATTGTTACACCATGTAGGAGCAGTATAGACCTAGTCTGTTCATTATATACGTCTACATGATGTATTGTTACACCATGTAGGAGCAGTATAGACCTAGTCTGTTCATTATATACGTCTACATGATGTATTGTTACACCATGTAGGAGCAGTATAGACCTAGTCTGTTCATTATATACGTCTACATGATGTATTGTTACACCATGTAGGACCAGTATAGACCTAGTCTGTTCATTATATACGTCTACATGATGTATTGTTACACCATGTAGGAGCAGTATAGATCTAGTCTGTTCATTATATACATCTACATGATGTATTGTTACACCATGTAGGAGCAGTATAGACCTAGTCTGTTCATTATATACGTCTATATTATGTATTGTTACACCATGTAGGAGCAGTATAGATCTAGTCTGGTCATTATATACATCTACATGATGTATTGTTACACCATGTAGGACCAGTATAGACCTAGTCTGTTCATTATATACATCTACATGTATGTATTGTTACACCATGTAGGAGCAGTATAGACCTAGTCTGTTCATTATATACATCTATATGATGTATTGTTACACCATGTAGGAGCAGTATAGACCTAGTCTGTTCATTATATACATCTATATGATGTATTGTTACACCATGTAGGAGCAGTATAGACCTAGTCTGTTCATTATATACATCTACATGATGTATTGTTACACCATGTAGGAGCAGTGTAGACCTAGTCTGTTCATTATATACATCTATATGATGTATTGTTACACCATGTAGGAGCAGTATAGACCTAGCTGCTTATTGTGATATTATCCGTTTGTTTGACTGATTTCCTGAATGCAGATGTGCAGTAGTATAGTAAGTTTTACATTCTCAATCATTAAACATCTGCACTGATTAACACGTGCGTGTCTTTCTAGGTTTCCATATAATATGATTATTTATTGATATGAATAACAAAATAACTTTTTGTCTGAAAAGAAAAGAAAACATTTAACCAGCTGCGCTACCCACTCCAGTCAGTAGATGGCGATGTGCGTATTTCAGGCGATGCTGCCAGAGTGTGACGTGTTATCTAGTGGACGGATTCTTTTTCAACAACAACAACAACAACTCGGTAGCCAACATAGCTGAAACATTGGAGGTCTTTAGACGCTTTCAGTGATTTTTAGCACTGTGTTTTAAACACACTTCAGTCGTATCCACTAGTTACCCCATTTAATAGCATATTTACGTTTTTGTTGTAATTCGTCAGCTAGCTGGCTGGTTTAAGTTAGCAATAGCCCAGCTAGCGAACATCCCCGACCATGAGCTCACTAAGCTACTCTCCTCCTGCTAAAGAAGAGGAGGTCTGCTGGACGGAGAAAGAAGCTCTAGTGAAAGAGGAGGAGGAAGAGGAGGGTGTCACAGTAAAACAAGAAGTAGAGGTTGAGGCTGTTACAGTGAAAGAAGAAGAGAAAGACGTTACAGTGAAAGAAGAAGAGAAAGATTTTATGGTGAAAGAAGAGGAAGAAGCTTTCAGAGTGAAAGAGGAGGAGGATGTTGGTGTGAAAGAAGACGAGGATGAGCAGGATACAGTTTTTGTAGTGAAGGAGGAAGAAGAGGAGGACATTTTTGGACTGAATGAGAAGGGGGAGATTACTGTCACATTAGAGGAAGAAGAGGAGACTGGAGATCCGATTAACACCAGTAAGTAGTACAAACTCTGCAGTTGTTGACCTAATATGTGGGGTTTTAAAAATAAATGTTGCTGAAGTTCTACACTTGAATATGTTGTTCTGTACTTTAGGAATTGTTAACGGTCGACTTTGGGCAAAAACACAAAAATAGCAGCTTTAAACTGTTACAATGGATCAATGCACCTTCATACCAGGTCTTTACTGGACACTGCAGCTGTTTCTGTAACTCCTGCTGTTGTGTCTTTAAGTCATCCACCCGCTGCATAATGTCCGTGTCCAAAGGAACAGCTGTCTTCCCTCTTCAGACCAATGGAGCCATTGGGCCATGACAACGGGCCATGACAACGGGGCATGACAACAGGTCTCAGGAGCTCATCACGGTATCTCTGTGCGTTCAAATTGCCATCGATAAAATGCAATTGTGTTTGTTGTCCGTAGCTTATGCCTGCCCATACCATAACCCCACCGCCACCATGGGGCACTCTGTTCACAACGTTTACATTAGCAAACCGCTCGCCCACACGACACCGTAGATGCAGTCTGCCATCTGCCCGGTACAGTTGTAACCGTGATTCATCCGTGAAAAGCACACTTCTCCAGTGTGCCAGTGGCCATCAAAGGTGAGCATTTGCCCACTGAAGTCGGTTAAGACGCCGAACTGCAGTTAGGTCAAGACCCTGGTGAGGATGACGAGCACGCAGATGAGCTTCCCTGTGACGATTTCTGACAGTTTGTGCAGAAATTCTTAGATTGTGCAAACCCACAGTTCCATCAGCTGTCTGGGCGGCTGGTCTCAGACGATCCCTAAGGTGAAGAAGCCGGATGTGGAGGTCCTGGGCTGGCGTTGTTACACGTGGTCTGCGGTTGTGAGGCCGGTTGGACGTACTGCCAAATTCTCTAAAACGACGTTGGCGGTGGCTTATGGTAGAGACATGGACATTGAATTCACAGGCAACAGCTCTGGTGGACATTCCTGCAGTCAACATGCCAATTGCACGCTGGCCAAATTTTTTGGACATCGGTAAATCAAATCAAATCAAATTTTATTGGTCACATGCGCCGAATACAACAGGTGCAGACATTACAGTGAAATGCTTACTTACAGCCCTTAACCAACAGTGCATTTATTTTTTACAAAAAAAGTAAAAATAAAACAACAACAAAAAAAGTGTTGAGAGAAAAAAGAGCAGAAGTAAAATAAAGTGACAGTAGGGAGGCTATATATACAGGGGGGTACCGTTGCAGAGTCAATGTGCGGGGGCACCGGCTAGTTGAGGTAGTTGAGGTCATATGTACATGTGGGTAGAGTTAAAGTGACTATGCATAAATAATTAACAGAGTAGCAGCAGCGTAAAAAGGATGGGGTGGGGGCAGTGCAAATAGTCCGGGTAGCCATGATTAGCTGTTCAGGAGTCTTATGGCTTGGGGGTAGAAGCTGTTGAGAAGTCTTTTGGACCTAGACTTGGCACTCCGGTACCACTTGCCGTGCGGTAGCAGAGAGAACAGTCTATGACTAGGGTGGCTGGAGTCTTTGACAATTTTGAGGGCCTTCCTCTGACACCGCCTGGTATAGAGGTCCTGGATGGCAGGAAGCTTGGCCCCAGTGATGTACTGGGCCGTACGCACTACCCTCTGTAGTGCCTTGCGGTCGGAGGCCAAGCAGTTGCCATACCAGGCGGTGATGCAACCAGTCAGGATGCTCTCGATGGTGCAGCTGTAGAATTTTTTGAGGATCTGAGGACCCATGCCAAATCTTTTCAGTCTCCTGAGGGGGAATAGGCTTTGTCGTGCCCTCTTCACGACTGTCTTGGTGTGTTTGGACCATGATAGTTCGTTGGTGATGTGGACACCAAGGAACTTGAAGCTCTCAACCTGTTCCACTACAGCCCCGTCGATGAGAATGGGGGCGTGCTCAGTCCTCTTTTTTTTTCCTGTAGTCCACAATCATCTCCTTTGTCTTGGTCACGTTGAGGGAGAGGTTGTTGTCCTGGCACCACACGGCCAGGTCTCTGACCTCCTCCCTATAGGCTGTCTCATCGTTGTCGGTGATCAGGCCTACCACTGTTGTGTCGTCGGCAAACTTAATGATGGTGTTGGAGTCGTGCCTGGCCATGCAGTCATGGGTGAACAGAGAGTACAGAAGGGGACTGAGCACGCACCCCTGAGGGGCCCCCGTGTTGAGGATCAGTGTGGCAGATGTGTTGTTACCTACCCTTACCACCTGGGGCGGCCCGTCAGGAAGTCCAGGATCCAGTTGCAGAGGGAGGTGTTTAGTCCCAGGATCCTTAGCTTAGTGATGAGCTTAGAGGGCACTATGGTGTTGAATGCTGAGCTGTAGTCAATGAATAGCATTCTCACGTAGGTGTTCCTCTTGTCCAGGTGGGAAAGGGCAGTGTGGAGTGCAATAGAGATTGCATCATCTGTGGATCTGTTGGGGCGGTATGCAAATTGGAGTGGGTCTAGGGTTTCTGGGATAATGCTGTTGATGTGAGCCATGACCAGCCTTTCAAAGCACTTCATGGCTACAGACGTCAGTGCTACGGGTCGGTAGTCATTTAGGCAGGTTATCTTAGAGTCCTTGGGCACGGGGACTATGGTGGTCTGCTTGAAACATGTTGGTATTACATGTTGGTATTACAGACTCAGTCAGGGACATGTTGAAAATGTCAGTGAAGACACTGTAGCATTGTGTTGAGAGGCTTTTTATTGTCCCCAGCACAAGTAACACTGTGTAATGATCATGCTGTTTAATCAGCTTCTTGATAATATGCCACACCTGTCAGGTGGATGGATGATATATGGCAAAGAAAAAATGCTCACTAACAGGGTTGTAAACAAATTTGTGCACAAAAATTCGAGATAAAGTTTTTTTGTGCATGTGGAACATTTCTGGGATCTTTTATTTCAGCTCGTGAAACATGGGACCAACACTTTACATTGTTGTGTTCATATTGTAGTTCAGTATAGGTCTGTTAAACATATGATCACAAACACACACACTGACTGTACCAAAGGATTCGGCTGCATGACGAGGACCGTATCTGGCATATTGGTGTCTGTCTGACGATGTTTTCACGTGAACACGAAGCCAATCCAGTTGTCTGACAGTCGGTGGGGGACACACACCACACCTCCTCGTCTCCTTCACCCTTTTCAGATTGCCAACATACCGGTCCCCGAATCTTTCTCCATGTTTTCTTTTATATCAGTATCGGTGTTCAAAAATTCATGACATTTCCCTCCAGCTGTTGTCTTTTAGCTTCCTTGTCTGAATACAATCGAAGGGTTGTAAAGGTTCTCGCCAGCTCACACAGACGCTCCTCCTAACTGGATGTAATTGCGCTTAGTAAATCTCGAAATAAAATGCACAAAAAAGGAAAGATTGCATGTAGTAGAAGCGAATTAGCAGAACGTCCATCTCTTCTGTGTTTCTACCAGAAGTAGCAGAACGTCCATCTCTTCTGTGTTTCTACCAGAAGTAGCAGAACGTCCATCTCTTCTGTGTTTCTACCAGAAGTAGCAGAACGTCCATCTCTTCTGTGTTTATACCAGAAGGGATACCGGAAAATATGTGATGTGGACACAGGGGCGGGACTTCCGTTGCAAAACTCACTCAATACTGCCCCTCAGTCTTCGCAAGGAATGATACGTCGTGTCTCAATTTCCAGGTAGAAAAAAACTATGTTGAATGATAGGGCGTATGTCAAGAAGGCGCTCCTTTTTGACAAAAAACGACATTGTAACACTGCACTACGCTCCATCGGTCCTGTTTGTCTGTAGACCCCTCTAGTTTATGAACTAGCTCCGTCGGTCCTGTTTGTCTGTAGATCCCTTTAGTTGATGAACTAGCTCCGTCTGTCCTGTTTGTCTGTAGATCCCTTTAGTTTATGAACTAGCTCCGTCTGTCCTGTTTGTCTGAGGACCCCTTTAGTTTATGAACTAGCTCCGTCGGTCCTGTTTGTCTGTAGACCCCTTTAGTTAATGAACTAGCGCCGTCGGTCCTGTTTGTCTGTAGAAGCCTCTAGTTTATGAACTAGCTCCGTCGGTCCTGTTTGTCTGAGGACCCCTCTAGTTTATGAACTAGCTCCGTCGGTCCTGTTTGTCTGTAGATCCCTTTAGTTTATGAACTAGCTCCGTCGGTCCTGTTTGTCTGTAGATCCCTTTAGTTTATGAACTAGCTCCGTCGGCCCTGTTTGTCTGAGGACCCCTTTAGTTAATGAACTAGCTCCGTCGGTCCTGTTTGTCTGTAGATCCCTTTAGTTTATGAACTAGCTCTGTCGGTCCTGTTTGTCTGTAGATCCCTTTAGTTTATGAACTAGCTCCGTCGGTCCTGTTTGTCTGAGGACCCCTTTAGTTTATGAACTAGCTCCGTCGGCCCTGTTTGTCTGTAGATCCCTTTAGTTTATGAACTAGCTCCGTCGGTCCTGTTTGTCTGTAGATCCCTTTAGTTTATGAACTAGCTCCGTCGGTCCTGTTTGTCTGTAGATCCCTTTAGTTTATGAACTAGCTCCGTCGGTCCTGTTTGTCTGAGGACCCCTTTAGTTTATGAACTAGCTCCGTCGGCCCTGTTTGTCTGTAGACGCCTTTAGTTTATGAACTAGCTCCGTCTTTCGTGGCGCACATGACCAGAATGACACACAGATGAACCATCATAGGCACGTCCCATTTCTGTTAGAAAATTGAGAAAGAGGCAGAGTTGGAGCGTTTTTTGTTCCCAAAACATTATAAATGATATTGTTCTGTAGTGCTTTGTGCAGTCTCTATACTCGACATCCCATGAGAGCAAATTTCTTTATTTTTTTAAACGTGATTTGAAGCTCGACATCATTGTTTTTTTAAAAATCTCAATGGTGTCATTAGGTCCTTATTTTTGTAGTTATAAGATAAGACAGACTGATCTGATTGAAATATCTATGGTGTTATTAGGTAAGACAGACTGATCTGATTGAAATATCTATGGTGTTATTAGGTAAGACAGACTGATCTGATTGAAATATCTATGGTGTTATTAGGTAAGACAGACTGATCTGATTGAAATATCTATGGTACCACATCATATAACCTATATTATTACAACCAACTCATGTCTGATTTCAAATGATGAAGAGGACAGAATCAAGACAGAATCAATAAAATGTTCTATAGAAACTGTCCACAGGTTATTGAAGCAATAAGACATGAGAACCTGTGGATTATCGTGAAGAACACACAACTAAGGGCTGATCTTATGCATGATACAAAGAGGAGTGCCGGGAAAAAAACCTTAATAGTGTGTTATTCATAATAACTTGGGTTTGGCTTCCTTATTGGTTTCATAAAATGGTTATAATTATATTATTTCTAAATTGCAACTTTGGTCGGAGAGGCAGATGGCAAGGTTTATACAACTCTGTTCCAAACCAAATGCTAGGCTAATAATGGGGTTCATAATGTCCCTCTGTTCCAAACCAAATGCTAGGCTAATAATGGGGTTCATAATGTCCCTCTGTTCCAAACCAAATGCTAGGCTAATAATGGGGTTAATAATGTCCCTCTGTTCCAAACCAAATGCTAGGCTAATAATGGGGTTCATAATGTCCCTCTGTTCCAAACCAAATGCTAGGCTAGCAGCACGGGGTTAATAATGTCCCTCTGTTCCAAACCAAATGCTAGGCTAATAATGGGGTTCATAATGTCCCTCTGTTCCAAACCAAATGCTAGGCTAATAATGGGGTTCATAATGTCCCTCTGTTCCAAACCAAATGCTAGGCTAGCAGCACGGGGTTAATAATGTCCCTCTGTTCCAAACCAAATGCTAGGCTAATAATGGGGTTCATAATGTCCCTCTGTTCCAAACCAAATGCTAGGCTAATAATGGGGTTCATAATGTCCCTCTGTTCCAAACCAAATGCTAGGCTAATAATGGGGTTCATAATGTCCCTCTGTTCCAAACCAAATGCTAGGCTAATAATGGGGTTCTTAATATCCCTCTGTTCCAAACCAAATGCTAGGCTAATAATGGGGTTAATAATGTCCCTCTGTTCCAAACCAAATGCTAGGCTAATAATGGGGTTAATAATGTCCCTCTGTTCCAAACCAAATGCTAGGCTAATAATGGGGTTCATAATGTCCCTCTGTTCCAAACCAAATGCTAGGCTAATAATGGGGTTAATAATGTCCCTCTGTTCCAAACCAAATGCTAGGCTAATAATGGGGTTCATAATGTCCCTCTGTTCCAAACCAAATGCTAGGCTAATAATGGGGTTCATAATGTCCCTCTGTTCCAAACCAAATGCTAGGCTAATAATGGGGTTCATAATGTCCCTCTGTTCCAAACCAAATGCTAGGCTAATAATGGGGTTCATAATGTCCCCATGCTGCTATACCTTTTTCCAGTGGAGGTTAGTTTATGAACGGGCTGTGGGACAGTGGATGTTTAGGGATAATTCAAATGGAACTGTTAACAGGTATTATTACCAGTGGATTATCGTGAATAACTAACAGCTACCAACCAATCAGCATCCAGGATCCAAACTACCCATTTTATAATGAGGGATATAGACTGGATTAAAGCTCCTAGGGAGACAGTTTAATAATGTGGAGGTTTCATTCAGGTCTCTCTGTTTAAATAAATACTCTGTTTGTCTTTGACAGGAGAGATACCAGACTCTCACTTTGACAGCGGGAAGAGTCCTTCATTGGAACCAGACCCAGAGACGCCCAAACCAGCAAGACCACACCACTGCTCCCAGTGTGGAAAGAGATTTACCCATTTAGGGTATCTGAAATCACATGAGAGGAGGCACACAGGAGAAAAGCCTTACCATTGCTCCCAGTGTGGAAAGAGATTCTCTATGTCAAGTAACCTGAAAAAACATGAGAGAATACACTCAGTAGAGAAGCCTTTCCACTGTTCCCAGTGTGAAAAGAGTTTTACACAGTTAGGGCAACTGGAAAAACATAAAAGAATACACACTGGAGAGAAGCCCTACCTCTGCTCCCACTGTGGAAAGAGTTTTACCCAATCAGGTACCCTGAAATCACATGAGAGAACACACTCTGTAGAGAAGCCTTTCCAATGCGCTCAGTGTGGAAAGGCTTTTGCCCAATCAGGTACTCTGAAGTCACATGAGAGAACACACTCTGTAGAGAAGCCTTTCCAATGCACTCGGTGTGGAAAGGGTTTTACCCAGATAGGGAGCCTGAAAAAGCATGATAGAACACACACAGGGGAGAAGCCTTTCCAATGCTCTCAGTGTGGAAAGGGTTTTACCCAGATAGGGGAGCCTGAAAGGTCATGAAAGAACACAACACATACAGGAGAGAAGCCTTATCACTGCCCCCAGTGTGAAAATTGTTTGTATTTATCCGGTTAGGGCACCTGAAAGAACATAATAGAACACACACAGGGGAGAAGCCTGTCCACTGCTCCCAGTGTGGGAACGGTTTTACCCAGAGAGGTTAGCTGAAAGAACACATACAGGGGAGTGGTGACAGGGAAGTGAAGCGTTTAGGTTTTCCAGCCAATTGTGTCAAAAATAGGTTCATTACTCGAGGCTTTGATCAACACAGTGTACACTAGTGGCACCTGCTGGTCAAAATAATTTAGAGCAGGCAAATTATTATAGAGGATGTCCCATGCCCCCGTAGCGTGTGCGCAGCATTTTTTGCCTTCTACCAAACCAATACCAAACCAAATCAGGTGGAAACTAAGCTTCAGACGTCATTGATCACATGCTTCTACTAAGCTTCAGACGTCATTGATCACATGCTTCTAATAAAGCGATACATCAGCACACTTCTTCAAAGTAACCTGCTTAGTGATTTAGACGCATGCCTCGGGGGGGCTCCGGCATCAAAACTAACATCACTACAGGGGAGAAGCCCCGTCACTGCTCCCAGGTTGGAAAGGGTTTTAGATACTCAGGATGAAAGAAAAATGCTACCAGTGTGAAAATATTTATTTTTCACCAGGGTTCCTGAAATCACATGAGAGAACACACTATGTAGGGAAGCTTTACAACTGCCTTCAGTGTGGAAAGGTATTTTTACCCAGCTAGGGCATCGTACAGACCATTGAGATAACGCACACAGGGGAGAAGCCTTACCCATGCTCCCAGTGTGGGAAGAGATATTTAATGTCACGGACTTAAAGAACAAACACAGTAGTACCACAATTGTCTCATATTTTTGACTGTTTTTTGTTTATGTTAAATGAAATCAAAAGGAGTATGAAGCAGACGTTTTATTTCAGAACGAGCTGAATATGGAGTCAGTTTCAATGTTTCAACACACTGTTATTAAATGGTCATTTTCTAACTCTGGCTCTGTGTGTGTGTGTATATATATATATATACAGCTGCGAAAAAAAATTAAGAGACCACTGCAAAATTATCAGTTTCTCTGGTTTTACTATTTATAGGTATGTGTTTGGGTAAAAATAACATTTTTGTTTTATTCTATAAACTACTGACAACATTTCTCCCAAATTCCAAATAAAAATATTGTCATTTAGAGCATTTATTTGCAGAAAATGACAACTGGTCAAAATAACAAAAAAGATGCAGTGTTGTCAGACCTCGAATAATGCAAAGGAAATAAGATCATGTTCATTTTTAAACAACACAATAGTAATGTTTTAACTTAGGAAGAGTTCGGAAATCAATATTTGGTGGAATAACCCTGATTTTCAATCACAGCTTTCATGCGTCTTGGCATGCTCTCCACCAGTCTTTCACATTGATGTTGGGTGACTTTATGCCACTCCTGGCGCAAAAATTCAAGCAGCTCGGCTTTGTTTGATGGCTTGTGACCATCCATCATCCTCTTGATCACATTCCAGAAGTTTTCAATGGGGTTCAGGTCTGGAGATTGGGCTGGCCATGACAGGGTCTTGATCTGGTGGTCCTCCATCCACACCTTCATTGACCTGGCTGTGTGGCATGGCACATTGTCCTGCTGGAAAAACCAATCCTCAGAGTTGGGGAACAATGTCAGATCAAAAGGAAGCAAGTTTTCTTCCAGGACAACCTTGTACGTGGCTTGATTCATGCGTCCTTCACATATCTGCCCGATTCCAGCCTTGCTGAAGCACCGCCAGATCATCACCGATCCTCCACCAAATTTCACAGTGGGTGCGAGACACTGTGGCTTGTAGGCCTCTCCAGGTCTCCGTCTAACCATTAGAGAAGATGACCTTACTCCAGTCCTCTACGGTCCAATCCTTATGGTCTTTTGCAAACCTCAGCCTGGCTCTTCTTTGCTTCTCATTGATGAAGGGCTTTTTTCTAGCTTTGCACGACTTCAGCCCTGCCCCTAGGAGCCTGTTTCAAACCATCCTCGCCTTGCACTTCACCCCAGCTGCCGTTTGCCATTCTTTTTGTAGGTCACTTGATGTCATCCTACGGTTGTTGAGTGACATTCGAATGAGTTGGCGGTCATCCCGGTCAGTAGAGGGTCGTTTCGCCCTCTGCCGGTCTGTAGCTTTGTTGTCCCCAATGTCTGCTGCTTGACCTTGTTCTTATGAACCGCCGTCTTTGACATTTTAAGGAATGGAAGCAACCTGACACTCACTGTATCCCTCTGCCAGTAAAGCCAGAATTGAACCTTTCTTTTCCTCACTCAAAACTTTCCTTTTCAACTCTTTTGGCATGGTCAATAGTTATTTTTTGATTAATATTACTTTTGAGGTACTATTAGCACTGTTTTTGCCATCCAGCTGGTCCTATTGCAAGAGGATAGTGATGACCACAGCAGTGGTTTTAATACTTTTCCTCGTTTAATAAGATTTGGTTCAGGTGATCACCTAATCAGTACCTCATTCAGCAGAATGAGGTGTGCCTGTGTTGGAATTCAACAGACACTGGAATGGAATGGCTGTCATACATGTGTACATGGATATGAAGCCGTCTAGACTAGATCTAATCTGTATGATATTTTACATAAAAAATGTATTCGACCTGGCTGAGCTGTTGTTATTGTCTGAGTTAATTTTGTTTCTTCCCCTATAGTGAAAATACACTACACCTACAACCTCGGGATTCATATGTTCTCGAAAATCTACCAAGATTTCCAAGAGTCCAGGGAAATACCGCAAAAAAATCGGAAGTGCCCGTTTTAAAGCGTTTTAAAACTTTGTGGTGTTGAAAACACAAAACCATGTTGAAGTGCCCGAAGTTGGTTATGCTTTGCTTGTTGGTTATGGTGCATTGGCACAGAAACCTGTTGGTGGAAAATTAAAATTGCATATATTTGATATAATTGTAAGGAATAGTATGGTCACATCTTACAGTGTGGATCTGTATGCTTAGTATACTGTAAATGTGAAAAAATAACAAACATTTATTCCTATTCAGCTTCTACATCTGCATCGAGACAATTATTATCTGTAAGAAGTGAGGAAAAACCTTACTTTGAAATGAATTGTTATGAGATTGAATTGTTATGAATTGTTATGAGATTGGAGCCCCTAAGACCATCACAAACTTTTACAGATGCACCATCGAGAGCATCCCGTAGTGCTGTATCACCGCCTGCTATGGCAACTGCACCGCCCGCAACCACATGGCTCTCCAGAGGGTGGTGCAGTCTGCCCAACGCATCACCGGGGGGCACACTGCCTGCCCTCCAGGACATCTACAGCACCCGATGTCACAGGAAGGACCTCAGCCATCCGAGCCACGGCCTGTTCACACCATCTAGAAGGAGGAGACAGTACAGGTGCATCAAAGCTGGGACCGAGAGACTGAAAAACAGCTTCTATCTCCAGGTCATCAGACTGTTAAATTGTCACCACTAGCCAGCCTCCGCCCAGTACCCTGCCCTGAACCTTAGTCACTGTTACTAGCCAGTTACCACCTGGTACTCTGCCCTGCACCTTAGAGGCTGCTGACCTATGTGCATATTCATTGAACACTGGTCACTTTAATAATGTTTACATACTGTTTTACCCACTTCATATGTATATACTGTATTCTAGTCAAGGCTCATCCAATATAACTACTGCTGTACACACATTTTCTATTCATATACTGTCTCTAGAACCTTTTCTATTCATATACTGTCTCTAGAACCTTTTCTATTCATATACTGTCTTTAGAACCTTTGCTATTCATATACTGTCTCTAGAACCTTTTCTATTCATATACTGTCTTTAGAACCTTTTCTATTCATATACTGTCTCTAGAACCTTTTCTATTCATATACTGTCTTTAGAACCTTTTCTATTCACAAACTGTCTCTAGAACCTTTTCTATTCATATACTGTCTTTAGAACCTTTGCTATTCATATACTGTCTCTAGAACCTTTTCTATTCATATACTGTCTTTAGAACCTTTTCTATTCATAAACTGTCTCTAGAACCTTTTCTATTCATATACTGTCTTTAGAACCTTTTCTATTCATAAACTGTCTCTAGAACCTTTTCTATTCATATACTGTCTTTAGAAACTTTTCTATTCATATACTGTCTCTAGAACCTTTTCTATTCATATACTGTCTTTAGAACCTTTTCTATTCATAAACTGTCTCTAGAACTTTTTCTATTCATATACTGTCTTTAGTACCTTTGCTATTCATATACTGTCTCTAGAACCTTTTCTATTCATATACTGTCTTTAGAACCTTTTCTATTCACATACTGTCTCTAGAACCTTTTCTATTCATAAACTGTCCATTGATCGTTCTGATATTTCTTTCTTAAAAATAAATCAGTGTATTGTTTTGTTGTTAGGTATTACATTTACATTGTAGTCATTTAGCAGACGCTCTTATCCAGAGCCACTTACAGTTAGAGGGTAATTTAGCAGACGCTCTTATCCAGAGCCACTTACAGGAGCAATTAGGGTTAAGTGCCTTGCTCAAGGGCACATCGACCGCACATCGGCTTGGGGATTAGAACCAGCGTATTACTGTTGTAGCTAGAAACATCAGCATTACTGTTGGAGCTAGAAACATCAGCATTACTGTTGGAGCTAGAAACATCCACATTACTGTTGGAGCTAGAAACATCAGCATTACTGTTGGAGCTAGGAACATCAGCATTACTGTTGGAGCTAGGAACATCGGCATTACTGTTGGAGCTAGAAACATCATCATTACTGTTGGAGCTAGGAACATCGGCATTACTGTTGGAGCTAGAAACATCATCATTACTGTTGGAGCTAGGAACATCAGCATTACTGTTGGAGCTAGGAACATCAGCATTACTGTTGGAGCTAGGAACATCAGCATTACTGTTGGAGCTAGAAACATCAGTATTACTGTTGGAGCTAGAAACATCAGTATTACTGTTGGAGCTAGGAACATCAGCATTACTGTTGGAGGTAGAAACATCCGCATTACTGTTGGAGCTAGAAACATCAGCATTACTGTTGGAGCTAGGAACATCAGCATTACTGTTGGAGCTAGAAACATCCGCATTACTGTTGGAGCTAGAAACATCAGCATTACTGTTGGAGCTAGAAACATCATTTACATTTACATTTTACATTTTAGTCATTTAGCAGACGCTCTTAACCAGAGCGACTTACAGGAGCAATTAGGGTTAAGTGCCTTGCTCAAGGGCACATTAACGTCATTTAGCAGACGCTCTTAGCCAGAGCGACTCACAAATTGGTGCGTTCACCCCTATAGCCAGTGGGATAACCACTTTACAATTTGGGGGGTAGAAGGAATACTTTATCCTATCCCAGGTATTCCTTAAAGAGGTGGGGTTTCAAATGTCTCCGGAAGGTGGTGAGTGACTCCGCTGTCCTGGCGTCGTGAGGGAGCTTGTTCCACCATTGGGGTGCCAGAGCAGCGAACAGTTTTGACTGGGCTGAGCGGGAGCTATGCTTCCGCAGAGGAAGGGAGCCAGCAGGCCAGAGGTGGATGAACGCAATGTCCTCGTTTGGGTGTAGGGACTGATCAGAGCCTGAAGGTACAGAGGTGCCGTTCCCCTCACTGCTCCATAGGCAAGCACCATGGTCTTGTAGCGGATGCGAGCTTCAACTGGAAGCCAGTGGAGTGTGCGGAGGAGGGGGGTGACGTGAGAGAACTTGGGAAGGTTGAACACCAGACGGGCTGCGGCATTCTGGATGAGTTGTAGGGGTTTAATGGCACAGGCAGGGAGCCCAGCCAACAGCGAGTTGCAGTAGTCCAGACGGGAGATGACAAGTGCCTGGACCAGGACCTGCGCCGCTTCCTGTGTAAGGCAGGGTCGCACTCTCCGAATGTTGTAGAGCATGAACCTGCAGGAGCGGGTCACCGCCTTGATGTTGGCGGAGAACGACAGGGTGTTGTCCAGGGTCACGCCTAGGCTCTTCGCACTCTGGGAGGAGGACACAGCGGAGTTGTCAACCGTGATGGCGAGATCATGGAACGGGCAGTCCTTCCCCGGGAGGAAGAGCAGCTCCGTCTTGCCAGGGTTCAGCTTGAGGTGGTGATCCGTCATCCATACTGATATGTCTGCCAGACATGCAGAGATGCGATTCGCCACCTGGTTATCAGAAGGGGGAAAGGAGAAGATTAGTTGTGTATCGTCAGCGTAGCAATGATAGGAGAGACCATGTGAGGATATGACAGAGCCAAGTGACTTGGTGTATAGGGAGAAAAGGAGAGGGCCCAGAACCGATCCCTGGGGGACACCAGTGGTGAGAGCACGTGGTGCGGAGACAGCTTCCCGCCACGCCACTTGGTAGGAGCGACCGGTCAGGTAGGACGCAATCCAGGAGTGAGCCGCGCCGGAGATGCCCATCTCGGAGAGGGTGGAGAGGAGGATCTGATGGTTCACAGTATCAAAGGCAGCAGACAGGTCTAGAAGGACAAGAGCAGAGGAGAGAGAGTTAGCTTTAGCAGTGCGGAGAGTCTCCGTGACACAGAGAAGAGCAGTCTCAGTTGAATGACCAGTCCTGAAACCTGATTGGTTTGGATCAAGAAGGTCATTCTGAGAGAGATAGCAAGAGAGTTGGCTAAAGACGGCACGCTCAATAGTTTTGGAAAGAAAAGAAAGAAGGGATACTGGTCTGTAGTTGTTGACGTCAGTGGGGTCGAGTGTTGGTTTTTTGAGAAGGGGAGCAACTCTCGCTCTCTTGAAGACGGAAGGGACATGGCCAGCGGTCAAGGATGAGTTGATCAGCGAGGTGAGGTAGGGGAGAAGGTCACCGGAGATGGTCTGGAGAAGGGAGGAGGGGATGGGGTCAAGCGGGCAGGTTGTTGGGCGGCCTGCAGTCACAAGTCGCAGGATTTTATCTGGAGAGAGAGGGGAGAAAGAAGTCAAAGAAGTCAAAGCAAAGAAGTCAAAGCATAGGGTAGGACAGTGTGAGCAGGACCAGCAGTGTTATTAGACTTAACAAACGAGGATCGGATGTCGTCAACCTTCTTTTCAAAGTGGTTGACGAAGTCATCCACAGAGAGAGAGGCATCAGCATTACTGTTGGAGCTAGGAACATCAGCATTACTGTTGGAGCTAGAAACATCAGCATTACTGTTGTAGCTAGAAACATCAGCATTACTGTTGTAGCTAGAAACATCGGCATTACTGTTGGAGCTAGAAACATCAGCATTACTGTTGGAGCTAGGAACATCGGCATTACTGTTGGAGCTAGAAACATCATCATTACTGTTGGAGCTAGGAACATCAGCATTACTGTTGGAGCTAGGAACATCAGCATTACTGTTGGAGCTAGGAACATCAGCATTACTGTTGGAGCTAGAAACATCAGCATTACTGTTGGAGCTAGAAACATCAGTATTACTGTTGGAGCTAGAAACATCAGCATTACTGTTGGAGCTAGAAACATCAGCATTACTGTTGGAGCTAGGAACATCAGCATTACTGTTGGAGCTAGGAACATCAGCATTACTGTTGGAGCTAGAAACATCAGCATTACTGTTGGAGCTAGAAACATCAGTATTACTGTTGGAGCTAGAAACATCAGCATTACTGTTGGAGCTAGAAACATCAGCATTACTGTTGGAGCTAGAAACATCAGCATTACTGTTGGAGCTAGAAACATCAGCATTACTGTTGGAGCTAGTAACATCAGCATTACTGTTGGAGCTAGGAACATCAGCATTACTGTTGGAGCTAGAAACATCAGCATTACTGTTGGAGCTAGAAACATCAGCATTACTGTTGGAGCTAGGAACATCAGCATTACTGTTGGAGCTAGGAACATCAGCATTACTGTTGGAGCTAGGAACATCAGCATTACTGTTGGAGCTAGAAACATCCACATTACTGTTGGAGCTAGAAACATCAGCATTACTGTTGGAGCTAGAAACATCAGCATTACTGTTGTAGCTAGAAACATCGGCATTACTGTTGGAGCTAGAAACATCAGCATTACTGTTGGAGCCAGAAACATCAGCATTACTGTTGGAGCTAGAAACATCAGCATTACTGTTGTAGCTAGAAACATCGGCATTACTGTTGGAGCTAGAAACATCAGCATTACTGTTGGAGCTAGGAACATCGGCATTACTGTTGGAGCTAGAAACATCATCATTACTGTTGGAGCTAGGAACATCAGCATTACTGTTGGAGCTAGGAACATCAGCATTACTGTTGGAGCTAGGAACATCACCATTACTGTTGGAGCTAGAAACATCAGTATTACTGTTGGAGCTAGAAACATCAGTATTACTGTTGGAGCTAGGAACATCAGCATTACTGTTGGAGGTAGAAACATCCGCATTACTGTTGGAGCTAGAAACATCAGCATTACTGTTGGAGCTAGGAACATCAGCATTACTGTTGGAGCTAGAAACATCCGCATTACTGTTAGAGCTAGAAACATCAGCATTACTGTTGGAGCTAGAAACATCAGCATTACTGTTGGAGCTAGGAACATCAGCATTACTGTTGGAGCTAGAAACATCAGCATTACTGTTGTAGCTAGAAACATCAGCATTACTGTTGTAGCTAGAAACATCGGCATTACTGTTGGAGCTAGAAACATCAGCATTACTGTTGGAGCTAGGAACATCGGCATTACTGTTGGAGCTAGAAACATCATCATTACTGTTGGAGCTAGGAACATCAGCATTACTGTTGGAGCTAGGAACATCAGCATTACTGTTGGTGCTAGGAACATCAGCATTACTGTTGGAGCTAGAAACATCAGTATTACTGTTGGAGCTAGAAACATCAGTATTACTGTTGGAGCTAGGAACATCAGCATTACTGTTGGAGGTAGAAACATCCGCATTACTGTTGGAGCTAGAAACATCAGCATTACTGTTGGAGCTAGGAACATCAGCATTACTGTTGGAGCTAGAAACATCCGCATTACTGTTGGAGCTAGAAACATCAGCATTACTGTTGGAGCTAGAAACATCAGCATTACTGTTGGAGCTAGGAACATCAGCATTACTGTTGGAGCTAGAAACATCAGCATTACTGTTGGAGCTAGGAACATCAGCATTACTGTTGGAGCTAGGAACATCAGCATTACTGTTGGAGCTAGGAACATCAGCATTACTGTTGGAGCTAGAAACATCCACATTACTGTTGGAGCTAGAAACATCAGCATTACTGTTGGAGCTAGAAACATCAGCATTACTGTTGTAGCTAGAAACATCGGCATTACTGTTGGAGCTAGAAACATCAGCATTACTGTTGGAGCCAGAAACATCAGCATTACTGTTGGAGCTAGAAACATCAGCATTACTGTTGTAGCTAGAAACATCGGCATTACTGTTGGAGCTAGAAACATCAGCATTACTGTTGGAGCTAGGAACATCGGCATTACTGTTGGAGCTAGAAACATCATCATTACTGTTGGAGCTAGGAACATCAGCATTACTGTTGGAGCTAGGAACATCAGCATTACTGTTGGAGCTAGGAACATCACCATTACTGTTGGAGCTAGAAACATCAGTATTACTGTTGGAGCTAGAAACATCAGTATTACTGTTGGAGCTAGGAACATCAGCATTACTGTTGGAGGTAGAAACATCCGCATTACTGTTGGAGCTAGAAACATCAGCATTACTGTTGGAGCTAGGAACATCAGCATTACTGTTGGAGCTAGAAACATCCGCATTACTGTTAGAGCTAGAAACATCAGCATTACTGTTGGAGCTAGAAACATCAGCATTACTGTTGGAGCTAGGAACATCAGCATTACTGTTGGAGCTAGAAACATCAGCATTACTGTTGTAGCTAGAAACATCAGCATTACTGTTGTAGCTAGAAACATCGGCATTACTGTTGGAGCTAGAAACATCAGCATTACTGTTGGAGCTAGGAACATCGGCATTACTGTTGGAGCTAGAAACATCATCATTACTGTTGGAGCTAGGAACATCAGCATTACTGTTGGAGCTAGGAACATCAGCATTACTGTTGGTGCTAGGAACATCAGCATTACTGTTGGAGCTAGAAACATCAGTATTACTGTTGGAGCTAGAAACATCAGTATTACTGTTGGAGCTAGGAACATCAGCATTACTGTTGGAGGTAGAAACATCCGCATTACTGTTGGAGCTAGAAACATCAGCATTACTGTTGGAGCTAGGAACATCAGCATTACTGTTGGAGCTAGAAACATCCGCATTACTGTTGGAGCTAGAAACATCAGCATTACTGTTGGAGCTAGAAACATCAGCATTACTGTTGGAGCTAGGAACATCAGCATTACTGTTGGAGCTAGAAACATCAGCATTACTGTTGGAGCTAGAAACATCAGTATTACTGTTGGAGCTAGAAACATCAGCATTACTGTTGGAGCTAGAAACATCAGCATTACTGTTGGAGCTAGGAACATCAGCATTACTGTTGGAGCTAGAACATCAGCATTACTGTTGGAGCTAGGAACATCAGCATTACTGTTGGAGCTAGAAACATCAGCATTACTGTTGGAGCTAGAAACATCAGCATTACTGTTGGAGCTAGACACATCAGCATTACTGTTGGAGCTAGGAACATCAGCATTACTGTTGGAGCTAGAAACATCAGCATTACTGTTGGAGCTAGAAACATCAGCATTACTGTTGGAGCTAGGAACATCAGCATTACTGTTGGAGCTAGGAACATCAGCATTACTGTTGGAGCTAGGAACATCAGCATTACTGTTGGAGCTAGGAACATCAGCATTACTGTTGGAGCTAGGAACATCAGCATTACTGTTGGAGCTAGAAACATCAGCATTACTCTTGGAGCTAGAAACATCAGCATTACTGTTGGAGCTAGAAACATCAGCATTACTGTTGGAGCTAGGAACATCAGCATTACTGTTGGAGCTAGGAACATCAGCATTACTGTTGGAGCTAGAAACATCTGCATTACTGTTGGAGCTAGAAACATCAGCATTACTGTTGGAGCTAGAAACATCAGCATTACTGTTGGAGCTAGGAACATCAGCATTACTGTTGGAGCTAGAAATATCCACATTACTGTTGGAGCTAGAAACATCGGCATTACTGTTGGAGCTAGAAACATCGGCATTACTGTTGGAGCTAGAAACATCAGCATTACTGTTGGAGCTAGGAACATCAGCATTACTGTTGGAGCTAGAAACATCAGCATTACTGTTGGAGCTAGAAACATCTGCATTACTGTTGGAGCTAGAAACATCAGCATTACTGTTGGAGCTAGAAACATCAGCATTACTGTTGGAGCTAGGAACATCAGCATTACTGTTGGAGCTAGAAACATCCACATTACTGTTGGAGCTAGAAACATCGGCATTACTGTTGGAGCTAGAAACATCGGCATTACTGTTGGAGCTAGAAACATCAGCATTACTGTTGGAGCTAGGAACATCAGCATTACTGTTGGAGCTAGAAACATCAGCATTACTGTTGGAGCTAGAAACAACAGCATTACTGTTGGAGCTAGA
Organism: Coregonus clupeaformis; assembly: GCF_020615455.1. Lineage (NCBI taxonomy): Eukaryota > Metazoa > Chordata > Actinopteri > Salmoniformes > Salmonidae > Coregonus > Coregonus clupeaformis. Next base: position 223,022 of record NW_025533933.1, on the reverse strand, counting down.
AACATCAGCATTACTGTTGGAGCTAGGAACATCAGTATTACTGTTGGAGCTAGAAACATCAGCATTTCACTGCACCTGTGCAACCAATAACATTTGATTTGATTTGTTTGGCAGAATCATTTTGGGGGTTAAAATCCGTTACCCACCAGTAGGAAAATGCCGATGTGCGTCTTTCAGCTAATGCATCTTGCATGACATACAGTTGGAGTCACAAGTAATTTTTCCAACAATTGTTTACAGATTATTTCACTTATAATTCACTGTATCACAATTCCAGTGGGTCAGAAGTTGACATACACTAAGTTGACTGTGCCTTTAAACAGCTTGGAAAATTCCAGAAAATGATGTCATGGCTTTAGAAGCTTCTGATAGGCTAATTGACATATTTTTAGTCAATTGGAGGTGTACCTGTGGATGTATTTCAAGGCCTACCTTCAAACTCAGTGCCTATTTGCTTGACATCATGGGAAAATCTAAAGAAATCAGCCAAGACCTCAGACAAAAAATTGTAGACCTCCACAAGTCTGGTTCATCATTGGGAGCAATTTCCAAGCACCTGAAGGTACCATGTTCATCTGTACAAACAATAGTACGCAAGTATAAACACCATGGGACCACGCAGCCGTCATACCGCTCAGGAAGAAGCCACTTTTTGGAGAAATATCCTCTGGTCTGATGAAACAAAAATATAACTGTTTAGCCATAATGACCATCGTTATGTTTGGAGGAATTAGAGGGGAGCTTGCAAGCCGAAGAACACCATCCCAACCGTGAAGCACAGGGGTGGCAGCATCATGCTGTGGGGGGTGGTTTGCTGCAGGAGGGACTGGTGCACTTCACAAAATAGATGGCATCATGAGGAAGGAAAATGATGTGGATATATTGAAGCAACATCTCAAGACATCAGTCAGGAAGTTAAAATGTGTCTTCCAAATGGACAATGACCCCAAGCATACTTCCAAAGTTGTGGCAAAATGGCTTAAGGACAACAAAGTCAAGGTATTGGAGTGGCCATCACAAAGCCCTGACCTCAATCCTATAGAAAATGTGTGGGCAGAACTGAAAAGCGTGTGCGCAGCAAGGAGGCCTACAAACCTGATTCAGTTACACCAGCTCTGTCAGGAGGAATGGGCCAAAATTCACCCAACTTATTGTGGGAAGCTTGTGGAAGGCTACCCAAAATGTTTGACCCAAGTTAAACAATTTAAAGGCAATGCTACCAAATACTAATTGAGTGTATGTAAACTTCTGACCCACTGGGAATTTGATGAAATAAATAAAAGCTGAAATAAATCACTCTCTACTATTATTCTGACATTTCACATTCTTAAAATAAAGTGGTGATCCTAACTGACCTAAGACAGGGAATATTTACTAAGGATTAAATGTCAGGAATTGTGAAAAACTGAGTTTAAATGTATTTGGCTAAGGTGTATGTAAACTTACCGACTTCAACTGTATAATCTAGTGGACGAGACAGGATGCTTTTTAGCGGGGCGCCGTTGAAAGGAGTGATAACGGGGGTGGCATTAAGTGTTGAGGAGGATCAGCTGAAATGGAAGATTCCTGGTGTCTGTGACGCTCGCCGTTTGGTGTGACGAGACCCGGCGGAGAGCGGGGGGGTGAAACGGAAGAAGACGTTGTCTGTCCTGCTGAGTTTTCATGCAGAGTCTTTTTACCCGACAAGGTCAAGTTAGGATGTGTCAGTTATCCTGTGAGAGCCTTTGTTTCTAAAATACTACAGTGTTTTTAGGTTGCCAAGCTTATGGTCACGTTGCAGCAGTGTGTAGGAGTGAGATCACCTTGATGTGAGAAGTGTGCAGGAGGGCATGAGATAAAGGAATGTGTAATATAGGCGGAGAAGGTTGTATGTGTTGGGTGTGGCGGTCCCCATGGGGCTGGAGATCGGAGGAGTCCAGTGAGAGAAAGGCAGGTTGAGGTTGCCAGGGTCAGAGTAATACAGGAAGTGTTGTATGCCGAAGCAGTGAAGAGAGTGGAGGAATGTGGGTACAGCAGGGTGAGGGATCCTGAGAGGATTCCCCGTGAGTAGGCAGAGACTGATGGGAAGAATATGTGCTTCAGTAAGGTGGGCTTTTTAACATTCATTGCTAATTGGTACTGCAGAAATGGAACGTAAGTCACAGAAAATAGAGGTTGTGGTGGCAGCTGCAGAGAAATACTTGGGATTGCGAGGTTTTACTGCAGAAGATTTGCAGGGGGGTGTCGGTTGGTTGGTGGTGTTCTGTCCTCCCAGACCGTTGGCCTGGAGTAGGTTTAGATAGGGTTAAATAGTGGAATGGGGTGGTGGTTTCCAGTGAGGGCAAATAGCAGGGTCATTTTCCTTTTCCTTTCTCCCAACGTTGTATAACAGGAAGTTAATGTAGGGAGGCCGTGACTGGCCTCACACTCCAGTGCGGTAGGTGGCGGTGTGTGCTCCTAAAGGTCGGAAGCGATCTGCCAACCAAATCATAAAGAATGAGAAGGACGCTTTTTTTTCCAGCAACCTCTGTAGCTCGTTAGCAAACAGCCGAAACACTGGAGCACTTTAGACCATTTATTTTGTGTATACTAGCCACAGTGTTATAAACTGTAGACGTTTTTGATGGTTACACCCATGTAATTCCATATGGACGTTGCCACTACTTGTTTGTCAGCTAAACTGGATAGTTAAGATAACCTAGCACTAGGCTAGACGCTAATGCTAACTAGCTGAGCTAACGATCCCCCAACCATGAGCTCACTAAGCTACTCCCCTCCTGTTAAAGAAGAGGAGGTCTGCTGGACGGAGAAAGAAGCTCTAGGGGCTGAACGTTATCGTGGAAGAAGAAGGGGAAAAACATTACAGTGAAAAGAGAGAAGGAAATTACTGTCACAGGGAAAGAAGAGGTAAAATAAACTTTTGGAATGAAAAAGGAAGAGGAGGCGATTACATTGAAAGAGGAGGAAGAGGGTGTTACGGTAAAACTAAGAGGAGGAAGAGGGTGTTACGGTAAAACTAAAAGGAGGAAGAGGGTGTTACGGTAAAATAAGAGGAGGAAGAGGGTGTTACGGTAAAATAAGAAGAGGAAAGAAAGAGGCAGAGATGACTGTCACAGTGGAAGAGGCAGAGATGACTGTCACAGTGAAAGAGGCAGAGATGACTGTCACAGTGAAAGAGTCGGAGATGACTGTCACAGTGAAGAGGCGGAGATGACTGTCATAGTGAAAGAGGCAGAGATGACTGTCACAGGGAAAGAGGCGGAGATGACTGTCATAGTGAAAGAGGCGGAGATGACTGTCACAGGGAAAGAGGCTGAGATGACTGTCACAGGGAAAGAGGGGGAGATGACTGTCACAGGGAAAGAGGCTGAGATGACTGTCACAGGGAAAGCCTTCAGGGTGAAAGAGGAGGAGGATGTTTCAGTAGTAGAAGAGGAGAAAGCTTTGAGCTGATGAAGATGAGGGGGAGGAGGAAGAGATGACTGTCACAGTGGAAGAGGGGATTGACAGGGAGGAGGAAGAGATGACTGTCACAGCGGAAGAGGGGATTGACAGGGAGGAGGAAGAGATGACTGTCACAGCGGAAGAGGGATTGACAGGGAGGAGGAAGAGATGACTGTCACAGCGGAAGAGGATTGACAGGGAGGAGGAAGAGATGACTGTCACAGCGGAAGAGGGGATTGACAGGGAGGAGGAAGAGATGACTGTCACAGCGGAAGAGGGGATTGACAGGGAGGAGGAAGAGATGACTGTCACAGCGGAAGAGGGGATTGACAGGGAGGAGGAAGAGATGACTGTCACAGCGGAAGAGGGGATTGACAGGGAGGAGGAAGAGATGACTGTCACAGTGGAAGAGGGGATTGACAGGGAGGAAGAAGAGATGACTGTCACAGTGGAAGAGGGGATTGCCAGGGAGGAGGAAGAGATGACTGTCACAGTGGAAGAGGGGATTGCCAGGGAGGAGGAAGAGATGACTGTCACAGTGGAAGAGGGGATTGCCAGGGAGGAGGAAGAGATGACTGTCACAGTGGAAGAGGGGATTGACAGGGAGGAGGAAGAGATGACTGTCACAGTGGAAGAGGGGATTGCCAGGGGAGGAGGAAGAGCATCTGTAGGTGTCATACGACGCTCTACCTCTTGGTCTGTAATATCAGTAGTATTTTGATTTCAATAAGAAAATTGGCAATTCCAGCGTTATGGACATTACATTCGCACCCAAAATCACAACTTTAATGTCTCACAGATTGGACCAACAAAATATAGGCCTAAATGAAATGCTTGATGTGTGTCTGTAGTACCCATTGGGGGAGCGCACACCCCAAAAAAGCGGACTTCTAAATTGGCATGTTGGAGAAATAATGGAAAAATAATAAACATGACGGATGTTACATGAAATGGACAAGCTGTCTGGGGAAACTGGACATACGGTGCCTTGATGTCTTCATTTGATTGTTACAAAGTAGAATTTAAATGGATTTAATGGTATTTTTTTTGTCAACAATCTACACAAAATTCTATACTGTCAAAGTGGAATATATATATATTTTTATTTTAGATAAATAAACAATTCATAGCTAAATTATAATTGTTTCATAAGTATTCCGCCCTTTGTTTAGGCAAGCCTAAATTAGTTCAGGATAGAAATGTGGCTTAACAAATCACATAATAAGTTATGGACTCACTCTGTGTGAAATAATAGGTGTTGACATGATTTTTTAATGACTAACCCTTCCCCTGTCCCCATATACAACATCTGTAAGGTCCCTCAGTCAAGTATTGAATTTCAAGCACAGATTCAACTACAAAGACCAGGGAGCTTTTCGAAAGCCTCATAAAGAAGAGCAGTGATTGGTAGATGGTTAACAATAACAAATCAGACATAGAATACATCTTTAAGCGTGGTCAAGTTAATAGTTATGCTGTGGATGATGTATTAAACCAGCCAGACACATCAAAGATGCAGTCGTCCTTCTGAACTGAGCTGCAGGACAGGAAGGAAACTGCTTATGGATGTCACCATGAGGCCACTGGTGATTTTAAAACAGCTACAGAGTTCAATGTCTGTGACGGTAGAAAACTAAGGATGGATCAACAACATTGTAGTGCAGGGGTCTCCAACTTTTTCTAGCATGAGAGCTACTTTTAAAAAAAAAGAATAACACAGCCATATCTCAGACTGCCCATCTTCATCTTTATTTTTATTGGACAGTCTGAGACATGGCTTTTTCTTTGCAACTCTGCCTAGAAGGTCAGCATCCCGGAGTCGCCGCTCACTGTTGACGTTGAGACTGGTGTTTGCGGGTACTATTTAATGAAGCTGCCAGTTGAGGAGCTGTGAGGCGCCCGTTTCTCAAACTAGACACTCTGTCCTCTTGCTCAGTTGTGCACCGGGGCCTCCACTCCTCTTTCTATTCTGGTTAGAGCCAGTTTGCGCTGTTCTGTGAAGAGTAGTACACAGCGTTATACGAGATCTTCAGTTTCTTGGCAATTTCTCGCATGGAATAGCCTTCATTTCTCAGAACAAGAATAGACTGACGAGTTTCAGAAGAAAGTTATTTGTTTCTGGCCATTTTGAGCCTGTAATTGAACCCACAAGTTAATTTCTAAGTGACCCCAAACTTTGGTAGTGTATTTCTAGGGAAGAAAACATGGACAGGTTCTTCGTGATTATCGACTCTACCAAACTTAGTTTGAAATGTTTTTGAGGATGTTTTGGCTTGCAATACAGCTTTGCTAACATCGATTTCGGACCAAGGTAAAATTAGTTTTATATTTGATATTCGGTTCTCTCTTATCAATAGCTATTGAACCAAACATGCCATGACTATGAAGATGGTATATTCTGAATCAGGGTTGGATGGAGAAAGATTCCCCACTTATTTTTATAATAACATTTCAGTTTTCAATGCGTGCCATGACTATGAAAATGATATATTCTGAATCGGGGGAGAATTTAAAAAATCCACGGCTTGACTTTTTTTTTTTTAATGTTGTTTATTTTTTGGTTTTGCTTTCAATCTTAAATAGCTCTTACACAAAGCTTGACAAACATATCAAGTGATATGATACATGATTTTATACAGTACAAAATGAAACAACAGTATATGAGAAGTACATTACATTATAAAATGAAACAGAATATAAGAAGTACATTACAGTATAAAATGAAACAACAGCATAGGAAAAGTACATTACAGTATAAAATGCAACAGTATATTAGAAGTACATTACAGTATAAGAGGTGGAGGTGGACCTCTCAGTGACTCCCCAGTAGGGAGTGAGGCCACTCTTATCAAACTCTATGGGCCTAGAAAACACTAAGAAGCAGGCTTTGCAATTTGTGTGTGAACTGCACCCAGATATATCACAAATAATACTATGCTTACTACTGTCAATCCTCAACACCCCGCTCAAGGCCTTGGGGCCCCAAACTTCTAAAGGTGCCCTTTGACCTCTCCCAACCCCATCAGTGTGTTCTCTGATGTGAAGTCAGGGTTCCAATTTGAGCGAATCTCTTCCCACACTGATCACAGCTATAAGGTCTCTCTCCTGTGTGCATTCTCTGGTGCACTTTCAATGTTCCCGATTGAGCAAAACACTTCCCACAGTCAGAGCAGTGGTAAGGCCTCTCTCCTGTGTGTGTTCTCTGGTGTGATATCAGTTCACTTGAGGTGGTAAAGCTTTTCCCACAGTCAGAGCAGTGGTAAGGTTTCTCTCCAGTGTGTATTCTCTTGTGTATAGTCAGGTTTGATGACTGAGTGAATCTCTTCCCACACTGATCACAGCCATAAGGCCTCTCTCCTGTGTGTGTTCTCTGGTGTAATATCAGTTCACTTGAGGTGGTAAAGCTTTTCCCACACTGGTCACAGCCATAAGGCCTCTCTCCTGTGTGTGTTCTCTGGTGTGTCATCAGTTCAGGTGAGGTCTTAAAGCTTTTCCCACATTCAGTGCAGGGGTATGGTTTCTCTCCAGTGTGTATTCTCTTGTGTACAGTCAAGGAGTATGATCGAGTAAATCTCTTCCCACATTGATCGCAGCTATAAGAATTCTCTCCTTTATGGACTATTTGGTGGTTTCTAAGGTTTGATGAAGAGGTGAAGTGCTTTTCCACTGTCAGTGTAATGGTAAGGTTGCTCTACGGTGTGAGTTTGTTGATGTGCTGCCAGGGGAGTCCGACCGATTAAATCTCTTCCCACATTGATCACAGCTATAAGAATTCTCTCCTGTATGGATTCTCCGGTGTCTTCTAAGGTTTGATGAAATGGTGAATCTCGTTCCACAGTCAGAGCAATGGAAAGGTTTCTCTCCTGTGTATACTCGCTGGTGTGATATCAGTTTGTTTGAGTAAGTAAAGCTCATTCCACAATCAGAGCAGTGGTAAGTTTTCTTCCCCTGTAAGTCTCCACTGGTGTTTCTTGAGGTGTTCTGATCTGGAGAGACTCTTCTCTGCCTCGTCAGCATCATGATGTTGGTTAGCCTCCCCAGATAATAAGCCCCTGCTACTGAGAGAGTGACAGATAGGACTGTCCCCCTGTGAAACAAAGACAGACAGTTATGGTTCCTTCTTCGTATCGAAGAAAGATCTAGTCCAGGGCTGCCCACCCCTCTTCCTGGAGATCTACTGTCCTGTAGGTTTTCAGTCCAACCCTAATTTAGCATATCTGATTCAGCTAGTTAAGGTCTTGTTGAGCAGCTAATAAGTAGAATCAGGTATGTTAAATTAGGGTTGGACTGAAAAACCCACAGGAGGGTAGATCTCCAGGAAGAGGTTGGGCAGCCCTGGACTAGTCTCAGCTTTTCACACTCTTGTGATCGGATTTAAGCATTTTGGATGGGTTTAAAATATTCAATGGAAAATAGTATTAAATCTTCAAAATTGTCGATGTATCCAAGGAATGCTTGTAACGATACTACATCTTTAAACGTATTGTATTTAGTGGTAATTAATGACATCCGGGAGTGTCCCAAAATAAAAGTATATGTTTCAGCATAAACCCACCTAGTTCCGATGTTTTCCTGCAGTCCACGAGCCGAATAGACACCCTCTTCAGATCCCAGAGTCTTTTACTTTGATCAGTCAAATCTCCCTCTCCCTCCTCGTCTCCTCCTCTCGCAGTTCCACTCAGCCCTGGTGTTTTCCTCCAGTCCACCAGCCTCACAGACAACCTCTTCAGACCCAGCAGTAAGGGGCTACTGGGAGGGGCCCGACCGGGGGCCTCGGGGAGAGGGAGGGGGGAGGAGGGTGGTAGGAGGATGGGACAGGTTTCTCCTGTAAACCCAAAAAGAGGGTAGAGGTGTTTTCATATTTGTACACTGTCTGGAATGAGCCTAGTCAATGTGACCTGATGACTCCAGAGACAGGACTCTGGTAACAAGAAAGATCAAGAACAAGAGAAAGAGAAAGAAGAAGAACAGGAAGAGGCCTGGTGGAGCTGGTGGAGTTGATCATCTGTCAAATGGGTCATTCATTTAGCTGTTGATCATCTGTCAAATGGGTCATTTATTTAGCTGTTGATCATCTGTCAAAATGGGTCATTTATTTAGCTGTTGATCATCTGTCAAAATGGGTCATTTATTTAGCTGTTGATCATCTGTCAAATGGGCGACTGCCAGCTGAGTGATCTACTCATTATTATTTGTAGATCAGTCAGTCACAATTTACCCATCACACACACATTGCGTGTTCGATCCCCTCGAACATGGCCCTATACTCTCAACTGGCCAAATGTTTTAAACAATGGGGGAAATGTTCCAAACATGAAGCTACTTCCTCGCTCCGGCGGTGAAGTTCTTGGTACTAGGATCAGCTTCCCCTTTCCCTAATCATAAACTTTACTATTAGTGGGGAGAATTCAAAACTGACCCCACATCAGCGTCTAAGGGAAACTTCACCCTACACCTACTTCCTAATACATCACAAATGACTTCTTTGGTGTGGGTGGAAAGGTAGGCTAAGCAAAAACGTTATTTTATTCATAATAGTTTGTAGCTCACCGTTTCCCGACTTAACAGACATTTTTTTGTGAGAATAACCGTTTTTTTTAGATCTGCCCTCGTCTCACAAACACCGCTCTAGTTCAGCCCTCGGTAATCGCAGTAAAGGCTAATGGTTGGTATCGGCGGAAGAAAAAGACTAATCCAATGCCAAAAAAACACAGCAGTCTGTTACCGCGGGAGTCAAAGACATGAGTTTAGCTAGCCAACGTTGCCATGACGTCGCCATTACCGCGGGACTCAAAGCGTAGCTGAACATTTTACTACTCCAACCTTGTGAAACACGTTTTTATTTTAGTCAAAAACAACTTTATATCAAAGGGCGGCAGGTAGCTTAGTGGGGAAGAGCGTTGTGCCAGTAACCGAAAGGTCACTGGTTATAATCCCCGAGCCGACTAGGTGAAAAATCTGTCGATGTGCCCTTAAGCAAGGCACTTAACCATAATTGCTCCTGTAAGTCGCTCTGGATAAGAGAAAAATAAAATAAATGTATTTGACGTATTGACTAACTTTATATCAAAGGAGTGCCTTCTATTTGACGGATTGTACATACTCAGTTCGATGTGAGACGACTGTTAGACCCCATGGCGTGTTTCTGCGCATGAGCTTAGCTAGCCAACGTTGCCATGACATCGCCTACAAGCGTGATCAGGGTTTTCTACTGGAGAAGCAGTTTCTACATATCTTCATACTCAGGGTTCTACATTTAAATTTTTCATTGCTAACACTAGTGCTCATAACTTAAAAAAGTTATGGGCACCATTTCTTGCTGAAACCATATCTACAGTGGGGAAAAAAAGTATTTAGTCAGCCACCAATTGTGCAAGTTCTCCCACTTAAAAAGATGAGAGGCCTGTAATTTTCATCATAGGTAGACGTCAACTATGACAGACAAAATGATTTTTAATGAATTTATTTGCAAATTATGGTGGAAAATAACTATTTGGTCAATAACAAAAGTTTCTCAATACTTTGTTATATACCCTTTGTTGGCAATGACACAGGTCAAACGTTTTCTGTAAGTCTTCACAAGGTTTTCACACACTGTTGCTGGTATTTTGGCCCATTCCTCCATGCAGATCTCCTCTAGAGCAGTGATGTTTTGGGGCTGTCGCTGGGCAACACAGACTTTCAACTCCCTCCAAAGATTTTCTATGGGGTTGAGATCTGGAGACTGGCTAGGCCACTCCAGGACCTTGAAATGCTTCTTACGAAGCCACTCCTTTGTTGCCCGGGCGGTGTGTTTGGGATCATTGTCATGCTGAAAGACCCAGCCACGTTTCATCTTCAATGCCCTTGCTGATGGAAGGAGGTTTTCACTCAAAATCTCACGATACATGGCCCCATTCATTCTTTCCTTTACATGGATCAGTCGTCCTGGTCCCTTTGCAGAAAAACAGCCCCAAAGCATGATGTTTCCACCCCCATGCTTCACAGTAGGTATGGTGTTCTTTGGATGTGACTGTTTGAGGTTGTGGACAGGTGTCTTTTATACTGATAAGTTCAAACAGGTGCCATTAATACAGGTAACGAGTGGAGGACAGAGGAGCCTCTTAAAGAAGAAGTTACAGGTCTGTGAGAGCCAGAAATCTTGCTTGTTTGTAGGTGACCAAATACTTATTTTCCACCATAATTTGCAAATAAATTCATAAAAAATCCTACAATGTGATTTTCTGGATTTTTTCTTCTCAATTTGTCTGTCATAGTTGACGTGTACCTATGATGAAAATTACAGGCCTCTCATCTGTTTAAGTGGGAGAACTTGCACAATTGGTGGCTGACTAAATACTTTTTCCCCCACTGTACATGACAACATGTTTTCTTACTGAAACATTTTACATTTTAATCATTTAGCAGACGCTCTTATCCAGAGCGACTTACAGTTAGTGAATACATATTTTTTTATACTGGCCCCCCGTGGGAATCGAACCCACAACCCTGGCATTGCAAACGCCATGCTCTATCAACTGAGCTACATCCCTGCCGGCCATTCCCTCCCCTACCCTGGACGACGCTGGGCCAATTGTGCGCCGCCCATGAGTCTCCCGGTTGCGGCCGGCTGCGACAGAGCCTGGATTCGAACCAGGATCTCTAGTGGCACAGTTAGCACTGCGATGCAGTGCCTTAGACCACTGCGCCACTCAGGAGCTCAGGAGCTTACGACATGTTTTCTTACTGAAACCATATGTTCATTACACCATGTTTTTCAAAACAAGATTGTTGGATTGGCTGTATATTTCTGAAAATGTCATGCTGACGTCTGAAAACGTTTATGCAGGCAAATGCCCCTCTGGTTGTAGTCACACATGTTCTAATTTAGTTAGCTAGCTAACAATCTTATCATGAATGCAATCAACATGGCCTGAATGAAAACTAACTAAAACTACCTAAATACCTGACATAATAGGTCACGTCTCTACCTCCCTCCCTGTCAGATGTCTCTACCTCCCTGTCTGCCTGTCAGATATCTCTACCTCCCTCCCTGTCAGATGTCTCTACCTCCCTGTCTGCCTGTCAGATATCTCTACCTCCCTCCCTGTCAGATGTCTCTACCTCCCTGTCTGCCTGTCAGATGTCTCTACCTCCCTGTCTGTCTGTCAGACGTCTCTACCTCCCTGTCTGCCTGTCAGATGCCTCCAACAGCTTTGTACACTCTTGGCATTCTCTCAACCAGCTTTATGAGGTAGTCACCTGGAATGCATTTCAATTAACAGGTGTGCCTTGTTAAAAGTTAATTTGTGGAATTTCTTTCCTTCTTAATGCGTTTGAGTCAATCAGTTGTGTTGTGACAAGGTAGGGGTGGTATACAGAAGATAGTCCTCTGTAGCTCAGCTGGTAGAGCACGGCGCTTGTAACGCCAAGGTAGTGGGTTCGATCCCCGGGACCACCCATACACAAAAATGTATGCACGCATGACTGTAAGTCGCTTTGGATAAAAGCGTCTGCTAAATGGCATATTATATTATTACACCAATAAGAAGAAGAGACTTGATTGGGTCAAGAAACACGACCAATGGACATTAGACGAGTGGAAACCTGTCCTTTGGTCTCATCAGTCCAAATGTGAGATTTTTGGTTCCAACCGCCATGTCTTTGTGAGACACAGAGTAGGTGAACGGATGATCTCCGCATATGTGTTCCCACCATGAAGAGGGAGGTGTGATGGTGTGGGGGTGCTTTGCTGGTGACACTGTCTGTGATTTATTTAGAATTCAAGGCACACTTAACCAGCATGGCTACCACAGCATTCTGCAGAGATACGCCATCCCATGTGGTTTGCGCTTAGTGGGACTATCATTTGTTTTTCAACAGGACAATGACCCAACACACCTCCAGGCTGTGTAAGGGCTATTTGACCAAGAAGGAGAGAGATGGAGTGCTGCATCAGATGACCTGGCCTCCACAATCACCCGACCTCAACCCAATTGAGATGGTTTGGGATGAGTTGGACCGCAGAGTGAAGGAAAAGCAGCCAACAAGTGCTCAGTATATGTGGGAACTCCTTCAAGACTGTTGGAAAAGCATTCCAGGTGAAGCTGGTTGAGAGAATGCCAAGAGTGTGCAAAGCTGTCATCAAGCCAAAGGGTGGCTACTTTTAAGAATATAAAATATATTTTGATTTGTTTAACACTTTTTCTTGGTTACTACATGATTCCATATGTGTTATTTCATAGTTTTGATGTCTTCACTATTAGTCTACAATGTAGAAAATAGTTTTAAAAAATAAAGAAAAACCCTTGAATGAGTAGGTGTCCAAACTTTTGACTGGTACTGTATAATATATATATATATATATATACACACACACATTATAGACTACAATATTATGCAAAGCTAGTATTGATCATATTGATTTTATCATTTCCATTCTGAATAGAGGGGGGGCTTTTTGTGCCACTGTTCCCTTTAAGCCCCCAGATAAATGTCACATTTACAAAAAAAGGCATCTATGTATAACAATGCAAGGTTCATTTAAACAGTAAAATATGACTAAATGCATTAAAACATTTAAGCTGTGAATTCCTGAAATCTATTATCTTGTTGTGGTTCACCAAGTTATGTTGTTACTGTGTGGCTGTGACATGCAGGCGTTGACTGCTAGCAGGAAAAACCCATCGTTTCAATTAGCAAGAAATAGTAATTAATGCCCATGAAATATGCTACCATTGTCTGTGGGTCACCTCAATGCAAACATTTTATTGCAGCTTTGAAATTGTCCAGTGGAAACTTACACAACTGGCAATACGTTAATAATAAAACATCTGATTGGCTTAGAATAAAACTGTTACGGATATAACAACCAGATTAATTGGCTGAAACATTAAACAGCAGGAAATGTTTTTGTTAGTTTTTTAAATCCAAAGATGTAAGTGGGCTTAATGGGTACGTGGGCTTGGGTTTAATAGGTAGGCTTACCCTAATTGTTTCATCAGCAACACATGCCAACAGAGGGCACACCGAGCGAGTTGGTAGGGGTGAGGGGCTGGTTTGGAATTCACTGAATGAATTTGAGAGTGGTTACATTTCTCCGGCCCCCATCCCTCTGCGCTTTACCAAAACAAGTGTCAGGGCACCCATTTTGTTTCTGTTTAAATCCCGGACTGCCCCTTTAAAACCACACATCATTTCAACAACAGCAGAGTTACTGCCCCTGTTAAGATATACTCACTGGTGTTAATCAGATCTCCAACCTCCTCTTCCTCCTCCTCTTTCACTCTGAAAACTTCCTTCTCTTCTTCTTTCACTCTGAAAGCTTCCTTCTCTTCTTCTTTCACTGTAACAGCCTCACCCTCTACTTCTTGTTTTACTGTGACATCCTCCTCTTCTTCCTCCTCTTTCACTAGAGCTTCTTTCTCCGTCCAGCAGACCTCCTCTTCTTTAGCAGGAGGAGAGTAGCTTAGTGAACTCATGGTCGGGGATGTTAGCTAGCTAGCTAGTAAGTTAGCATTAGTGACTAGCCTAGTGCTAGGCTAATTTAGCAAGCCAGCTAGCTGGTTACTAACAACGTAAAAATAAAATGGAGTAACTAGCTATATGACAGAAGTGCATTTAAAACACAGTGGCTAATATACAGCGAAACAGTCCAAAGAGCATGAATGTTTCAGCTTTGTTGGCTAGCAAGCTACCGAGGTGACTGACTACCTGTTGTCGTTGAAGAAGCGTCCCGTCCACTAGAATATACGTCACACCCCCAGCGTCACCTGAAAGACCCACATCGCCATCTGCTGACTGGAGTGGGTAACGCAGTTGAGATAATTTTTTTTATTGAATTTCCAGACAAAAAGTTGATTTGTAATATATTTTCTTAAATAATAATATTATATTGATATGTACAAAGAGAAGCACGTGTTGATTGATTAGTGAAGTGAGAATTTTAAATAACTTTATATTTAGTCACAGCCACATTTAAGGCAATTTCTTATTCATTCAGTCAAACAGACACATTTCGGTTGAATGCATTCAGTTGTGCAACTGACTAGGTATCCCCTTTCCCAAATGCTCTGCACCATGGTTTATCAGGTGATCAACGTTTTATGAAAGCTGCTGGAAGTAAACTGGAGAGCACATCTGTAGCCATGAAATGCTTTGAAAGGCTGGTCATGGCTCACATCAACACCATCATCCCAGACACCCTGGACACACTCCAATTCGCATTCCGCTCCAACAGATCCACAGATGACTCAATCTCTATTGCAGTCCACACTGCCCTTTCCCACCTGGACAAAAATAAACAACTAAGTGAGAATGCTGTTTATTGACTACAGCTCAGCGTTCAACACCATAGTGCCCTCCAAGCTCATCACTGAACTAATGTGGTCCTCTATAGCTCAATTGGTAGAGCATGGCGCTTGTAACGCCAGGGTAGTGGGTTCGCTCCCCGGGACCACCCATACGTAAAAATGTATGCGCACATGACTGTAAGTCGCTTTGGATAAAAGTGTCTGCTAAAAGGCATATTATTATTATTATGACGGGCCGCCCCCAGGTGGTGAGGGTAGGCAACATCACATCCTTCACATTGACCCTCAACACGGGGGCCCCTCAGGGGTGAGTGCTTAGTCCCCTCCTGTACTCCCTGTTCACCCATGAAAGGGTGGCAACGCAAGAGTCCAACACCATCATTTAGTTTGCAGATGACACAACGGTGGTAGGCCTGATCACCGACAGCGATGAGACAGCTTACAGGGAGGAGGTCAGAGACTTAGCAGGGTGTTGCCAGGACAACAATCTCTCCCTCAACATCAGCACGACAAAGGAGCTGATCGAGGACTACAGGACACGGGGGGCCGAGCAAGCCCCCATTCACATCGACAGGGCTGTAGTGGAGTGGGTTGAGAGCTTCAAGTTCATAAGTGATGTGGACACTAAGGACCTCTTTTTGTAATTGTATTTGTATTTATTAATGATCCCCATTAGTTCCTGCCAAGGCAGCAGTTACTCTTCCCGGGGTCCAACAACATTAAGGCAGTTATATACAATTACAAATATTACATGACATTACATTTCTTAACACTTTTCACAACACATTAAGAGTTTGTCCGCGAGCCACTACTCTACTACCACATATCTACATTGTCACGGTTTACTAAGCCAGAACCCAGAAGCAGACCAGGACAAGGTAAATTGAAACAAAGGTGAGTGTTTATTTAATAGATCCACGAGTGAGGCTGAATAATCCAGGGAACAGAGCGGGTGGCGTGGATGGGTTGTTGAGGGTGCAGTGGTAGGTCCAGTAATGGCTCGGCAGCCGCCGACCATCAGGCAGAGGTTGGGTGAAGGTTCCGGGTGAGTGACTGCAGATAGAACAAAACGGAGGTAAGTATACAGCAAGTCAAAAAGGTGCAAAACAACAAAACTAACGCTAGAAGTTCCAAGGCTGATACACGGACAAACATACTGTTCATGGCTAACGATCCGGCAGGGAATGGATGTTAGGACAGAGCCTAAGAAGGGTGATGATCAGGACCAGGTGTGCAGATTGCTGATGGGATGCAGGTGCGGAAATCAAGAGAGCTCCCGCCTAGCAACGTTGCCCGGCAACCAGGCAGGGAGCGTTCCAGAACCCTCGGGAAACTGGAGATCCCGAGCAGAAAAACTAATACCCAGACAGAAACCGACTCAGACTGCAGGGATCGTTACAGTACCCCCCTCCGACGAACGCCACCGGGCGGACTCCCGGAGCGCCAGGATGGAGGCGGTAGAAGTCACGAATGAGGTCAGCATCTAGGATCTGTCGCCGCGAATCCAACTCCTCTCTTCAGGACCATACCCCTCCCAGTCCACGAGATACTGGAAACCCCGGCCCCGCCGTCTGGAATCCATGATGCGTCGCACCGTGTAGGCAGGACCACCTCCGATCATCCGAGGAGGAGGAGGAGGAGGCGGAGGAGGCAACAGAGGACTGAGGAGAACAGGCTTGAGGCAGGAGACATGAAAGGTGGGATGGACTCTGAGCGTCCTCGGTAGTTTGAGTCGAACTGCCACCGGATTGATCACCTTCTCCACCACAAACGGACCAATGAACTTCCGGTAACAACTTCCTAGCCTCAGTCCGTAAAGGAAGATCCCGTGTGGCCAACCAGACCCTATCTCCGATGGTATAGGTGGGAGCGGGGATCCGGCGACGATTCGCCTGGAGCTGATACCGGTCCGAAACTCTAAGGAGTGCCTTTCTGGCCCGATGCCAGGTCCGGTGGCAACGACGAATATGGGCCTGAACAGAGGGCACTGAGAGCTCCTTCTCCTGAGAAGGGAACAAGGGAGGTTGGTAGCCATACAGGCACTGGAAGGGAGACATCCCAGTGGCAGATGTAGGGAGAGTATTGTGGGCATACTCAACCCAAGGCAACTGAGAGACCCAGGAGGTGGGGTTGGAGGAGACAAGGCAGCGTAGCGTGGATTCCATCTTCTGGTTGGCTCTCTCCGCCTGACCATTAGATTGGGGGTGAAAACCAGATGTGAGGCTGACTGTAGCTCCAATGGCCAAACAGAAGGACTTCCAGACAGCAGAGAGTAAACTGAGGGCCACGGTCGGGAAACGATATCACTGGGCAAACCGTGGACCCTGAAAACCTCCCTAACCAGGATCTCGGACGTCTCCGAGGCAGAGGGAAGCTTGGCAATAGGCACAAAGTGGGCGAACTTGCTGAATCTGTCCACGATAGTCAGAACGACCGTGTTTCCCTCAGAAGCGGGCAACCCAGTGACAAAGTCCAGGGCCAGATGCGACCATGGTCGCCGGGGAATAGGAAGGGGGGTGAAGTAGTCCAGAGCTGGGCCGATTGGTACTCTTATTCTGCGCACACACTGGACAGGCAGCAACATAACCCTGAGTATCCTCGGCCATGGCAGGCCACCAAAAACGTCTGCGAAGAAACGCCATCGTCCGAGCCACGCCAGGGTGACAAGCCATCTTGCTGGCGTGGGACCATTTGAGGACAGCAGGACGAACCGACTCAGGCACAAACAACCGACCGGGTGGACCGTTACCGGGACCGGGCTGCGTCCGAAGGGCCGCCATCACCTCCTCCTCAATCTTCCACCTAACTGCTCCCACGACGCAGTCCCGGGGAGAATTGTCTCGGTCTTGGACCCACTCTCCTCCGTCTTGGAGAACATCCGGGACAAGGCGTCCGCCTTGCCGTTCTTAGATCCAGGTCGGAACGTCAGGGAAAAAATTGAATCGTCCGAAAAACAACGCCCACCTGGCCTGACGGGAGTTGAGACGTCTAGCCGATTGCACGTAAGCAAGATTCTTGTGGTCAGTCCAGACAATAAACGGTTGCTCCGCCCCCCTCAACCAGTGGCGCCACTCCTCCAAGGCAAGTTTCACCGCGAGAAGCTCCCGGTTACCCACATCGTAATTCCTCTCCGCAGGCGAAAGGCGACGAGAGTAGTAGGCGCAGGGATGGAGTTTACTGTCCGTGGAGCATCGCTGCGACAGGATGGCGCCAACTCCCACATCAGACGCGTCCACTTCAACGACGAACTGACGGGCCGTGTCCGGTTGAGAGAGAATCGGTGCGTTGGTGAATCGCCTCTTCAAATCCAGAAACGCTCGATCCGCCTCCGGATTCCACTTGAAGATCCTGATACTGGAAGTCAAGGCAGTTAACGGAGCGGCCACACGGCTGTAATCCCGGATGAATCTGCGGTAGAAATTCGCAAACCCCAAAAAATCTCTGGAGCTGCAATCTCGTACCGGGCTGGGCCCATTCCAGAACCGCTCTAACCTTCTCCTGGTCCATCCTAATCTCTCCCCTGGAGATGATGTACCCGAGAAAGGATGTCGTGTGGGCGTGAAACTCGCACTTCTCGGCCTTCACGAACAGGCGATTCTCCAACAATCGCTGCAGAACCTGCCGGACATGCTGGACGTGGTCGGAAGGTTCCTTCGAGAAGATCAGAATGTCATCCAGGTAAACAAACACAAAGAGACCGATCATATCTCTCAGGGACGTCGTTCACCATACTCTGGAATACCGCTGGAGCATTGGTCAGTCCAAACGGCATCACCTGATACTCAAGTGACCCATCGGTGTATTGAAACCCGTCAACCACTCGTCCCCCTCTCTGATCCGGACCATGTGATACGCATTGCGTAGGTCTAGCTTGGTGAACACCGTAGCACCCTGTAAGGAGTCGAAGGCAGAACTCATCAAGGGCAGGGGATACTTGTTCTTGACCGTGATGTCATTCAACCCCGATAATCAATACACGGTCGAAGAGAGCCATCCTTCTTACCCACAAAGAAGAATCCTGCCCCCAGGGGTGATGACGAGGACGAACGAGACCAGCAGCTAGGGACTCCTTGATGTAGGTCTCCAAAGCCTCACGTTCAGGTCGGGAGATACTGTATAACCTTCCCTTAGGGTAGACAGCTCCAGGGAACAGGTTGATGGCACAATCATATGGTCGGTGGGGGAGGGAGTGACAGAGCCTTCTGCTTACTGAACACTTCCCCCAAATCGTGATATGTCTCGGGAACCAGGGACAAATCTGGGGGGTTTAGCCTCAATCACCTGACTGGGAACCGAATGGGGACAGGCAGTCTTGAGACAGTTAGCATGACAATCAAGGCTCCAACTCGTTACCTTGCCCGTCACCCAATCGAACGTGGGATTGTGTTCCTTCAGCCAGGGGTATCCAAGGACCAGAGGAACATGGGAAGACGGCAGAATGAAGAATGAAATCATCTCCGAATGATTCCCCCGACAACAGCATCTTAACCGGTTCAGTCCTCATCGTGATACAGTGGGGAAAAAAAGTATTTAGTCAGCCACCAATTGTGCAAGTTCTCCCACTTAAAAAGATGACAGAGGCCTGTAATTTTCATCATAGGTACACGTCAACTATGACAGACAAAATGAGAAAAAAATTTCCAGAAAATCACATTGTAGGATTTTTAATGAATTTATTTGCAAATTATGGTGGAAAATAAGTATTTGGTCAATAACAAAAGTTTCTCAATACTTTGTTATATACCCTTTGTTGGCAATGACACAGGTCAAACATTTTCTGTAAGTCTTCACAAGGTTTTCACACACTGTTGCTGGTATTTTGGCGCATTCCTCCATGCAGATCTCCTCTAGAGCAGTGATGTTTTGGGGGCTGTCGCTGGGCAACACAGACTTTCAACTCCCTCCAAAGATTTTCTATGGGGTTGAGATCTGGAGACTGGCTAGGCCACTCCAGGACCTTGAAATGCTTCTTACGAAGCCACTCCTTCGTTGCCCGGGCAGTGTGTTTGGGATCATTGTCATGCTGAAAGACCCAGCCACATTTCATCTTCAATGCCCTTGCTGATGGAAGGAGGTTTTCACTCAAAATCTCACGATACATGGCCCCATTCATTCTTTCCTTTACACGGATCAGTCGTCCTGGTCCCTTTGCAGAAAAACAGCCCCAAAGCATGATGTTTCCACCCCCATGCTTCACAGTAGGTATGGTGTTCTTTGGATGCAACTCAGCATTATTTGTCCTCCAAACACGACGAGTTGAGTTTTTACCAAAAAAGTTATATTTTGGTTTCATCTGACCATATGACATTCTCCCAATCCTCTTCTGGATCATCCAAATGCACTCTAGCAAACTTCAGACGGGCCTGGACATGTACTGGCTTAAGCAGGGGGACACGTCTTGCACTGCAGGATTTGAGTCCCTGGCGGCATAGTGTGTTACTGATGGTAGGCTTTGTTACTTTGGTCCCAGCTCTCTGAAGGTCATTCACTAGGTCCCCCCCGTGTTGTTCTGGGATTTTTGCTCACCGTTCTTGTGATCATTTTGACCCCACAGGGTGAGATCTTGCGTGGAGCCCCAGATCGAGGGAGATTATCAGTGGTCTTGTATGTCTTCCATTTCCTAATAATTGCTCCCACAGTTGATTTCTTCAAACCAAGCTGCTTACCTATTGCAGATTCAGTCTTCCCAGCCTGGTGCAGGTCTACAATTTAGTTTCTGGTGTCTTTTGACAGCTCTTTGGTCTTGGCCATAGTGGAGTTTGGAGTGTGACTGTTTGAGGTTGTGGACAGGTGTCTTTTATACTGATAACAAGTTCAAACAGGTGCCATTAATACAGGTAACGAGTGGAGGACAGAGGAGCCTCTTAAAGAAGAAGTTACAGGTCTGTGAGAGCCAGAAATCTTGCTTGTTTGTAGGTGACCAAATACTTATTTTCCACCATAATTTGCAAATAAATTCATAAAAAATCCTACAATGTGATTTTCTGGATTTTTTTTCCTCATTTTGTCTGTCATAGTTGACGTGTACCTATGATGAAAATTACAGGCCTCTCTCATCTTTTTAAGTGTGAGAACTTGCACAATTGGTGGCTGACTAAATACTTTTTTCCCCACTGTACGTGCCAGACTACTGCCGTTCAGAGTGGTCGCTTCAATGGCTTCCCGGCAATTGCTCCTTGAAAGCCCCAGCTGTTCCACCAACTCGGCATCAAGAAAGCTTCCATCGGCACCTGAATCGATAAAGCGTTAATCGCTAAGCTCTGATTCCTGTTCATAAGGGTAGCCGGGAAACGGGGTCTGACAGAGGTATTGAGAGGTGAAACTGGCTCGCTAAAAGTCCTCCCAACTTTAGCGAGCCGCGCAGTTTGACGACCGCCGGGAACAGGTGGCGAGGTAATGTCCCGAACCACCACAGTAGAGGCAACAGTTAGTCCTACGTCTGAGTTGGCGTTCCTCCTTGGTTAACCCGTGCCGCCCTACTTGCATTGGTTCAGAATCGGGAGACAGGACCTCTCCACTAATCCTGTGTGGTGGACGATGATCGACGTATTCTGGTCCAATCCCCGACCCGACTGGAACCTGAGAAGCTGATCGATTGGACGGAACCCATTGCTTCTCCCTCCTTCGCTCTCGGACTCGATTATCCACCCGAATAGACAAGGCTACCAAGCTGTCCAGGTCACTAGGCTCCGGATAGGAGATCAACTCATCCTTGAGCTGCTCCGACAGACCCTGGTAAAAGGCCGCTTGCAGAGACTCCTCATTCCACCCACTCTCCACAGCCAACGTCTTGAACTCGATCACGAAGTCGGCCACGCTGCGAGTTCCTTGGTGAAGCGAAAACAGGCGCCTAGCTGCGTCCCTCCCTCGGACGGAATGGTCGAAGAGCTTCCTCATCTCGGCCGTGAACCCCTGGTATGAAGCCATGCAGGGGTCTTGTCGTTCCCAAACGGCTGAAGCCCACTCCAGCGCTCGACCACGCAGTAACTCAATCACAAAGGCTATCCTAGCCTTGTCTGTGGCATAAGAGTAGGGCTGTAGATCGAACACTAACCCACACTGCATAAGGAAAGAACGGCATCTTCCCAGCTCCCCCTCATATTTATCCGGCGTCGGAACCTTGGGCTCACGGAAGGACACAGCTCCAGAAGCGGCAGGCGAGATGGGTGAAACCGGTAGTGGATCCTCCACCGGAAACTTGCGCTGGTTCTGGACCTCCGTCAGACCGGTAGAAAGGTTCCGAACTGCCAACGCGATCTCCTGTAGCTCCGTGCTAGATGGCCCAACATCTTCTCCTGATGGGTAATGGCATGGCGAACAGAGTCCAGGTCCGCTGGGTTCATTACTGGCCGGATCGTTCTGTCACGGTTTACTAAGCCAGAACCCAGAAGCAGACCAGGACAAGGTAAATTGAAACAAAGGTGAGTGTTTATTTAATAGATCCACGAGTGAGGCTGAATAATCCAGGGAACAGAGCGGGTGGCGTGGATGGGTTGTTGAGGGTGCAGTGGTAGGTCCAGTAATGGCTCGGCAGCCGCCCGACCATCAGGCAGAGGTTGGGTGAAGGTTCCGGTGAGTGACTGCAGATAGAACAAAACGGAGGTAAGTATACAGCAAGTCAAAAAGGTGCAAAACAACAAAACTAACGCTAGAAGTTCCAAGGCTGATACACGGACAAACATACTGTTCATGGCTAACGATCCGGCAGGGAATGGATGTTAGGACAGAGCCTAAGAAGGGTGATGATCAGGACCAGGTGTGCAGATTGCTGATGGGATGCAGGTGCGGAAATCAAGAGAGCTCCCGCCTAGCAACGTTGCCCGGCAACCAGGCAGGGAGCGTTCCAGAACCCTCGGGAAACTGGAGATCCCGAGCAGAAAAACTAATACCCAGACAGAAACCGACTCAGACTGCAGGGATCGTTACATACATACCTTTTATGGTCCAAACACACCAACACATTCATGAAGATGGCACAACAATGCCTCTTCCCCCTCAGAAGGCTGAAAAGATTTGGCACGGGCCCTCAGATCCTCAAAAAGTTATACAGCTGCACCATTGAGAGCATCTTGACTGGCTGCATAAACGCCTGGTATGGCAACTGCTCGGCATCCGATCGCAGGCGCTACAGAGGGTAGTGCGTACGGCCCAGTACATCACTGGGGCCAAGCTTCCTGCCATCCAGGACCTCTATACCAGGCGGTGTCAGAGGAAGGCCCTAAAAATGGTCAAAGACTCCAGCCACCCTAGTCATAGACTGTTCTCTCTGCTACCGCACGGCAAGCGGTACCAGAGCACCAAGTCTGGGACCAACAGGCTCCTGAACAGCTTCTACCCTCAAGCCATTAGACTGCTGAACAGTTAATCCAATGGCTAGCCTAGTAGTTAACCCTAGTAATCCTATTTACATTGACACCATATTTGTTTTTGTTTACTCTTGCGCTGGCTCTATGCAAACTCACTGGAATCTACCCACACATAGTACACTGACACTCCAACACACACACACACACACACACACACACACACACACACACACACACATATCGAGCCATACACACACAGTCACACTTTCACACAGTACACTGACACTCCAACACACACACTGGACTCTACCCACACAGTACACTGACACTCCACCACACACACACACACACACACACACACACACACACACACACACACACACACACACACACACACATATTGAAGCCACACACACACACAGTCACACTTTCACACACTTTGACACTCTTCACATAGGCTGCTTCTACTGTGTTTATTATATATCCTGATTGACTAGTCCCATTTACCCCTACCTACATGTACATACTGTATCACCTCAACTACCTGGTACCCCTGCACATTGACTCAGTACTGCTACTAACTGTATATAGCCTCATTACTACCTGGTACCCCTGCACATTGACTCAGTACTGCTACTTCCTGTATACAGCCTCATTACTAACCTGCCCAGGGACTGCGGTTGAAAATTAGCCGGCTGGCTAAAACCGGCACTTTTACTGAAACGTTGATTAATGTGCACTGTCCCTGTAAAAATAAACTCAAACTCAAACTCAAACTACCTGGTACCCCTGGACATTGACTCAGTACTGGTACTTCCTGTATACAGCCTCATTACTACCTGGTACCCCTGGACATTGACTCAGAACTGGTACTCCTTGTATATAGTCTCATTACTACCTGGTACCCCTGCACATTGACTCAGTACTGCTACTTCCTGTATATAGCCTCATTACTACCTGGTACCCCTGGACATTGACTCAGTACTGCTACTTCCTGTATATAGCCTCATTACTACCTGGTACCCCTGCACATTGACTCAGTACTGCTACTTCCGGTATATAGCCTCATTACTACCTGGTACCCCTGCACATTGACTCAGTACTGCTACTTCCTGTATACAGCCTCATTACTACCTGGTACCCCTGCACATTGACTCAGTACTGCTACTTCCTGTATATAGCCTCATTACTACATGGTACCCCTGCACATTGACTCAGTACTGGTACTCCTTGTATATAGCCTCATTACTACCTAGTACCCCTGCACATTGACTCAGTACTGCTACTTCCTGTATACAGCCTCATTACTACCTGGTACCCCTGCACATTGACTCGGTACTGCTACTTCCTGTATATAGCCTCATTACTACCTGGTACCCCTGCACATTGACTCAGTACTGCTACTTCCTGTATATAGCCTCATTACTACCTGGTACCCCTGCACATTGTCTCAGTACTGCTACTCCTTGTATATAGCCTCATTACTACCTGGTACCCCTGGACATTGACTCAGTACTGGTACTTCCTGTATATAGCCATGTTATTACCTGGTACCCCTGGACATTGACTCAGTACTGCTACTCCTTGTATATACAGTGAGGGAAAAAAGTATTTGATCCCCTGCTGATTTTTGCCCACTGACAAAGAAATTATCAGTCTATAATTTTAATGGTAGGTTTATTTGAACAGTGAGAGACAGAATAACAACAACAAAATCCAGAAAAACGCATGTCAAAAATGTAAAAAAATTATTTGCATACTACGCCGTGAAGGACTGAAATCCTGCAGCACCCGCAAGGTCCCCCTGCTCAAGAAAGCACATATAGAGGCCCGTCTGAAGTTTGCCAATGAACATCTGAATGATTCAGAGGAGAACTTGGTGAAAGTGTTGTGGTCAGATGAGACCAAAACTGAGCTCTTTGGCATCAAATCAACTCGCCGTGTTTGGAGGAGGAGGAATGCTGCCTATGACCACAAGAACACCATCCCCACCGTCAAACATGGAGGTGGAAACATTATGCTTTGGGGGTGTTTTTCTGCTAAGGGGACAGGACAACTTCACCGGATCAAAGGGACGATGGACGGGGCCATGTACCGTCAAATCTTGGGTGAGAACCTCCTTCCCTCAGCCAGGGCATTGAAAATGGGTCGTGGATGGGTATTCCAGCATGACAATGACCCAAAACAGACGGCCAAGGCAACAAAGGCGTGGCTCAAGAAGAAGCACATTAAGGTCCTGGAGTGGCCTACCAGTCTCCAGACCTTAATCCCATAGAAAATCTGTGGAGGGAGCTGAAGGTTCGAGTTGCCAAACGTCAGCCTCGAAACCTTAATGACTTGGAGAAGATCTGCAAAGAGGAGTGGGACAAAATCCCTCCTGAGATGTGTGCAAACCTGGTGGCCAACTACAAACCCTGTGGTCCTCTGTAGCTCAGCTGGTAGAGCACGGCGCTTATAACGCCAAGGTAGTGGGTTCGATCCCCGGGACCACCCATACACAAAAAATTTATGCACGCATGACTGTAAGTCGCTTTGGATAAAAGCGTCTGCTAAATGGCATATTATTATTATTATTACAAGAAACGTCTGACCTCTGTGATTGCCAACAAGGGTTTTGCCACCAAGTACTAAGTCATGTTTTGCAGAGGGGTCAAATAATTATTTCCCTCATTAAAATGCAAATCAATTTATAACATTTTTGACATGCGTTTTTCTGGATTTTGTTGTTGTTATTCTGTCTCTCACTGTTCAAATAAACCTACCATTAAAATTATAGACTGATCATTTCTTTGTCAGTGGGCAACGTACAAAATCAGCAGGAGATCAAATACTTTTTTCCCTCACTGTATGAATAGAAAAGGTTCTAGAGACAGTATATGAATAGAAAAGGTTCTAGAGACAGTATATGAATAGAAAAGGTTCTAGAGACAGTATATGAATAGAAAAGGTTCTAAAGACAGTATATGAATAGAAAAGGTTCTAGAGACAGTTTATAAATAGAAAAGGTTCTAGAGACAGTATATGAATAGAAAAGGTTCTAGAGACAGTATATGAATAGAAAAGGTTCTAGAGACAGTATATGAATAGAAAAGGTTCTAGAGACAGTATATGAATAGAAAAGGTTCTAGAGACAGTATATGAATAGAAAAGGTTCTAAAGACAGTATATGAATAGAAAAGGTTCTAGAGACAGTTTATAAATAGAAAAGGTTCTAGAGACAGTATATGAATAGAAAAGGTTCTAGAGACAGTATATGAATAGAAAAGGTTCTAGAGACAGTATATGAATAGAAAAGGTTCTAGAGACAGTATATGAATAGAAAAGGTTCTAGAGACAGTATATGAATAGAAAAGGTTCTAGAGACAGTATATGAATAGAAAAGGTTCTAGAGACAGTATATGAATAGAAAAGGTTCTAGAGACAGTATATGAATAGAAAAGGTTCTAGAGACAGTATATGAATAGAAAAGGTTCTAGAGACAGTATATGAATAGAAAAGGTTCTAGAGACAGTATATGAATAGAAAAGGGTTCTAGAGACAGTTTATAAATAGAAAAGGTTCTAGAGACAGTATATGAATAGAAAAGGTTCTAGAGAGACAGTATATGAATAGAAAAGGTTCTAGAGACAGTATATGAATAGAAAAGGTTCTAGAGACAGTATATGAATAGAAAAGGTTCTAGAGACAGTATATGAATAGAAAAGGTTCTAGAGACAGTTTATGAATAGAAAAGGTTCTATAGACAGTATATGAATAGAAAAGGTTCTAGAGACAGTATATGAATAGAAAAGGTTCTAGAGACAGTATATGAATAGAAAAGGTTCTAGAGACAGTTTATGAATAGAAAAGGTTCTAGAGACAGTATATGAATAGAAAAGGTTCTAAAGACAGTATATGAATAGAAAAGGTTCTAGAGACAGTTTATAAATAGAAAAGGTTCTAGAGACAGTATATGAATAGAAAAGGTTCTAGAGACAGTATATGAATAGAAAAGGTTCTAGAGACAGTATATGAATAGAAAAGGTTCTAGAGACAGTATATGAATAGAAAAGGTTCTAGAGACAGTATATGAATAGAAAAGGTTCTAAAGACAGTATATGAATAGAAAAGGTTCTAGAGACAGTTTATAAATAGAAAAGGTTCTAGAGACAGTATATGAATAGAAAAGGTTCTAGAGACAGTATATGAATAGAAAAGGTTCTAGAGACAGTATATGAATAGAAAAGGTTCTAGAGACAGTATATGAATAGAAAAGGTTCTAGAGACAGTATATGAATAGAAAAGGTTCTAGAGACAGTTTATGAATAGAAAAGGTTCTAGAGACAGTATATGAATAGAAAAGGTTCTAGAGACAGTATATGAATAGAAAATGTGTGTACAGCAGCAGTTTTTCTGCAAAGGGACCAGGACGACTGATCCGTGTAAAGGAAAGAATGAATGGGGCCATGTATCGTGAGATTTTGAGTGAAAACATCCTTCCATCAGCAAGGGCATTGAAGATGAAACGTGGCTGGGTCTTTCAGCATGACAATGATCCCAAACACACCGCCCAGGCAACGAAGGAGTGGCTTCGTAAGAAGCATTTCAAGGTCCTGGAGTGGCCTAGCCAGTCTCCAGATCTCAACCCCATAGAAAATCTTTGGAGGGAGTTGAAAGTCTGTGTTGCCCAGCGACAGCCCCAAAACATCACTGCTCTAGAGGAGATCTGCATGGAGGAATGGGCCAAAATACCAGCAACAGTGTGTGAAAACCTTGTGAAGACTTACAGAAAACGTTTGACCTGTGTCATTGCCAACAAAGGGTATATAACAAAGTATTGAGAAACTTTTGTTATTGACCAAATACTTATTTTCCACCATAATTTGCAAATACATTCATTAAAAATCCTACAATGTGATTTTCTGGATTTTTTTTTCTCATTTTGTCTGTCATAGTTGACGTGTACCTATGATGAAAATTACAGGCCTCTCTCATCTTTTTAAGTGGGAGAACTTGCACAATTGGTGGCTGACTAAATACTTTTTTTCCCCACTGTAGGATGAGCCTTGACTAGAATACAGTATATACATATGAAGTGGGTAAAACAGCATGTAAACATTATTAAAGTGACCCGGTAGTTAATTGCACTCACCTGGTGTCCCAGGTCTGAATTAAGCCCTGATTAGAAGGAGAGGATGAAAAACAAGAGGTGTTTCGGCCCTCCAAAACCGGAATTGAAGAACCCTGATGTACATACTTTCTTAAATCACTGGACACTGTTCAACGTAATGGAAACAGATCATTGCTCTAGATGACATTACTTTCTTACTTAAATCACTGATGCTACCCAAACTATAGAATTGAGTAATAATAATTGGAAATGTTATTAAATTAATTATTCATACCGCTGTCCCAAATTTCCTCACTATGTCCCTTACAGCCCTTGTTTGAGTTCAGTTAGTACTGGCTGCTATCTATTGTTCCACAGGAAGCTTATCTCTAACCCAAACACAAGATGGCGGCCTCTAATTTAATATCAGTCCCAATGCTCAATCCCTCTGTTCGTCATGTGACCTTGTATTGAAACATTTACTTCTTCATATTACTAAAATATTATTAGAGTGCTATCTGAAAGCCACTAATATTACCATTCACTTTGTTACTGTCACTAGTCTTCATATCTGTTTCCCTCAACTAGGACTC
Source organism: Coregonus clupeaformis (assembly GCF_020615455.1). Classification (NCBI taxonomy): domain Eukaryota; kingdom Metazoa; phylum Chordata; class Actinopteri; order Salmoniformes; family Salmonidae; genus Coregonus; species Coregonus clupeaformis. The sequence continues at coordinate 194,320 of NW_025533933.1, read as the reverse complement.
CCTTCCCAATAGGAAGACCTTCTCAATCTACTACTACTAATACACACGGATCCATCTCAAACAACGTTCTGCTTTTCCCCCCTATTGCAAGGTTTAAAACAAAACAAACATGATAACTTTCTTCATATTGTTTTAATTTTAGTCTACCCTAACAATGTTACTCTATATATTTATTTCACATTTCTGTTTCACTTTCTGCTTCACACTTATTAAATGTATATTATTTTAAGATTAACATGTAATGCTTTGGAGGGATCAATATGTATTAACTGGGTTGGCGCTGTCTATCAGTCCCCTGTAGATGGCGCTCTCTGTCCATAATAAGTCTAGCACCTGAGACAGCATAGACACAGAGGCAGTTTCCATTTTGCCGACTCACCAATTGGTTTAGAACGTCATCATTTGGGATATCAACGAAAACTCCATCAGGAGTACAATACATTGTAGCCTTAAGTTTAGTTAACATGTTCAACATTCATTGGTTCTATTTATAGTTCTATTGGTTAGGGGTAAGTCAAGTCCGTACCTTTACCAAAAGTGGATGTAGGCCAATATTTGTCTGTGACTCTATTTCCCAGACCCCTTTAGACAGTCATACAATGCTTTTAACCTTATCTTTATCAAATGATCCAAAAAGGGACCACTCTGAACACTTCGCAGAATACTTTTACACCACTTCCGTACGTCTACACGTGGGTGTGTGCAAGTTGTATATTATTATGATTATTTCTATGGTTGCTTCAACAGATCTCTAGTACCCCATTATAATGTTACTTTATCTCTAATTACCCATTATACATTTGTGTTACATCACAAATTCCTCCTTTAAACCAGTGTTCTATTCATACAGGGGTTTAAATGGTGGTCCTCTGTAGCTCAGCTGGTAGAGCACGGCGCTTGTAACGCCAAGGTAGTGGGTTCGATCACCGGGACCACCCATACACAAAATAAATGTATGCACGCATGACTGTAAGTCGCTTTGGATAAAAGCGTCTGCTAAATGGCATATTATTATTATTATTATTATAAATATTCACTCTAGTGTTGTATTTAACAGCATATTTGGGAATAGTACTTTCTCATCTCCACATACGTAATAATGTTATACCATCAAACTCCACTGATGAGTCATGTTATCCTCATGTAATCTAAAAATGAGTCATGTTACCATCAGAGACATGTTATCGTTACTAATGAGACGTGTAATCATGTTAGGAGCGGCAGGTAGACTAGTGGTTAAGAGCGTTGGGACACTAATCGAAAGGTTGCTGGTTCGAATCTCTGAGCCGACTAGGTGAAAATTGTGTCTGTGCCCTTGAGCAAGGTACTTAACCCTAATTGCTCCTGTAAGTCACTCTGGATAAGAGTGTCTGCTAAATAACAATCATGTTATCCTCTAATGAGACATGTTATCCTCCATACTAATCGAGACGTTATCCTCAGACATGTTACTCAAATGAGATTTCTGAGATATGTTATCCTCTACCTGTAGATCCAAACGGGCGGTGGTGGACAGAACCGTAGATAACGTTAAACTCAGCTCACACAGAACTGGTTGGGGTATTCATTTACCTCTTTCACACGTGAGCTAGTCCCCTGACAGGTCTCATTCACTCAGGAATTTATAGCTATATTTCAATGTCTTATTATCCCAATTTTCAATCAGCTTAATATCCTAATTTCAATCTTATTATCCAAATTCCAATCTTAATGGTAATAATTTCAATCAATTTATTGTCCAAATTTCAATCAGCTTAATATGTCATATCTCACAATCACACAACTTTCACATCCACTTTAGTACTATTCCCAAACACACTCGGTAATCTCCCTTATTATCCCATCTTCAACCGTTCTCTTGCCGCTACTTCCTATACATATAAGTAACATCCCGTGTTCAAAAACCACCTTGTGTTATTTGTAGTGGCTGCAGACCATACATTTTACATTTACATTTTACATTTTAGTCTTTAGCAGACGCTCTTATCCAGAGCGACTTACAGGAGCAATTAGGTTTAAGTGCCTTGCTTAAGGGCAAATCAACAGATTTTTTCACCTAGTCGGCTCGGGGATTAGAACCAGCGACCTTCCGGTTACTGGCACAACGCTCTTACCCACTAAGCTACCTGCCGCCCCAGGTAGACACTTCTACTTATAAATGCCTACAGACAGCTGTCAGCGGGGCTTTCCATGGTGCTGTTACGCCCTCGCTCTAGTCTTCTGTAAGACTATGGGTACCTTTTAATGTGTTACTCGCTTTAAATGCTATTGTTTTTTAAAAGTTTTTTAAAAATCCTTTTTATACATTCATTTAAATTGACTTACTGAAATCAGTTGCCGTCCCTCAATTGTTCACGGATGATGTGTCTCCTCCTGGGCAGCTCACAGTAAGGGTCTGGTCTGGGCGGGTCTCGTCGTCTTTTGGTCAGACGGGAATTTCCCCTCAAGCTTCATAAAATGCGCCACCGGTTTTCCTCGTAGACCCCAACTGGAAATCTCCGTAGGCAGAATCAATCTTTTTTTTAGTTCATGACGCCAAATTGTCATGGAATTTCTTACACAGGGGGGGGACAGGGACTCGAAGCCAATCTTAAATGAATCATTAGTTTATTATCCCCGTACTGGACAGGTTCCAACCAGAACCAAGTACACATGTCGATCAGGAGCACCAACGGGGCAGTCCCGTTAGTTCCCTTATATACTGGTTACAGACACGTTACATAGGCATAGTTCATAGGGTTGGTTCCGGCACGTGTCTGGCATCGTCTGCTATCTTAACTTAAAGAAACCGATTCTGGGGCGTTCTGCCAGATGGTCTTAAGGAGGAGATCATGACGCCCCACCCCTCATTTCTTTACCAGGCAGGAACCAAGGATTGTTTATGACACCAAAGATAAGATGAACATTTTCAAGACTGTTTCCTTCACCTGATTACAATGATTAGAGCAAGATGTGCCGCTATGTTCTGGTCTAAGATAAGATCAAACTAGAGCCTGCAGGACTTGCTTTTGTGGAGCGTGGTGTCAAAAAAAGCAGAGCATCTCTTTATCACGGACAGACCTCTCCCCCATCTTCACAACCATTGAATCAATGTTTTTTTTTTTACCATGATACAATCCAAGATAACACAAAGTAATTTAGTCTCCTCAACTTTCTCAATAGCCACATTATTATATTCAGCTGAGGTCTAGAACTTAGGGAATGATTTGAACCAAAAACAATGCTCTTCGTTTTAGAGATGTTCCGGACTAGTTTATTACTGGCCAGCCATTCTAAAATGGACTGCAACTCTCTGTTAAGCATACATAGACACATGCTTTGTTTAATGCCAGTGGCAGGTCATTAGTAAAGATAGAAAAGAGTAGAGGGCCAAGAGAGCTGCCCTGCGGTACACCACACTGTACATGTTTAACATTAGAGAAGCTTCCATTAAAGAAAACCCTCTGTGTTCTATTAGATAGATGGCTCTGAATCCACAATATGGCCGAGGTTGAAAAGCCATAACAAACACATTTTTTTCAACAACAGGTTATGGTCAATCATATCAAAGGCTGAACTGAAATCTAACAGTACAGCTCCCACAATCTTCTTATTATCAATTTCTTTCAACCAATCCTCAGTCATTTGTGTCAGTGCCGTAAATGTTGAGTGCCCTTCTCTATAAGCATGTTGAAAGTCTGTTGTTAATTTGTTTACAGAGAAATAGCATTGTGCTCCAATGAAGAGACTCCAGGGACTGTGATGAAGGCTGTAGGAATGGCCGTGAAGACCAGACAGCGGTGCTGGTCCTGCGGTCATGTGGAGGGAGTGGTCGAGCCAGCCAATAATTGGGAGGAAGCATTCGAGGAACAGGCTCCTTTCTACTGCCAATCTGGTGTCTGGCACATGCCAACAAAGACTATACCAGGGGCGGCAGGTAGCTTAGTGGTTAAGAGCGTTGTGCCAGTAACCGAAAGGTCGCTGGTTCTAATCCCTGAGCCGACTAGGTGAAAAATCTGTCGATGTGCCCTTGAGCAAGGCACTTAACCCTAATTGCTCCTGTAAGTCGCTCTGGATAAGAGCGTCTGCTAAATGACTTAAATGTAAAATGTCTACAATCTGCTTCACACAATGGGAGTGTGTCTGGGTAGGGAGCAGTGACGCTGCACTTTCATCATCACCCAACCTGGTCTCAGAGCCGTTCGTATTATTCTGTACGTTAATCCGAGACGCTCCGTTTAGTATGATATGTTACGTTTCGTATGGTATGTTTTAATTTGTGGGTATCTATCACCCATTCTTCGTGAGTATCGGACTCTACCAAACTTAGTTTTTGATAGATTAATTATTAATGACTAATTATTACACCCTGAAAACTGTGTATAATGTGTTAGAAATGTGTGAGTGTAGGACCAGTAAAGACTATGGCATTGAGCCACTATTTAGCAATGTGAGTAAGAGTTAGGCCAGACAACAAAGGACAAGGAGAACTGCCTACAGGCAACTGATAACTGAGGAATTTAGGGAGTAGAGAAACTGTTAGGCTTTTTAAATGAGTATGAAAACATGGTGCAGAATATTGTGAGAACGGCAATAACTGAGGAATGCAGGGAGTAGGCTATGATAAGAAAGTGTGTATGTATGAGTGAGTGTATGCATGTGTGTGTGTGTGTGGATGTATGTGTGCGTGTGTGTATGTATGTGTGTATGCATGTGTGTCTATGTGTGTGTGAGTGAACGGATGGAGAGCAGTTTTAGAGTGGAAAACTACAGCCCGCCTACAGAGGGGAGGGATTTATTTTTGTATGACGTATGAGTATAAAAGATGGACTCTGAAATTGTGATGGCAGAATTCTCAATGAATAAATCTCTTGACTATGCAGACCGGGGACTCTGTCCGTTACTTAAATCCCAAAAGACTTACAACCTTTTTCGGGAGACGCACAGAGACACTGATAATAGTTTGTTAAATAATTCACATAACAGCTTTGAAGTGGGTTTTTTTAGGACGTTTAGGCTTGCAATATGGCTTTGCTAACATCGTTTTCGGACCAAGGTAAAATTAGTTTTATATTGGATATTCGGTTCTCTCTTATCAATCCAAACATGCTATGACGATGAAGAGCGTCTGCTAAATTACTAATAATAAAGATGGTATATTCTGAATCAGGGTTGGATGGAGAAAAATTCCCCACATATTTTTATTTTTTATAATAACATTTCAGATTTCAATCTTCAATAGCTCTTAAACAATGCGTGCCATGACTATGAAAATGATACATTCTGAATCGGGGAGGATGGGGAAAAAAAATCCACCGCTTGTATTTTTTTTTAGAAATGTCGTTTATTTATGTTTTGCTTTCAATCTTAAATAGCTCTTACACAAAGCTTGCCATACATAGAAATCCATGTTCATTACAAGTGATGTGATACATGATTTTATACAGTACAATATATGAGAAGTACATTACTGTATAAAATGTAACAACAGTATATACATTTACATTTACGTCATTTAGCAGACGCTCTTATCCAGAGCGACTTACAAATTGGTGCATTCACCTGATAGCCAGTGGGATAACCACTTTACAATTTTTTTCTTTTTCTTTTGGGGGGGGTGGGGTAAGGGGGGTTGGAAGGATTACTTTATCCTATCCCAGGTGTTCCTTAAAGAGGTGGGGTTTCAAATGTCTCCGGAAGGTGGTGAGTGACTCCGCTGTCCTGGCGTCGTGAGGGAGCTTGTTCCACCATTGGGGTGCCAGAGCAGCGAACAGTTTTGACTGGGCTGAGCGGGAACTGTGCTTCCGCAGAGTTAGGGGGGCCAGCAGGCCAGAGGTGGATGAACGCAATGCCCTCGTTTGGGTGTAGGGACTGATCAGAGCCTGAAGGTACGGAGGTGCCGTTCCCCTCACAGCTCCGTAGGCAAGCACCATGGTCTTGTAGCAGACGCGAGCTTCAACTGGAAGCCAGTGGAGTGTGCGGAGGAGCGGGGTGACGTGAGAGAACTTGGGAAGGTTGAACACCAGACGGGCTGCGGCATTCTGGATGAGTTGTAGGGGTTTAATGGCACAGGCAGGGAGCCCAGCCAACAGCGAGTTGCAGTAATCCAGACGGGAGAAGTACATTACGGTATAACATTTCTACTTATATGTCTGTTTAAAACAGTTTTTCTGCAGCGACCCTTTGGCCTGAGGATAATGAGGGCAGATGGTTGTTGACCTGAGGTGGACCTCTCAGTGACTCCCCAGTAGGGAGTGTTGACCTGAGGTGGACCTCTCAGTGACTCCACAGTAGGGAGTGTGGACCTGAGGTGGACCTCTCAGTGACTCCTCAGTAGGGAGTGTTGACCTGAGGTGGACCTCTCAGTGACTCCACAGTAGGGAGTGTTGACCTGAGGTGGACCTCTCAGTGACTCCCCAGTAGGGAGTGTTGACCTGAGGTGGACCTCTCAGTGACTCCCCAGTAGGGAGTGTTGACCTGAGGTGGACCTCTCAGTGACTCCCCAGTAGGGAGTGTGGACCTGAGGTGGACCTCTCAGTGACTCCACAGTAGGGAGTGTTGACCTGAGGTGGACCTCTCAGTGACTCCACAGTAGGGAGTGAGGCCACTCTTATTAGATTCTCTGTGCATAGAAAACACTAAGAAGCAGGCTTTGCAATTTGTGTGTGAACTGCACCCAGATATATCACAAATAATACTATGCTTAGTACTGTCAATCCGCAACACCCTGCCAAAGGCCTTGGGGCACCAAACTTCTAAGGTGCCCTTTGACCTCTCAAACCCCATTAGTGTGTTCTCTGATGTGAAGTCAGGGCTCCAATTTGAGAGAATCTCTTTCCACACTGATCACAGCTATAAGGTTTCTCTCCTGTGTGCATTCTCTGGTGCACTTTCAATGTTCCTGATTGAGCAAAACTCTTCCCACAGTCAGAGCAGTGGTAAGGCCTCTCTCCTGTGTGCGTTCTCTGGTGTGATATCAGTTCACTTGAGGTGGCACAGCTTTTCCCACAGTCAGAGCAGTGGTAAGGTTTCTCTCCAGTGTGGGTTCGCTGGTGTATAGTCAGAGATGGTGATGTAACAAAACTATTCCCACATACATCACAGTTATAAGGTTTCTCTCCAGTGTGTGTTCTTTTGTGTATAGTCAGGCTTGATGACTGAGTGAATCTCTTCCCACATTGATCACAGCCATAAGGCCTCTCTCCTGTGTGTGTTCTCTGGTGTAATATCAGTTCACTTGAGGTGGTAAAGCTTTTCCCACACTGGTCACAGCCATAAGGTCTCTCTCCTGTGTGTGTTCTCTGGTGTGATATCTGTTCACTTGAGGTGGTAAAGCTTTTCCCACAGTCAGAGCAGTGATAAGGTTTCTCTCCAGTGTGTATTCTCTTGTGTATAGTCAGGTGTGATGACTGAGTGAATCTCTTCCCACACTGATCACAGCCATAAGGCTTCTCTCCTGTGTGTTCTCTGGTGTTTTATCAGTTCACTTGAGGTGGTAAAGCTTTTCCCACACCGGTCACAGCCATAAGGCCTCTCTCCTGTGTGTGTTCTCTGGTGTATTATCAGTTCAGGTGAGGTCTTAAAGCTTTTCCCACAGTCGGTGCAGGGGTATGGTTTCTCTCCAGTGTGTATTCTCTTGTGTACAGTCAGGGAGTCTGATCGAGTAAATCTCTTCCCACATTGATCGCAGCTATAATATTTATCTCCTGTATGGATTCTCTGGTGTCTTCTAAGGTCTGATGAAGAGGTGAATCTCTTTCCACAGCCAGAGCAATGGTAAGGTTTCTCTATGGTGTGGGTTTGCTGATGTTCAGCCAGGGAGTCTGATCGAGTAAATCTCTTCCCACATTGATCACAGCTATTATATTTATCTCCTGTGTGTACTCGCTGGTGTGATATCAGTTTGTTTGAATAAATAAAGCTCATTCCACAATCAGAGCAGTGGTAAGTTTTCTTCCCTGTAAGTCTCCACTGGTGTGATCTGGAGAGACTCTTCTCTGCCTTGTCAGCATCCTGATGTTGGTTAGCCTCCCCAGATAATAAGCCCCTTCTACTGAGAGAGTGACAGTTAGGACTGTCCCCTGTGAAACAAAGACAGACAGTTATGGTTCCTTCTTCATATCGAATCTAACCTTAGCTTTTCACACTCTTGTGATTGGATTTAAGCATTTTGGATGGGTTAAAATATTCAATGGAAAATAGTATTACATCTTCAGATTGTCAATGTATCCAAGGAATGCTTGTAACGATTCTAAATCTTTAAACGTATTGTATTTAGTGGTAATTAATGACATCCGGGGAGTGTCCCAAAATAAATGTATATGTTTCAGCATAAACCCACCTAGTTCCGATGTTTTCCTGCAGTCCACGAGCCGAATAGACACCCTCTTCAGATCCCAGAGTCTTTTACTTTGGTCAGTCAAATCTCCCTCTCCCTCCTCGTCTCCTCCTCTCGCAGTTCCACTCAGCCCTGGTGTTTTCCTCCAGTCAACCAGCCTCACAGACAACCTCTTCAGACCCAGCAGTAAGGGGCTACTGGGAGAGGCACGACCGGGGGCCTCGGGGAGAGGGAGGGGGGAGGAGGCTGGTAGGAGGATGGGACAGGTTTCTCCTGTAAACCCAAAAAGAGGGTAGAGGTGTTTTCATATTTGTACACTGTCTGGAATGAGCCTAGTCAATGTGACCTGATGACTCCAGAGACAGGACTCTGGTAACAAGAAAGATCAAGAACAAGAGAAAGAAGAAGAAGAACAGGAAGAGGCCTGGTGGAGTTGATCATCTGTCAAATGGGTCATTTATTTAGCTGTTGATCATCTGTCAAATGGGTCATCATTTAGCTGTTGATCATCTGTCAAATGGGTCATTTATTTAGCTGTTGATCATCTGTCAAATGGGCCATTTATTTAGCTGTTAATCATCTGTCAAATGGGTCATCATTTAGCTGTTGATCATCTGTCAAATGGGTCATTTATTTAGCTGTTGATCAACTGTCAAATGGGTCATCATTTAGCTGTTGATCATCTGTCAAATGGGTCATCATTTAGCTGTTGATCATCTGTCAAATGGATCATTTATTTAGCTGTTAATCATCTGTCAAATGATATCAAGAAAGATCAAGAACAAGAGAAACGTCTCTACCTCCCTGTCTGTCAGACATCTCTACCTCCCTGTCTGTCAGACATCTCTACCTCCCCGTCAGTCAGACGTCTTCTACCTCCCCGTCTGTCAGTCAGACGTCTTCTACCTCCCCATCTGTCAGACGTCTCTACCTCCCCGTCTGTCAGTCAGACGTCTCTACCTCCCCGTCAGTCAGACGTCTCTACCTCCCCGTCTGTCAGTCAGACGTCTCTACCTACCTCCCCGTCTGTCAGACGTCTCTACCTCCCCGTCTGTCAGTCAGACGTCTTCTACCTCCCCATCTGTCAGACGTCTCTACCTCCCCGTCTGTCAGTCAGACGTCTCTACCTCCCCGTCTGTCAGACGTCTCTACCTCCCCGTCTGTCAGACGTCTCTACCTCCCCGTCTGTCAGACGTCTCTACCTCCCCGTCTGTCAGACGTCTCTACCTCCCCGTCTGTCAGTCAGACGTCTCTACCTCCCCGTCTGTCAGTCAGACGTCTCTACCTACCTCCCCGTCTGTCAGTCAGACGTCTCTACCCTACCTCCCCGTCTGTCAGACGTCTCTACCTCCCCGTCTGTCAGTCAGACGTCTCTACCTACCTCCCCGTCTGTCAGACGTCTCTACCTCCCCGTCTGTCAGTCAGACGTCTCTACCTACCTCCCCGTCTGTCAGACGTCTCTACCTCCCCGTCTGTCAGTCAGACGTCTCTACCTACCTCCCCGTCTGTCAGTCAGACGTCTTCTACCTCCCCGTCTGTCAGACGTCTCTACCTCCCTGTCTGTCAGATGTCTCTACCTCCCTGTCTGTCAGACATCTCTACCTCCTTGTCTGTACGTCAGACATCTCTACCTCCCCGTCTGTCAGTCAGACGTCTCTACCTCCCCGTCTGTCTGTCAGACGTCTCTACCTACCTCCCCGTCTGTCTGTCAGACGTCTTCTACCTCCCCGTCTGTCAGAAGTCTCTACCTCCCTGTCTGTCAGATGTCTCTACCTCCCTGTCTGCCTGTCAGATGTCTCTACCTCCCTCCCTGCCTGTCAGATGTCTCTACCTCCCTCCCTGCCTGTCAGATGTCTCTACCTCCCTCCCTGCCTGTCAGATGTCTCTACCTCCCTCCCTGTCAGATATCTCTACCTTCCTGTCTGGCAGGCAGCATTCCAGGTGACTACCTCATGAAGCTGGTTGAGAGAATGCCAAGAGTGTGCAAAGCCGTCATCAAGGCAAAGGGTGGCTATTGAGTAGGTTTATAGACGTCGGGTGAGGTTATGTCTCTCTCTGGCGGGAGGTAAGCTTGGCTTATATGGCCTATATAAGCTTATATGGTGTCGAGTAAAGCTTAAACGATGTATTTAGATTGTAGTTAGGTATTGTAGGTAGTCATCGTAGGTTATTGTATGTAAGTATTGTAAGTATTGTATTCGGCTGAGCCCGGTGAAGCATGAGGATAGCTAACCCACTACTAGACTAGCTAGCGGGTAGCTACTGGTAACTATTAGCAACTGTGGATAGTTGTTTCACGCTTAAGAGTACCTGTAATTACGCCAGCTGGCTGCCTACAATAATTACATACAATAATGCCTACCATTCAGCTGTTATTCTAACCTCATTGTCTGAGCGTTAACGTTAGGTAGTAAGTAGCTACTGTGCTCGAAATGTAGCTAGCTTGTTGCTACCTGGATAGCTACTAAACAATAGCTGGAACTACCTACCGAACAGAGTCGATTCAGTGGCTAGCTTTGCACTTGGCTAGCTAACAGTAGCTGCTAGGGCTAAGTTATAACCTACATTTGTGTTTTGTTTTTTACATACTGGTAGCCAGAGTCGTTCAAGGGAATTCGGGACATGGGTGACTAGTTAACGTTAGCTTGGCTCTCTCTGTGTGTTCGTGCCGTGGGAAGAGGTTTTTTTTCGTTGGCAGAAAGCAATGGCTAGCTAGTATGCTAACTATTCTAGCTAACTAACTGGCTGAATAAGTTGATGACGGACTCGCTCAAGCTGTCGGGACTAACCCACAATGTTAGACACGGACACAAATGATCTGCTTGGCGTGTTGACACACTGGTGGTTTGTTGTGGCCGAGTATTGGTGCTAAACCGTGTTGTTGGAGGCTGGCATGCTAGTTGGCTATGGCGTCATAGGACTAGGTGCCCTGGACGGTTTTCACTGAAGAATACTGTACCAAGTTAGCTAGCTGAATAAACTAAGTTAGTCTATTCCTAGAAAACATTGAACCGCTGTAGTTTACAACAATTATAGTTTCTGAGGTGGAAGTTGGGAGAGTTATATTTGGGTGTTTCAGTGAAACATAAGTGAGGGAGGCCCCGCTCTCTCGCTTTCCCAGATGTTTAGTTCATTTCAATCCGATCTCCTTTGCATTATTGTAGCCATTTTCTGTAGCGTCTGTCTATCCCTGTTCTCTCCTCTCTGCACAGGCCATACAAACGCCTCACACCGCGTGGCTGCTGCCTCTCTAACCTGGTGGTCCCTGCACGAACGACCCACGTGGAGTTCCACGTCTCCGGCAGCCTCTGGAACTGCCGTTCTGCGGCCAACAAGGCAGAGTTCATCTCAGCCTATGCTACCCTCCAGTCCCTCGACTTCTTGGCGCTGACAGAAACATGGATTACCACTGAAAACACTGCCACTCCTACTGCTCTCTCCTCGTCTGACCATGTGTTCTCGCATACCCGAGAGCATCTGGTCAGCGGGGTGGTGGCACAGGAATCCTCATCTCTCCCAAGTTGACATTCTCTCTTTTTCCCCTGACCCATCTGTCTATCTCCTCATTTGAATTCCATGCTGTCACAGTCACTAGCCCATTCAAGCTTAACATCCTTATCATTTATCGCCCTCCAGGTTCCCTTGGAGAGTTCATCAATGAGCTTGACGCCTTGATAAGTTCCTTTCCTGAGGATGGCTCACCCCTCACAGTTCTGGGTGACTTTAACCTCCCTACGTCTACCTTTGACTCATTTCTCTCTGCCTCCTTCTTTCCACTCCTCTCCTCTTTTGACCTCACCCTCTCACCGCCCCCTACTCACAAGGCAGGCAATACGCTTGACCTCATCTTTACTAGATGCTGTTCTTCTACTAATCTCACTGCAACTCCCCTCCATGTCTCCGACCACTACTTTGTATCCTTTTCTCTCTCGCTCTCCTCCAACACTACTCACTCTGCCTCTACTCAGATGGTAATGCGCCGTCGCAACCTTCGCTCTCTCTCTCTCCCGCTACTCTCTCCTCTTCCATCCTATCATCTCTTCCCTCTGCTCAATCCTTCTCCCTCCAATCTCCTGATTCTGCCTCCTCAACCCTCCTCTCCTCCCTTTCTGCATCCTTTGACTATGTCTATGTCTATGTCCCCTATCCTCCCGGCCTGCTCGGTCCTCCCCTCCTGCTCCGTGGCTTGACGACTCATTGCCAGCTCACAGAACAGGGCTCCGGGCAGCCGAGCGGAAATGGAGGAAAACTAGACTCCCTGCGGACCTGGCATCTTTTCACTCCCTCCTCTCTACATTTTCTTCCTCTGTTTCTGCTGCTAAAGACACTTTCTACCACTCTAAATTCCAAGCATCTGCCTCTAACCCTAGGAAGCTCTTTGCCACCTTCTCCTCCCTGCTGAATCCCCCCCCCCCCTCCCCCCTCCCTCTCTGTGGATGACTTCGTCAACCATTTTGAAAAGAAGGTTGATGACATCCGATCCTCGTTTGTTAAGTCAAATGACACTGCTGGTCCTGCTCACACTGCCCTACCCTATTCTTTCTCCCCTCTCTCTCCAGATGAAATCTTGCGACTTGTGACGGCCGGCCGCCCAACAACCTGCCCGCTTGACCCTATCCCCTCCTCTCTTCTCCAGACCATTTCCGGAGACCTTCTCCCTTACCTCACCTCGCTCATCAACTCATCCTTGACCGCTGGCTATGTCCCTTCCGTCTTCAAGAGAGCGAGAGTTGCACCCCCTTCTCAAAAAAACCTAATATCGATCCCTCTGATGTCAATAACTACAGACCAGTATCCCTTCTTTCTTTTCTCTCCAAAACTCTTGAGCATGCCGTCTTTAGCCAACTCTCTTGCTATCGCTCTCAGAATGACCTTCTTGATCCAAACCAGTCAGGTTTCAAGACTGGTAATTCAACTGAGACTGCTCTTCTCTGTGTCGTGGAGGCTCTCCGCACTGCTAAAGCTAACTCTCTCTCCTCTGCTCTTGTCCTTCTGGACCCATCTGCTGCCTTTGATACTGTGAACCATCAGATCCTCCTCTCCACCCTCTCCGAGTTGAGTATCTCCGGCGCGGCTCACTCCGGGATTGCGTCCTACCTGACAGGTCGCTCCTACCAAGTGGCGTGGCGAGAATCTGTCTCCGCACCACGTGCTCTCACCACTGGTGTCCCCCAGGGCTCAGTTCTAGGCCCTCTCCTATTCTCGCTATACACCAAGTCACTTGGCTCTGTCATATGCTCACATGGCCTCTCCTATCATTGCTACGCAGAAGACACATAACTCATCTTCTCCTTTCCCCCTTCTGATAACCAGGTGGCGAATCGCATCTCTGCATGTCTGGCAAACGGATCACCACCTCAAGCTGAACCTCGGCAAGACGGAGCTGCTCTTCCTCCCGGGGAAGGACTACCCAGTTCCATGATCTCGCCATCACGGTTGACAACTCCATTGTGTCCTCCTCCCAGAGTGCAAAAAGCCTTGGCGTGACGCTGGACAACACCCTGTCGTTCTCCGCTAACATCAAGGAGGTGACCCGATCCTGTAGGTTCATGCTTTACAACATTCGGAGAGTACGACCCTGCCTTACACAGGAAGCGCACAGGTCCTAATCCAGGCACTTGTCATCTCCCGTCTGGATTACTGCAACTCGCTGTTGGCTGGGCTCCCTGCCTGTGCCATTAAACCCCTACAACTCATCCAGAATGCCGCAGCCCGTCTGGTGTTCAACCTTCCCAAGTTCTCTCACGTCACCCCGCTCCTCCGCACACTCCACTGGCTTCCAGTTGAAGCTCGCATCTGCTACAAGACCATGGTGCTTGCCTACGGAGCTGTGAGGGGAACGGCACATCCATACCTTCAGGCTCTGATCAGTCCCTACACCCAAATGAGGGCATTGCGTTCATCCACCTCTGGCCTGCTGGCCCCCCTACTTCTGCGGAAGCACAGTTCCCACTCAGCCCAGTCAAAACTGTTCGCTGCTCTGGCACCCCAATGTTGGAACAAGCTCCCTCATGACGCCAGGACAGCGGTGTCACTCACCACCTTCCGGAGACACTTGAAACCCCACCTCTTTAAGGAATACCTGGGATAGGATAAAGTAATCCCCCCGTTACCCCACCCCCCCCAAAAAAAAATAAAATAACATATTGTAAAGTGGTTATCCCACTGGCTATAAGGTGAATGCACCAATTTGTAAGTCGCTCTGGATAAGAGCGTCTGCTAAATGACGTAAATGTAAAATGTAATAGTTTTGACGTCTTCACTATTATTCTACAATGTAGAAAAAAATTAAAAAATAAAGGAAAACCCTTGAATGAGTAGGTATGTCCAAACTTTTGACTGGTACTGTATATATACAGTGGGGAGAACAAGTATTTGATAACCTGCAAAATCAGCAGTGTTTCCTACTTACAAAGCATGTAGAGGTCTGTAATTTTTATCATAGGTATACTTCAACTGTGAGAGACGGAATCTAAAACAAAAATCCAGAAAATCACATTGTATGATTTTTAAGTAATTAATTTGCATGTTATTGCATGACATAAGTATTTGATACATCAGATAGGCAGAACTTAATATTTGGTACAGAAACCTTTGTTTGCAATTACAGAGATCATACGTTTCCTGTAGGTCTTGACCAGGTTTGCACACACTGCAGCAGGGATTTTGGCCCACTCCTCCATACAGACCTTCTCCAGATCCTTCAGGTTTCGGGGCTGTCGCTGGGCAATACGGACTTTCAGCTCCCTCCAAAGATTTTCTATTTGGTTCAGGTCTGGAGACTGGCTAGGCCACTCCAGGACCTTGAGATGCTTCTTACGGAGCCACTCCTTAGTTGCCCTGGCTGTGTGTTTCGGGTCGTTGTCATGCTGGAAGACCCAGCCACGACCCATCTTCAATGCTCTTACTGAGGGAAGGAGGTTGTTGGCCAAGATCTCGCGATACATGGCCCCATCCATCCTCCCCTCAATACGGTGCAGTCGTCCGGTCCCCTTTGCAGAAAAGCATCCCCAAAGAATGATGTTTCCACCTCCATTCTTCACGGTTGGGATGGTGTTCTTGGGGTTGTACTCATCCTTCTTCTTCCTCCAAACACGGCGAGTGGAGTTTAGACCAAAAAGCTATATTTTTGTCTCATCAGACCACATGACCTTCTCCCATTCCTCCTCTGGATCATCCAGATGGTCATTGGCAAACTTCAGACGGGCCTGGACATGCGCTGGCTTGAGCAGGGGGACCTTGCGTGCGCTGCAGGATTTTAATCCATGACGGCGTAGTGTGTTACTAATGGTTTTCTTTGAGACTGTGGTCATTGACCAGCTGTCCCAGGACCAGGACCAGGACCAGCTGTCCCAGCTCTCTTCAGGTCATTGACCAGGTCCTGCCATGTAGTTCTGGATTGATCCCTCACCTTCCTCATGATCATTAATGCCCCACGAGGTGAGATCTTGCATGGAGCCCCAGACCGAGGGTGATTGACCGTCATCTTGAACTTCTTCCATTTTCTAATAATTGCGCCAACAGTTGTTGCCTTCTCACCAAGCTGCTTGCCTATTGTCCTGTAGCCCATCCCAGCCTTGTGCAGGTCTACAATTGTATCCCTGATGTCCTTACACAGCTCTCTGGTCTTGGCCATTGTGGAGAGGTTGGAGTCTGTTTGATTGAGTGTGTGGACAGGTGTCTTTTATACAGGTAACGAGTTCAAACAGGTGCAGTTAATACAGGTAATGAGTGGAGAACAGGAGGGCTTCTTAAAGAAAAACTAACAGGTCTGTGAGAGCCGGAATTCTTACTGGTTGGTAGGTGATCAAATACTTATGTCATGCAATAAAATGCAAATTAATTACTTAAAAATCATACAATGTGATTTTCTGGACTTTTGTTTTAGATTCCGTCTCTCACAGTTGAAGTGTACCTATGATAAAAAAATTACAGACCTCTACATGCTTTGTAAGTAGGAAAACCTGCAAAATCGGCAGTGTATCAAATACTTGTTCTCCCCACTGTATATATACACACATTATAGACTACAATATTATGCAAAGTTAGTATTGATCATATTGATTTTTTTCATTTCCATTCTGAATAGAGGGGGGGCTTTTTGTGCCACTGTACCCTTTAAGCCCCCAGATAAATGTCACATCTACAAAAATGGAATCTATGTATAACAATGCAAGGTTCATTTAAACAGTAAAATACGACTAAATGCATTAAAACATTTAAGCTGTGAATTCCTGAAATCTATTATCTTGTTGTGGTTCACCAAGTTATGTTGTTACTGTGTGGCTGTGACATCCAGGCGTTGACTGCTAGCAGGAAAAACCCATCGTTTCAATTGGCAAGAAATAGTAATTAATGCCCATGAAATATGCTACCATTGTCTGTGGGTCACCTCAATGCAAAACAAATTTGCAGCTTTGAAATGGTCCACTAGTGGGAACTTTTGTTCGTTTTTTTAATCCAAAAATGTAGGTGGGCTTAATAGGGCACCCATTTTGTTTTTTGTTTGAATCCCGGACTGCCCTTTAAAACCACACATCAGTTCAACAACAGCAGAGTTTCTGCCCCTGTTAAGATATACTCACTGGTGTTAATCAGATCTCCAACCTCCTCTTCCGCCTCCTCTTTCAAGATGACAATTATCTCTCCCTCCTTCTCTCCAAAAACTGCATCCTCCTCCTCTTCTTTCACTCTGAAAGCTTCCTTCTCTTCCTCTTTCACTGTAACAGCTTCACCCTCTACTTCTTGTTTTACTGTAACATCCTCCTCTTCCTCCTCCTCTTTCACTAGAGCTTCTTTCTCCGTCCAGCAGACCTCCTCTTCTTTAGCAGGAGGAGAGTAGCTTAGTGAGCTCATGGTCGGGGATGTTAGCGAACTAGCTAGTTAGCATTAGTGACTAGGCTAGTGCTAGGCTAATTTAGCAAGCCAGCTAGCTGATTACTAACAACAACGTAAATATAACATTAAATGGAGTAACTAGCTATATGACAGAAGTGTATTTAAAACACAGTGACTAATATACACCGAAACAGTCCAAACAACTTCAATGTTTCGCCTATATTTGCTAGCAAGCTACCGAGGTGACCGACTAGCTGTTATCTTTGAAGAAACGTCCCGTCCACTAGATTATACGTCACCTTCTTTTTGTTCGATGAGGTTTAACGGCGGTTGGCATCCAATTTGTTCCATTACCGCCACCTACCAGACTGGAGTATGAAAAATAAAATAAAATAAAAGAAATACCCTACCATCTAACACCACATTCACAAATTCAAAATTATTATTAATAATTAACACCACCCTTCTCCACTATTTAAATATATTTAAATATATTCATTTCATTTCTGTGGTCCTCTGTAGCTCAACTGGTAGAGCACGGCGCTTGTAACGCCAAGGTAGTGGGTTCGATCCCCAGGACCACCCATACACAAAAAAAAATGTATGCACGCATGACTGTAAGTCGCTTTTGGATAAAAGCGTCTGCTAAATGGCGTATTAATATTATTATTTCTACCTCATGCCCTCAAACTGAAATGATGGGACATCACCACTTAACACTCACTGTAACTCTTCTGATGTCAAGTCTCGCACACCCAAATACCTCTCTGCAGCTGCCACCACACCCAAATACCTCTCTGCAGCTGCCACCACAACCTCAATTTTCTTCGACTTACGTTCCATCCCCGCAGTACAATTAATAACCATTGCTATAAACGCTAAAAATCCAATCTTACTGAAACATATATCACTTGTTGGCCTATCCCTCTGTACTGGTACATATCTACAGTTGAAGTCAGAAGTTTACATACACTTAGGTTGGAGTCATTAAAACTCGTTTTTCAACCACTTCACAAATGTCTTGTTAACAAACTGTAGTTTTGGCAAGTCGGTTAGGACATCTACTTTGTGCATGACACAAGTCATTTTTCCAACAATTGTTTACAGACAGATTATTTCACTTATAATTCACTGTATCACAATTCCAGTGGGTCAGACGTTTACATACACTAAGTTGACTGTGCCTTTAAACAGCTTGGAAAATTCCAGAAAAATGATGTCATGGCTTTAGAAGCTTCTGATGGGCTAATTGACATCATTTGAGTCAATTGGAGGTGTACCTGTGGATGTATTTCAAGGCCTACCTTCAAACTCAGTGCCTCTTTGCTTGACATCATGGGAAAATCAATGCCGAGACCTCAGAAAAAAAGATTGTAGATCTCCACAAGTCTGGTTCATCCTTGGGAGCAATTTCCAAACGCCTGAAGGTACCACGTTAATCTGTACAAACAATAGTACGCAAGTATAAACACCATGGGACCACGCAGCCGTCATACCGCTCAGGAAGAGTCGTCCTAGAGATGAACATACTTTTCAGTGCTTACTGCCCTGTACATCACTGAGGCCGAGCTACCTGCCATCCAGGACCTCTATATACCAGGCGGTGTCGGAGAAAGGCAATAAAAGTTGTCAAAGACTCCATCCACCCAAGTCATAGGCTGTTCTCTCTGCTACCGCACGGCAAGCGGTACCGGAGCGCCAAGTCATAGGCTGTTCTCTCTGCTACCGCACGGCAAGCGGTACCGGAGCGCCAAGTCTGGGACCAACAGGCTCCTGAACAGCTTCTACAGCTTCTACCCCCAGGCCATTAGACTGCTGAACAGTTAATCCAATGGCTGCCCTAGTAGTTTATCCTAGTAAAACTATGGCTAACCAGACTATTAGCATTGACCCTCTATTTATTTATTTTCGTTTTTTTTTGCACTGACTCTCTTGCGCTGGCTCTATGCACACTCACTGGACTCTACCCACACATAGTACACTGACACTCCAACACACACACACACACACACACACACACACACACACACACACACACACACACACACACACACACACACACACACACACACATTTTGAAGCCACACACAGTCACACTTAAACACTCTTTCACACTCTTCACATAAGCTGCTGCTACTCTGTTTATTATCTATCCTTATTGCCTAGTCACTTTTACCCCTACCTAGATGTACATATTACCTCAGTCACCTCAATTACCTGGTACCCCTGCACATTGACTCAGTACCAGTACTCCTTGTATCTAAGGAAGTTGGTGGCACCTTAATTGGGGAGGACGGGCTCGTGGTAATGGCTGGAGCGGAAGTGGTGGAATGGTGTCAAATACATCAAATACATGGTTTCCATTCGCTCCGTTACAGCCATTATGAAGTGTTTCCTGTGACAAATAACATTTGATTTGATTTGAGATTTGATTCCCACAGTTGACATGTCAGAGCAAAAACCAAGCCATGAGGTTGAAGGAATTGTCCATAGTTTTCCGAGACAGGATTGTGTCGAAGCACAGATCTGGGGAAGGGTACCAAAAAAATTCTGCAGCATTGAAGGTCCCCATGAACATAGTGGCCTCCATCATTCTTAAATGGAAGAAGTATGGAACCACCAAGACTCATCTTAGAGCTGGCCGCCCGGCCAAACTGAGCAATCGGGGGAGAAGGGCCTTGGTCAGGGAGGTGACCAAGAATCCGATGGCCACTGACAGAGCTCCAGAGTTCCTCTGTGGAGATGGGAGAACCTTCCAGAAGGACAACCATCTCTGCAGCACTCCACCAATCAGGCCCTTATGGTAGAGTGGCCAGACGGAAGCCACTCCTCAGTAAAAGGCACATGACAGCCCGCTTGGAGTTTGCCAAAAAGCACCTAAAGGATTCTCAGACCATGAGAAACAAGATTCTATGGACCGATGAAACCAATATTGAACTCTTTGCCTGAATGCCAAGCGTCACGTCTGGAGGAAACCTGGCACCATCCCTACGGTGAAGCATGGTGGTGTCAGCATCATGCTGTGGGGATGTTTTTCAGCAGCAGGGACTGGGAGACTAGTCAGGATCGAGGGAAAGATGAACGGAGCAAAGTACAGAGAGCTCCTTGATGAAAACCTGCTCCAGAGCGCTCAGGACCTCAGATTGTGGCGAAGGTTCACTTTCCAACAGGACAAAGACCCTAAGCACACAGCCAAGACAACGCAGGATTGGCTTCAGGACAAGTCTATGAATGTCCTTGAGTGGCTCAGCCAGAGCCCGGATTTGAACCTGATCAAACATCTCTGGAGAGACCTGAAAATAGCTGTGCAGCGATGCTCCCCATCCAACCTGACAGAGCTTGAGATGATCTGCAGAGAAGAATGGGAGAAACTCCCCAAATACAGGTGTGCCAAGCTTGTAGCATCATACCCAAGAACACTCAAGGCTGTAATCGCTGCCAAAGGCGCTTCAACAAAGTACTGAGTAAAGGGTCTGAATGCTTATGTAAATGTGATATTTCACTTTTTAATTCTTTATAAATTTGCAAAAATGTCTAAAAACCTGTTTTTGCTTCGTCATTATGGGGTATTGTGTGTAGATCGATGAGGGAAAAAAACATTTTAATCCACTTTAGAATAAGGCTGTAACGTAACAAAATGTGGAAAAAGTCAAGGAGTCTGAATACTTTCCGAATGCACTGTATAGTCTGAAACAGCACTCAAGCAAGAATGAACTTACTCTCCCGGTTGTCTGTGCGGTTGGTCCTTATGTGGGTCAACATTATAGACAATATACACTGCTCAAAAAAATAAAGGGAACACTTAAACAACACAATGTAACTCCAAGTCAATCACACTTCTGTGAAATCAAACTGTCCACTTAGGAAGCAACACTGATTGACAATACATTTCACATGCTGTTGTGCAAATGGAATAGACAACAGGTGGAAATTATAGGCAATTAGCAAGACACCCCCAATAAAGAAGTGGTTCCTCAGGTGGTGACCACAGACCACTTCTCAGTTCCTATGCTTCCTGGCTGATGTTTTGGTCACTTTTGAATGCTGGCGGTGCTTTCACTCTAGTGGTAGCATGAGACAGAGTCTACAACCCACACAAGTGGCTCAGGTAGTGCAGCTCATCCAGGATGGCACATCAATGCGAGCTGTGGCAAGAAGGTTTGCTGTGTCTGTCAGCGTAGTGTCCAGAGCATGGAGGCGCTACCAGGAGACAGGCCAGTACATCAGGAGACGTGGAGGAGGCCGTAGGAGGGCAACAACCCAGCAGCAGAACCGCTACCTCCGCCTTTGTGCAAGGAGGAGCAGGAGGAGCACTGCCAGAGCCCTGCAAAATGACCTCCAGCAGGCCACAAATGTGCATGTGTCTGCTCAAACGGTCAGAAACAGACTCCATGAGGGTGGTATGAGGACCCGACGTCCACAGGTGGGGTTGTGCTTACAGCCCAACACGTGCAGGACGTTTGGCATTTGCCAGAGAACACCAATATAGGGGGCGCCAGTGGCAAATTTGCCTATACTCTTCACAGATGAAAGCAGGTTCACACTGAGCACATGTGACAGACGTGACAGAGTCTGGAGACGCCATGGAGAATGTTCTGCTGCCTGCAACAACCTCCAGCATGACCGGTTTGGCGGTGGGTCAGTCATGGTGTGGGTGGCATTTCTTTGGGGGGCCGCACAGCCCTCCATGTGCTCGCCAGAGGTAGCCTGACTGCCATTAGGTACCGAGATGAGATCCTCAGACCCCTTGTGAGACCATATGCTGGTGCGTTTGGCCCTGGGTTCCTCCTAATGCAAGACAATGCTAGACCTCATGTGGCTGGAGTGTGTCAGCAGTTCCTGCAAGAGGAAGGCATTGGTGCTATGGACTGGCCCGCCCGTTCCCCACACCTGAATCCAATTGAGCACATCTGGGACATCATGTCTCGCTCCATCCACCAACGCCACGTTGCACCACAGACTGTCCAGGAGTTGGCGGATGCTTTAGTCCAGGTCTGGGAGGAGATCCCTCAGGAGACCATCCGCCACCTCACCAGGAGCATGCCCAGGCGTTGTAGGGAGGTCATACAGGCACGTGGAGGCCACACACACTACTGAGCCTCATTTTGACTTGTTTTAAGGACATTACATCAAAGTTGGATCAGCCTGTAGTGTGGTTTTTCCACTTTTAATTTTGAGGGTGACTCCAAATCCAGACCTCCATGGGTTGATACATTTGATTTCCATTGATAATTTTTGTGTGATTTTGTGGTCAGCACATTCAACTATGTAAAGAAAAAAGCATTTAATAAGATGATTTCATTCATTCAGATCTAGGATGTGTTATTTTAGTGTTCCCTTTATTTTTTTGAGCAGTGTATATATAGTTGTATTCTAAGCCAGTCAGATGTTTTATTATTGTGTAAGTTCCCACTAGTGGACAATTTCAAAGCTGCAATAAAGCTTTGGTGTGGAGGCGACCCTCAGATAAACATATTTTTTTGTACCTTACATTTACGTCATTTAG
This sequence comes from Coregonus clupeaformis, assembly GCF_020615455.1. Classification (NCBI taxonomy): domain Eukaryota; kingdom Metazoa; phylum Chordata; class Actinopteri; order Salmoniformes; family Salmonidae; genus Coregonus; species Coregonus clupeaformis. Next base: position 171,659 of record NW_025533933.1, on the reverse strand, counting down.
CAGACGCTCTTATCCAGAGCGACTTACAGTTAAGTGAGTGCATACATAATTTTTTCATTTTTCATACTGGCCCCCCTTGGGAATCGAACCCACTACCAACTGAGCTACATGACAACACCATCAGTGCTCCTGAGTGGCGCAGTGGTCTAAGGCACTGTGCCACTAGAGATCCTGGTTCGAATCCAGGCTCTGTCGCAGCCGGCCTGGACCGGAGACTCATGGGTGGCGCACAATGTGGCCCAGCGTCAGGGTAGGGAGGGAATGGCCGGCAGGGGATGTAGCTCAGTTGATAGAGCATGGTGTTTGCAACGCCATGGTTGTGGGTTCGATTCCCACGGGGCCCAGTATTAAAAAAAATATATATGTATTCATTAACTGTAAGTTGCTCTGGATAAGAGCGTCTGCTAAATGACTAAAGTAATACAACACTATATATTGCTCCATTACACTAATATCTCCCGATGCCTCAAACCGAGGACAAAATAAAAGTTGATCCAAGCCCCCCCACAACAAACTCAACCGCTCTCAACAAACCGGCCATAATGTCAACCTGTGCATGAGAGGAAGCCAAACTTGCCAGTAGCCAATGCTAACGTTTCAGCTTAATGAAGGCTTTTTCTCATAATAAAGTGCAAATGGATTAGTTCATAATAAAGACATATTTCTTGTTATAACGTGATCTTTCTCGTAATAATGTTATCTTTCTCATTATAACGTTATCTTTCTCGTAGTAACGAGATCATGAATTATTTCATTATAAAGTGATCTTATCTCGTATTGATATATATATATTTTTAATTGGAGTGTAAATACTTCTCTTTGTATGTTGCAATATAATATTACTATTTAATGCAACAACAAAAAAGTAACTTATTGTCTGGCAAACTGGAAATAAAAGTTCCTATTTTTTAATTATCTAAACTGCGTTATCCACTCCAGTCAGCAGATGGCGATGTGCGTCTTTCAGGTGACGCTGGGGGTGTGACGTATAATCTAGTGGACGGAACGCTTCTTCATCAACAACAGCTGGTCAGACACCTCGGCAGCTTGCTAGCTAACAGCCGTAACACTAAAGCTCTTTAGCCACTGTGTTTTAAACACACGCCTGTCGTATAGCTAGTTGCCGCATTTAATTTCATTTTACGTTGCTAGTAGTCAGCTAGCTGACTGGTTAAATTAGCAGTAGCACTAGGCTAGTCACTAATGCTAACCAGCTAGTTACCTAACATCCCCGACCATGAATTCTCCTCCTGCTAAAGAAGAGGAAGTCTGTTGGACGGAGAAAGAAGCTCTAGTGAAAGAGGAGGAGGAAGAGGAGGATGTTACAATGCAAAAACAAGTAGAGGGTGAGGCTGTTACCGTGAAAGAAGAAGAGAAAGACGTTACAGTGAAAGAAGAGGAAGACGCGTTCAGAGTGAAAGAGGAGGAGGATGTTACAGTGAAAGAAGAGGAAGACGCGTTCAGAGTGAAAGAGGAGGAGGATGTTACAGTGAAAGAAGAAGAGAAAGACGTTACAGTGATAGAAGGACGAGGAGTGAAACTCGAGGAGAAAGAGGAGGATGCAGTGTTTGGAGTGAAGGAGGAGGGGGAGATCACCGTCACAGTGGAGGAGGAAGAGGGAGAATTAGAGAAGACTGCCAATCTGATGAACACCAGTAAGTACCATCTTAAAAATAGGACCACAAACTCTGCAGTTGTTGAACTAATGTGTGTTTTTTAAAAGGGCATTCTACACTTGATTATGTTGTTCTGTACTGTGGGAATTGTTAACGCTACAAAGAGTGGGGTCAACCAACAAAACGTGAATGGGTAAAATGCTTCCCATTATATTCCCTACGCATACACTGTACCATAGCCGAGCCAGGCAATTCATAAAATTAATATCAACAATCCTTCCCCATTCCTGTAAAAAAAAGCATCTAGACATTACAACCCCACACCATTCTGATGTTGTTGTACACCCAACACAGAAAAGCTGCTTTTTTAACTTGATTACAATTTTTTGGAAGGAAAACTATTTCACTCATATTGTAATTATTTATAGGTCATATTTCGTATATAAATCTGGAAACACTGGACAGTTTAAGTAAGCTAGGTAACTTTATTATTAGCCACGTTAGCTTATCTTATCATGCTAGTTCAAATCTTATTAGTTGAAGAATTGGTCCGACTTCAAAAGCACTTGAACCGCAATGTCGGACTTCCCAGTTTACCACTTCCCAGGAGCACATGAATGCCCCCATAGTTCCACCATGTCATAGAAAACACAGGTGCTGATTGTAAAAAGGATTTGATTAATGCAACATATTTTTGTCTGAATATAATTAAAATGTGGAACGCCACTAATGGACGTTCATTATACACATCTACATCTATGTATTGTTACACCATGTAGGAGCAGTATAGACCTAGTCTGTTCATTATATACAGTACCAGTCAAAGGTTTGGACACATCTACTCATTCCAAGGTTTGTCTTTATTTTTACTATTTTCTACATTGTAGAATAGTAGTGAAGACATCAAAACTATGAAATAACACATATGGAATCATGTAGTAACCAAAAAAGGTGTTAAACAAATCAATATACAGTGGGGAAAAAAAGTATTTAGTCAGCCACCAATTGTGCAAGTTCTCCCACTTAAAAAGATGAGAGAGGCCTGTAATTTTCATCATAGGTACACGTCAACTATGACAGGCAAAATGAGAGAAAAAAAATCCAGAAAATCACATTGTAGGATTTTTAATGAATTTATTTGCAAATTATGGTGGAAAATAAGTATTTGGTCAATAACAAAAGTTTCTCAATACTTTGTTATATACCCTTTGTTGGCAATGACACAGGTCAAACGTTTTCTGTAAGTCTTCACAAGGTTTTCACACACTGTTGCTGGTATTTTGGCCCATTCCTCCATGCAGATCTCCTCTAGAGCAGTGATGTTTTGGGGCTGTCGCTGGGCAACACAGACTTTCAACTCCCTCCAAAGATTTTCTATGGGGTTGAGATCTGGAGACTGGCTAGGCCACTCCAGGACCTTGAAATGCTTCTTACGAAGCCACTCCTTCGTTGCCCGGGCGGTGTGTTTGGGATCATTGTCATGCTGAAAGACCCAGCCACGTTTCATCTTCAATGCCCTTGCTGATGTAAGGAGGTTTTCACTCAAAATCTCACGATACATGGCCCCATTCATTCTTTCCTTTACACGGATCAGTCGTCCTGGTCCCTTTGCAGAAAAACAGCCCCAAAGCATGATGTTTCCACCCCCATGCTTCACAGTAGGTATGGTGTTCTTTGGATGCAACTCAGCATTCTTTGTCCTCCAAACACGACGAGTTGAGTTTTTACCAAAAAGTTCTATTTTGGTTTCATCTGACCATATGACATTCTCCCAATCCTCTTCTGGATCATCCAAATGCACTCTAGCAAACTTCAGACGGGCCTGGACATGTACTGGGGGACACGTCTCGCACTGCAGGATTTGAGTCCCTGGCGGCGTAGTGTGTTACTGATGGTAGGCTTTGTTACTTTGGTCCCAGCTCTCTGCAGGTCATTCACTACGTCCCCCCGTGTGGTTCTGGGATTTTTGCTCACCGTTCTTGTGATAATTTTGACCCCACGGGGTGATATCTTGCGTGGAGCCCTAGATCGAGGGAGATTATCAGTGGTCTTGTATGTCTTCCATTTCCTAATAATTGCTCCCACAGTTGATTTCTTCAAACCAAGCTGCTTACCTATTGCAGATTCAGTCTTCCCAGCCTGGTGCAGGTCTACAATTTTGTTTCTGGTGTCCTTTGACAGCTCTTTGGTCTTGGCCATAGTGGAGTTTGGAGTGTGACTGTTTGAGGTTGTGGACAGGTGTCTTTTATACTGATAACAAGTTCAAACAGGTGCCATTAATACAGGTAACGAGTGGAGGACAGAGGAGGCTCTTAAAGAAGAAGTTACAGGTCTGTGAGAGCCAGAAATCTTGCTTGTTTGTAGGTGACCAAATACTTATTTTCCACCATAATTTGCAAATAAATTCATTAAAAATCCTACAATGTGATTTTCTGGATTTTTTTCCTCAATTTGTCTGTCATAGTTGACGTTTACCTATGATGAAAATGACAGGCCTCTCTCATCTTTTTAAGTGGGAGAACTTGCACAATTGGTGGCTGACTAAATACTTTTTTTCCCCACTGTATATTTTATATTTGAGATTCTTCAAAGTAGCCACCCTTTGCCTTGATGACAGCTTTGCACACTCTTGGCATTCTCTCAACCAGCTTCACATGGAATGCTTTTCCAACAGTCTTGAAGGAGTTCCCACATATACTGAGCACTTGTTGGCTGCTTTTCCTTCACTCTGCGGTCCAACTCATCCCAAACCGTCTCAATTGGGTTGAGGTCGGGTGATTGTGGAGGCCAGGTCATCTGATGCAGCACTCCATCACTCTCCTTCTTTGGACTCATCAGACCAATGTCCATTGCTCGTGTTTCTTGGCCCAAGCAAGTCTCTTCTTCTTATTGGTGTCCTTTAGTAGTGGTTTCTTTGTAGCAATTCGACCATGAAGGCCTGATTCACGCAGTCTCCTCTGAACAGTTGATGTTGAGATGTGTCTGTTACTTGAACTCTGTGAAGCATTTATTTGGGCTGCAATCTGAGGTGCTGGTAACTCTAATGAACTTATCCTCTGCAGCAGAGGTAACTCTGGGTCTTCCTTTCCTGTGGTGGTCCTCATGAGAGCCAGCTTCATCATAGCACTTGATGGTTTTTGCGACTGCACTTGAAGAAACTTTCAAGGTTCTTCAAATGTTCCATATTGACTGATCTTCATGTCTTAAAGTAATGATGGACTGTCATTTCTCTTTGCTTATTTGAGCTGTTCTTGCCATGATATGGACTTGGTCTTTTACCAAATAGGGCTATCTTCTGTATACCCCCCCTTACCTTGTCACAACACAACTGATTGGCTCAAACGCATTAAATTCCACAAATTAACTTTTAACAAGGCACACCTGTTAATTGAAATGCATTCCAGGTGACTACCTCATGAAGCTGGTTGAGAGAATGCCAAGAGTGTGCAAAGCTGTCATCAAGGCAAAAGGTGGCTACTTTGAAGAATCTCAAATATAAAATACGTTTTGATTTGTTTAACACTTTTTTGATTCCATATGTGTTATTTCATAGTTTTGATGTCTTCACTATTATTCTACAATGTCGAAAATAGTAAAAATTAAGAAAAACCCTGGAAATGAGTAGGTGTGTCAACTTTTGACTGGTACTGTACATCTACAGTACCAGTGGTGGTCCTCTGTAGCTCAGCTGGTAGAGCACGGCGCTTGTAACGCCAAGGTAGTGGGTTCGATCCCCGGGACCACCCATACACAAAAATGTATGCACGCATGACTAAGTCGCTTTGGATAAAAGCGTCTGCTAAATGGCATATTATTATTATTATTACATGATGTATTGTTACACCATGTAGGAGCAGTATAGACCTAGTCCGCTTTATTTCTTCTCTGGACAGGACACTAGTCTATCTCCTGTTTCTGTATTGAGGCATCTTGATGAACCAGTACACCCCCTGGACAGGACACTAGTCTTTCTCCTGTTTCTGTAGTGAGGCATCTTGATGTACAGTACACCCCCTGGACAGAACACTAGTCTATCTCCTGTTTCTGTAGTGAGGCAACTTGATGAACCAGTACAGGACACTAGTCCAGGGCCTTATCCCCAATCTATCTCCTAAATGCTGATTGTCAAACAGACACAGTTGTGTTAAACTAAATAGCCTCCTCTTTTTGTCTTTGGCAGGAGAGAGACCAGACTCTCACTCTGACAGCGAACCAGACCCAGAGATGTCCAAACCAGCGAGACAACACCACTGCTCTCAATGTGGAAAGAGATATACCCGGTTATGGAACCTGAAAAGGCATGAGAAGACACACACAGGAGAAAATCCTTTCCAATGCTGCCAGTGTGGAATGAGTTTTACCCGGTCAGGGTACCTTAAAGACCACAAGAGAATGCACACAGGAGAGAAGCCTTACCACTGCTCTCATTGTGGGAAGAGTTGCACCCAGTTAGGGAACCTGAGAACGCATGAGAGAATACACAAAGGAGTGAAGCGTAACCAATGCACAAAATGTAGAAAGAGTTTTTCTTCTTCAGAATACCTGGAAATACATGAGAGAATACACTCAGGGGAGACGCCTTACCACTGCTCTCAGTGTGAAAAGAGTTTTACCAGATTAGGGTCACTGAAACGACATGAGCGAGCACACACAGGGAAAAAGCCTTTCCACTGCTCCCTGTGTGGAAAGTGTTTTACCAAGTTGGGCAACCTGAAAAAACATGAGAGGACACACTCAGGAGAAAAGTCTCATTTTTCCTCATTGGATATTCTGAAAAAACATAAAATAATTAACTCTGAAGTACAACCTTACCCGTGCTCAGACTGTGGGAAGAGATTTAGCCGCTTAAACCACCTGAGACGCGCATGAGAGAACACACTCAGGAGAGAAGCCCTACCAATGCTCCCAGTGTGGAAAGAGTTTTACCCAGGCTGCACACCTGAAATACCATAAAAGAACACACACAGGAGAAAAACCTTACCGTTGCTCCCAGTGTGGAAAGAATTTCACCATGTCATGTAACCTGAAAAAACATGAGAGAATACACTCAGGAGACAAGCCCTATCAATGCTCCCAGTGTGGAAAAACGTTTACCCAGCTAGGGGACATGAAAAAACATAACAGAATACACACAGGAGAAAAGCCCTACCACTGCTCCCACTGTGGAAAGAGATTTACCTCATCAGGGGACCTGAAAAAGCATAAGAGGACGCACACAGGAGAAAAACCTTACCATTGCTCCCAGTGTGGAAAGAGTTTCTCAGAGTCAAGTAACCTGAAACAACATGAGAGAATACACTCAGGAGAGAAGCCCTACAACTGTTCCCACTGTGAAAAGAGGTTTACCTCATCAGGGACACTGAAATATCATGAGCTAAAACACTCTGTAAAGAAGCGTTTCCAGTGTTCTCGTTGTGAAAGGAGTTTTAAAAAGTTAGGGAAACTGAAGCAGCATGAGAAAATACACAGTAGGGAGAAGCCTTTTGGAACTGCTAACACTGTGGAATGACATTTACCTGGTTAAGGCAACTGAAATGACATTAAAGAATCCACACCGGAAAGAAACGTTACCAATGCTTCCAGTGTGGAAAGATATCCAGTTAGGGAACCTGAAAGACCATGAGGTTATACATACAGGGAAGATGCCTTACCACTGCTCCCATTGTGGAGAGAGATATTTCTTACAACTTACAATTCATGAGTTAACGCCTCACTGGTCCTCAACTGGCAGCTTCATTAAATAGTACCCGCAAAACACCAGTCTCAACTTCAACAGTGAAGAGGCGACTCCGGGATGCTGACCTTCTAGGCAGAGTTGCAAAGAAAAAGCCATATCTCAGACTGCCCATCTTAATCTTGTATTTTTATTGGCCAGTCTGTAGGCAGACTTGCAAAGAAAAAGCAATTTCTCAGACTGGCCAATAAAAATACAAGATTAAGATGGGCAGTCTGAAATATGGCTTTTTCATTAACTCTTGACGTTGAGACTGGTGTTTTGCGGGTACTATTTAATGAAGCTGCCAGTTGAGGACCTGTGAGGTGTCTGTTTCTCAAACTAGACACTCTAATGTATTTGTTCTCTTGCTCAGTTGTGCACCGGGGCCTCCCACTCCTCTTTCTATTCTGGTTAGAGACAGTTTGTTCTGTGAAGGGAGTAGCACACAGCGTTGTACGAGATCTTCAGTTTCTTGGCAATTTCTCCCATGGAATAGCCTTCATTTCTCAGAACAAGAATAGACTGACGAGTTTCAGAAGAAAGTTATTCGTTTCTGGCCATTTTGAGTTGTAATCGAACCCACAATTGCTGATGCTCCAGATACTCAACTGGTCTCAAGAAGGCCAGTTTTATTGCTTCTTTTAATCAGCACAACAGTTTTCAGCTGTGCTAACATACAGTGGGGGAAAACAAGTATTTAGTCAGCCACCAATTGTGCAAGTTCTCCCACTTAAAAAGATGAGAGGCCTGTAATTTTCATCATAGGTACACGTCAACTATGACAGACAAAATGAGAAAAATAAATCCAGAAAATCACATTGTAGGATTTTTATGAACTTATTTGCAAATTATGGTGGAAAATAAGTATTTGGTCAATAACAAAAGTTTCTCAATACTTTGTTATATACCCTTTGTTGGCAATGACACAGGTCAAACGTTTTCACTATTGCTGGTATTTTGGCCCATTCCTCCATGCAGATCTCCTCTAGAGCATTGATGTTTTGGGGCTGTCGCTGGGCAACACGGACTTTCAACTCCCTCCAAAGATTTTCTATGGGGTTGAGATCTGGAGACTGGCTAGGCCACTCCAGGACCTTGAAATGCTTCTTACGAAGCCATTCCTTCGTTGCCCGGGCGGTGTGTTTGGGATCATTGTCATGCTGAAAGACCCAGCCACGTTTCATCTTCAATGCCCTTGCTGATGGAAGGAGGTTTTCACTCAAAATCTCACGATACATGGCCCCATTCATTCTTTCCTTTACACGGATCAGTCGTCCTGGTCCCTTTGCAGAAAAACAGCCCCAAAGCATGATGTTTCCACCCCCCATGCTTCACAGTAGGTATGGTGTTCTTTGGATGCAACTCAGCATTATTTGTCCTCCAAACACGACAAGTTGAGTTTTTACCAAAATGTTATATTTTGGTTTCATCTGACCATATGACATTCTCCCAATCCTCTTCTGGATCATCCAAATGCACTCTAGCAAACTTCAGACGGGCCTGGACATGTACTGGCTTAAGCAGGGGGACACGTCTCGCACTGCAGGATTTGAGTCCCTGGTGGCATAGTGTGTTACTGATGGTAGGCTTTGTTACTTTGGTCCCAGCTCTCTGCAGGTCATTCACTAGGTCCCCCCGTGTGGTTCTGGGATTTTTGCTCACCGTTCTTGTGATCATTTTGACCCCACGGGGTGAGATCTTGCGTGGAGCCCCAGATCAAGGGAGATTATCAGTGGTCTTGTATGTCTTCCATTTCCTAATAATTGCTCCCACAGTTGATTTCTTCAAACCAAGCTGCTTACCTATTGCAGATTCAGTCTTCCCAGCCTGGTGCAGGTCTACAATTTTGTTTCTGGTGTCCTTTGACAGCTCTTTGGTCTTGGCCATAGTGGAGTTTGGAGTGTGACTGTTTGAGGTTGTGGACAGGTGTCTTTTATACTGATAACAAGTTCAAACAGGTGCCATTAATACAGGTAACGAGTGGAGGACAGAGGAGCCTCTTAAAAAAGAAGTTACAGGTCTGTGAGAGCCAGAAATCTTGCTTGTTTGTAGGTGACCAAAAACGTATTTTCCACCATAATTTGCAAATAAATTCATTAAAAAATCCTACAATGTGATTTTCTGGAAAAATCTTTCTCAATTTGTCTGTCATAGTTGACGTGTACCTATGATGAAAATTACAGGCCTCTCTCATCTTTTTTTAAGTGGGAGAACATGCACAATTGGTGGCTGACTAAATACTTTCTGTCCCCACTGTAATTGCAAAATGTTGTTCTAATGATCAATTAGCCTTTTGGATTAGCAAACACAACGTGCCATTGGAACACATGACTGATGGTTGCTGATAATGGGCCTCTGTACGCTTATGTAGATATTCCATTAAAAATCAGCCGTTTCCAGCTACAACAGCCATTTACAACATTAACAATGCCTACACTGTATTTCTGATCAATTTGATGTTATTTTAATGGACAAAACAATTGCTTTTCTTTCGAAAACAATGACATTTCTAAGTGACCCCAAACTTTTGAACAGTAGTGTATATATATACACACAGTGCCTTGCAAAAGTATTCATCCCCCTTGGCGTTTTTCCTATTTTGTTGCATTACAACCTGTAATTTAAATAGATTTTTATTTTGATTTCATGTAATGGACATACACAAAATAGTCCAAATTGGTGAAGTGAAATAAAAAAAATTACTTGTTTCAAAAAATTATACAAAATAAATTACGGAAAAGTGGTGCGTGCATATGTATTCACCCCCTTTGCTATGAAGCCCCTAAATAAGATCTGGTGCAACCAATTACCTTCAGAAGTCACGTAATTAGTTAAATAAAGTCCACGTGTCCAAGTGTCACATGATCTGTCACATGATCTCAGTATATATACACCTGTTCTGAAAGGCCCCAAAGTCTGCAACACCACTAAGCAAGGGCACCATGAAGACCAAGGAGCTCTCCAATCAGGTCAGGGACAAAGTTGTGGAGAAGTACAGATCAGGGTTGGGTTATAAAAAATATCAGAAACTTTGAACATCCCACGGAGCACCATTAAATCCATTATAAAAAAATTGAAAGAATATGGCACCACAACAAACCTGCCAAGAGAGGGCCGCCCACCAAAACTCACGGACCAGGCAAGGAGGGCATTAATCAGAGTCGCAACAAAGAGACCAAAGATCATCCTGAAGGAGCTGAAAAGCTCCACAGTGGAGATTGGAGTATCTGTACATAGGAACACTTTAAGCCGTACACTCTACAGAGCTGGGCTTTATGGAGGAGTGGGCAGAAAAAAGCCATTGCTTAAAGACAAAAATAAGCAAACACGTTTGTTGTTCGCCAGAAGGCATGTGGGAGACTCGCCAAACATATGGAAGAAGGTACTCTGGTCAGATGAGACTAAAATTGAGCTTTTTGGCCATCAAGGAAAATGCTATGTCTGGCGCAAACCCAACACCTCTCATCACCCCTATAATAAGTAGAAGATGGTCCCGTCAGACCTGTCCATCATGAGCATTATAATAAGTAGAAGATGGTCCCGTCAGACCTGCCCATCATGAGCATTATAATAAGTAGAAGATGGTCCTGTCAGACCTGCATTATAATAAGTAGAAGATGGTCCTGTCAGACATGCATTATAATAAGTAGAAGATGGTCCTGTCAGACCTGCCCATCATGAATGTTATAATAAGTAGAAGATGGTCCTGTCAGACCTGCATTATAATAAGTAGAAGATGGTCCCGTCAGACCTGCCCATCATGAGCATTATAATAAGTAGAAGATGGTCCCGTCAGACCTGCCCATCATGAACGTTATAATAAGTAGAAGATGGTCCCGTCAGACCTGCCCATCATGAGCATTATAATACAGTGGGGAAAAAAAGTATTTAGTCAGCCACCAATTGTGCAAGTTCTCCCACTTAAAAAGATGAGAGAGGCCTGTAATTTTCATCATAGGTACACGTCAACTATGACAGACAAATTGAGGAAAAAAAATCCAGAAAATCACATTATAGGATTTTTTATGAATTTATTTGCAAATTATGGTGGAAAATAAGTATTTGGTCACCTACAAACAAGCAAGATTTCTGGCTTTCACAGACCTGTAACTTCTTCTTTAAGAGGCTCCTCTGTCCTCCACTCGTTACCTGTATTAATGGCACCTGTTTGAACTTGTTATCAGTATAAAAGACATCTGTCCACAACCTCAAACAGTCACTCTCCAAACTCCACTACGGCCAAGACCAAACAGCTGTCAAAGGACACCAGAAACACAATTGTAGACCTGCACCAGGCTGGGAAGACTGAATCTGCATTAGGTAAGCAGCTTGGTTTGAAGAAATCAACTGTGGGAGCAATTATTAGGAAATGGAAGACATACAAGACCACTGATAATCTCCCTCGATCTGGGGCTCCACGCAAGATCTCACCCCGTGGGGTCAAAATGATCACAAGAATGGTGAGCAAAAATCACAGAACCACACGGGGGACCTAGTGAATGACCTGCAGAGAGCTGGGACCAAAGTGACAAAGCCTACCATCAGTAACACACTACGCCGCCAGGGACACAAATCCTGCAGTGCCAGACGTGTCCCCCTGCTTAAGCCAGTACATGTCCAGGCCCGTCTGAAGTTTGCTAGAGTGCATTTGGATGATCCAGAAGAGGATTGGGAGAATGTCAGATGAAACCAAAATATATTTTGGTAAAAACTCAACTCGTCGTGTTTGGAGGACAAAGAATGCTGAGTTGCATCCAAAGAACACCATACCTACTGTGAAGCATGGGGGTGGAAACATCATGCTTTGGGGATGTTTTTCTGCAAAGGGACCAGGACGACTAATCTGTGTAAAGGAAAGAATGAATGGGGCCATGTATCGTGAGATTTTGAGTGAAAACCTCCTTCCATCAGCAAGGGCATTGAAGATGAAATGTGGCTGGGTCTTTCAGCATGACAATGATCCCAAACACACCGCCCGGGCAACGAAGGAGAGGCTTCGTAAAAAGCATTTCAAGGTCCTGGAGTGGCCTAGCCAGTCTCCAGATCTCAACCCCATAGAAAATCTTTGGAGGGAGTTGAAAGTCTGTGTTGCTAGCGACAGCCCCAAAACATCACTGCTCTAGAGGAGATCTGCATGGAGGAATGGGCCAAAATACCAGCAACAGTGTGTGAAAACCTTGTGAAGACTTACAGAAAACGTTTGACCTGTGTCATTGCCAACAAAGGGTATATAACAAAGTATTGAGAAACTTTTGTTATTGACCAAATACTTATTTTCCACCATAATTTGCAAATAAATTCATAAAAAATCCTACAATGTGATTTTCTGGAATTTTTTTTCTCATTTTGTCTGTCATAGTTGACGTGTACCTATGATGAAAATTACAGGCCTCTCTCATCTTTTTAAGTGGGAGAACTTGCACAATTGGTGGCTGACTAAATACTTTTTTTCTCCACTGTAAGTAGAAGATGGTCCTGTCAGACCTGCATTATAATAAGTAGAAGATGGTCCCGTCAGACCTGCATTATAATAAGTAGAAGATGGTCCTGTCAGACCTGCATTATAATAAGTAGAAGATGGTCCTGTCAGACCTGCATTATAATAAGTAGAAGATGGTCCTGTCAGACCTGCCCATCATGAGCATTATAATAAGTAGAAGATGGTCCCGTCAGACCTGCATTATAATAAGTAGAAGAGGGTCCTGTCAGACCTGTCCATCATGAGCATTATAATAAGTAGAAGATGGTCCTGTCAGACCTGCCCATCATAAGCATTATAATAAGTAGAAGATGGTCCCGTCAGACCTGTCCATCATGAGCATTATAATAAGTAGAAGATGGTCCTGTCAGACCTGCATTATAATAAGTAGAAGATGGTCCTGTCAGACTTGTTTTTTTTATTATTATTTTTAAGTTCTACGTGACCTTTCCCTCAGTTACCTGTCTGGTTATTTTAATTTCATTAGAGACTGTCATAGCCATCACACCTGACTGCTCCTCTATAGGAACACGGCTGGACAAAAGCTCTTTCCTTAACGTTGGTGCAGAGGAATGAAATGGTGTAACCAAATCAAATCAAATCCATTCCTAATGCCAGAGAGTTCTTAAGGCAAACTTTAAAAAGGTCCAATGCAGCTGTTTTCTATCTCAATATCAAATCATTTCTGGGTAACAATTAAGTACCTTACTTTGATTGTTTTTTTAATTCAAAGAGCAATTTGTCAAGCAATAATTTTGCTAGCACTGTCTGGGAATGGTCTGACTGGGGAAGGAAAAACTGAAAACGAGTTGTTTTTGGCAGAGAGGTTTGGAACTCTTTCTTATCAGTCAATTAACTAATTTACCGCCTGGACATAATATAATAATAATAATAATAATAATAATAAAATGCCATTTAGCAGACGCTTTTATCCAAAGCGACTTACAGTCATGTGTGCATACATTTTTACGTATGGGTGGTCCCGGGGATCGAACCCACTACCCTGGGCGTTACAAGCGCCATGCTCTACCAGCTGAGCTACAGAGGACCACGGCGGGCACTAGGCGGGCCCAAAACTCCATCCCACCAAAACAGGCTGAAATTTCAGGTGGTCTTTTCAAACAGCTCTTACACTAAAAAGGGCATTATGATCATATAATCTTCACAATTTCACAGTATTATTCCAACCTCATAATGTGGAAATGTATATAAAATACAGGAACATCACGTTTTTGACTGCACAGGGGCCTTTAAGAAATGGTTAATGGGCAAAATGCTTTTAAGACAGAACAAGCTAAGAGAAAGTATAACATTATTAATAAACGTTACTTGGTCACCTATTTCATTCCTTTTACCGTTTACGCTCTATTGATGAGATTATGTATGTTGTTTTCATGTTATAATATATTGACATCGCTTCCTATCTCATGGGCATAGCGGGTATAAATATGGTATTGGCTACAATGTTACCTCGTCAGTATAGCATCACGTATGTCCACAATTAGCAAGCGTGAGGATCATCATTAATTTACTAACTTCAGCCTATGAGCACGGCACATTAATGCAACGTCACCACGCTTGCTCGTAGCCTACCGGATCGCTAGTGCAATTATCACTAGGTCCCCCATGTGGTTCTGGGATTTTTGCTCACCGTTCTTGTGATCATTTTGACCCCACGGGGTGAGATCTTGCGTGGAGCCTCAGATCGAGGGAGATTATCAGTGGTCTTGTATGTCTTCCATTTCCTAATAATTAATCCCACAGTTGATTTCTTCAAACCAAGCTGCTTACCTATTGCAGATTCAGTCTTCCCAGCCTGGTGCAGGTCTACAATTTTGTTTCTGGTGTCCTTTGACAGCTCTTTGGTCTTGGCCATAGTGGAGTTTGGAGTGTGACTGTTTGAGGTTGTGGACAGGTGTCTTTTATACTGATAACAAGTTCAAACAGGTGCCATTAATACAGGTAACAAGTGGAGGACAGAGGAGCCTCTTAAAGAAGAAGTTACAGGTCTGTGAGAGCCAGAAATCTTGCTTGTTTGTAGGTGACCAAATACTTATTTCCCACCATAATTTGCAAATAAACTCATAAAAAATCCTACAATGTAATTTTCAGGATTTTTTTTTCTCAATTTGTCTGTCATAGTTGACGTGTACCTATGATGAAAATTACAGGCCTCTCTCATCTTTTTAAGTGGGAGAAATTGCACAATTGGTGGCTGACTAAATACTTTTTTTCCCCACTGTATATAGGTCCTAGATGGAAGGAAGCTTGGCCCCAGTGATGTACTGGGCCGTATGCACTACCCTCTGTAGCACCTTACGGTCAGATGCAGAGCAGTTGCCATGCCAGGCGGTGATGCAACCGGTCAGGATGCTCTCGATGGTGCAGCTGTAGAACCTTTTGAGGATCTGGGGACCCATGCCAAATATTTTCAGTCTCCTGAGGGAGAAAAGGTGTTGTCGTGCCCTCTTCACGACTGTCTTGGTGTGTTTGGACCATGATAGTTTGTTGGTGATGTGGACACCAAGTAACTTCAAACTCTCGACCCGCTCCACTACAGCCCCGTCGATGAGAATGGGAGGCCTGTTCGGCCCTCCTTTTCCTGTAGTCCACGATCAGCTCCTTTGTCTTGCTCACGTTGAGGGAGAGGTCGTTGTCCTGGCACCACACTGCCAGGTCTCTGACCTCCTCCCTATAGGTTGTCTCATCGTTGTCGGTGATCAGGCCTATCACTGTTGTGTCATCAGAAAACTTAATGATGGTGTTGGGGTCGTGTTTGGCCACGCAGTCGTGGGAGAAGAGGGAGTACAGGAGAAGACTAGGCACACATACAATACAACGTTAACATTAACATTTACGTAATTTAGCAGACGCTCTTATCCAGAGCAACTTACAAATTGGTGCATTCACCTTATAGCCAGTGGGACAACCACTTTACAATATGTTTTTTTTTCTTCTTTCTTTGGGGTGGGGTAAGGGGGGGGTAGAAGGATTACTTTATCCTATCCCAGGTATTCCTTAAAGAGGTGGGGTTTCAAGTGTCTCCGGAAGGTAGTGAGTGACTCCGCTGTCCTGGCGTCGTGAGGGAGCTTGTTCCACCATTGGGGTGCCAGAGCAGCGAACAGTTTTGACTGGGCTGAGCGGGAACTGTGCTTCCGCAGAGGTAGGGGGCCAGCAGGCCAGAGGTGGATGAACGCAATGCCCTCGTTTGGGTGTAGGGACTGATCAGAGCCTGAAGGTACAGAGGTGCCGTTCCCCTCACAGCTCCGTAGGCAAGCACCATGGTCTTGTAGCAGATGCGAGCTTCAACTGGAAGCCAGTGGAGTGTGCGGAGGAGCGGGGTGACGTGAGAGAACTTGGGAAGTTTGAACACCAGACGGGCTGCGGCATTCTGGATGAGTTGTAGGGGTTTAATGGTACAGGCAGGCAGCCCAGCCAACAGCGAGTTGCAGTAATCCAGACGGGAGATGACAAGTGCCTGGATTAGGACCTGTGCAAGGCAGGGTCGTACTCTCCGAATGTTGTAGAGCATGAACCTACAGGATCGGGTCACCGCCTTGATGTTAGCGGAGAACGACAGGGTGTTGTCCAGGGTCACGCCAAGGCTCTTCGCACTCTGGGAGGAGGACACAATGGAGTTGTCAACCGTGATGGCGAGATCATGGAACGGGCAGTCCTTCCCCGGGAGGAAGAGCAGCTCCGTCTTGCCGAGGTTCAGCTTGAGGTGGTGATCCGTCATCCACACTGATATGTCTGCCAGACATGCAGAGATGCGATTCGCCACCTGGTTATCAGAAGGGGGAAAGGAGAAGATTAGTTGTGTGTCGTCTGCGTAGCAATGATAGGAGAGGCCATGTGAGGATATGACAGAGCCAAGTGACTTGGTGTATAGCGAGAATAGGAGAGGGCCTAGAACTGAGCCCTGGGGGACACCAGTGGTGAGAGCACGTGGTGCGGAGACAGATTCTCGCCACGCCACTTGGTAGGAGCGACCTGTCAGGTAGGACGCAATCCAAGAGTGAGCCGTGCCGGAGATGCCCAACTCGGAGAGGGTGGAGAGGAGGATCTGATGGTTCACAGTATCAAAGGCAGCAGACAGGTATAGAAGGACAAGAGCAGAGGAGAGAGAGTTAGCTGTAGCACTGCGGAGAGCCTCTGTGACACAGAGAAGAGCAGTCTCAGTTGAATGACCAGTCTTGAAACCTGACTGGATTGGATCAAGAAGGTCATTCTGAGAGAGATAGCAGGAGAGTTGGCTAAAGACGGCATGCTCAAGAGTTTGAGAGAAAAGAAAGAAGGGATACTGGTCTGTAGTTGTTGACATCGGAGGGATCGAGTGTAGGTTTTTTGAGAAGGGGTGCAACTCTCGCTCTCTTGAAGACGGAAGGGACATAGCCAGCGGTCAAGGATGAGTTGATGAGCGAGGTGAGGTAAGGGAGAAAGTCACCGGAGATGGTCTGGAGAAGAGAGGAGGGGATAAGGTCAAGCGGGCAGGTTGTTGGGCGGCCGGCCGTCACAAGTCGCAAGATTTCATCTGGAGAGAGAGGGGAGAAAGATATCAAAGCATAGGGTAGGGCAGTGTGAGCAGGACCAGCGGTGTCATTTGACTTAACAACGAGGATCGGATGTCGTCAACCTTCTTTTCAAAATGGTTGACGAAGTCATCCACAGAGAGGGAGGAGAGGGGGAGGAGGATTCAGCAGGAAGGAGAAGGTGGCAAAGAGCTTCCTAGGGTTAGAGGCAGATGCTTGGAATTTAGAGTGGTAGAAAGTGGAAGAAAATGTAGAGAGGAGGGAGTGAAAAGAGGCCAGGTCCGCAGGGAGTCTAATTTTCCTCCATTTCCACTCGGCTGCCAGGAGCCCTGTTCTGTGAGCTCGCAATGAGTCGTCAAGCCACAGAGGAGGTGGGGAGGACCGAGCCGGCCGGGAGGATAGGGGACATAGAGAGTCAAAGGATGCAGAAAGGGAGGAGAGGAGGGTTGAGGAGGCAGAATCAGGAGATTGGAGGGAGAAGGATTGAGCAGAGGGAAGAGATGATAGGATGGAAGAGGAGAGAGTAGCGGGAGAGAGAGAGAGAGAAGGTTGCGACGGCGCATTACCATCTGAGTAGGGGCAGAGTGAGTAGTGTTGGAGGAGAGCGAGAGAGAAAAGGATACAAAGTAGTGGTCGGAGACATGGAGGGGAGTTGCAGTGAGATTAGTAGAAGAACAGCATCTAGTAAAGATGAGGTCAAGCGTATTGCCTGCCTTGTGAGTAGGGGGGGACGGTGAGAGGGTGAGGTCAAAAGAGGAGAGGAGTGGAAAGAAGGAGGCAGAGAGAAATGAGTCAAAGGTAGACGTAGGGAGGTTAAAGTCACCCAGAACTGTGAGGGGTGAGCCATCCTCAGGAAAGGAACTTATCAAGGCGTCAAGCTCATTGATGAACTCTCCAAGGGAACCTGGAGGGCGATAAATGACAAGGATGTTAAGCTTGAATGGGCTAGTGACTGTGACAGCATGGAATTCAAATGAGGAGATAGACAGATGGGTCAGGGGGAAAATAGAGAATGTCCACTTGGGAGAGATGAGGATTCCTGTGCCACCACCCCGCTGACCAGATGCTCTCAGGGTATGCGAGAACACATGGTCAGACGAGGAGAGAGCAGTAGGAGTAGCAGTGTTTTCAGTGGTAATCCATGTTTCCGTCAGCGCCAAGAAGTCGAGGGACTGGAGGGTAGCATAGACTGAGATGAACTCTGCCTTGTTTGCCGCAGAACGGCAGTTCCAGAGGCTGCCGGAGACCTGGAACTCCACGTGGGTCGTGCGTGCAGGGACCACCAGGTTAGAGAATCAGCAGCCATGCGGTGTGAGGCGTTTGTATGGCCTGTGCAGAGAGGGAGAGAACAGGGATAGACAGAGGCATAGTTGACAGGCTACAGAAAATGGCTACAATAATGCAAAGGATATCTGAATGAAATGAACTAAACATCTGGGAAAGCGAGAGAGCGGGGCCTCCCTCACTTACGTTTCACTGAAACACCCAAATATAACTCTCCCAACTTCCACCTCAGAAACTATAATTGTTGTAAACTACAGCGGTTCAATGTTTTCTAGGAATAGACTAACTTAGTTTATTCAGCTAGCTAACTTGGTACAGTATTCTTCAGTGAAAACCGTCCAGGGCACCTAGTCCTATGACGCCACAGCCTACTAGCATGCCAGCATCCAACAACACGGTTTAGCACCAATACTCGCCACAACAAACCACCAGTGTGTCGACACGCCAAGCAGATCATTCGTGTCCGTGTCTAACGTTGTGGGTTATGTTGGGATTTGTTTTCTCATAATTGGATCTGTATGTGATGAATAGCTTAGAAGGAATGCATTAATGATAAGCATAGAAGGTTTGTACTATACTGATATAAATTGTTTCACATAACAGGCTGTGATTAATGTAAGGAACGTTAGGGGGTAGGACAGATAAGAACTTATGTCTCACAATACCCGAACACTCTCTCTTTGTGATCTGTGAACCGTCCAAGGACGTGTACTGCAAAAGTGCTGACTTTCTGGATAAGTTGCAAAACAGCTAGACACCTGGCAGCAGGGATGCGCCAAGGGACTGGGACCAGCCCGTGCGCCAACGGATTGGCTGAGTGAGTCTAAACCACGCTCAGTGTCTACTCTGATTGGCCAGCAGAGAGGTGGGAACTCTCTCTCTCTGTCAGAGTATTTGAGGAAGAACCTGTAACAATGGATTAGTTCTCTGAGTGCCCTGTGTGGTATTTCAGCGGACCCGTATATACGAACCTTCATACTTATCATACATACATTTTGCATATAATAAATTTAGCTTGGATTGAAGATCTCTTGATTCTTATTCCAATAGCAGATTTGAATTACGCAATTTCTGACAGTTAGTCCCGACAGCTTGAGTGAGTTCGTCCTCAACTTATTCAGCCAGTTAGTTAGCTAGAATAGTTAGCATACTAGCTAGCCATTGCTCTCTGTCAACGAACCAACCCCTCCTCCCACGGCACGAACACACAGAGAGAGCCAAGCTAACGTTAACTAGTCACCCATGTCCCGAATTCCCTTGAACGATTCTGGCTACCAGTATGTAAAAACAAAACACAAATGTAGGTTTTAACTTAGCCCTAGCAGCTACTGTTAGCTAGCCAAGTGCAAAGCTAGCCACTGAATCGACTCAGCCAGTTCGCGTCTGTTCACTAGGTCGTTCCAGCTATTGTTTAGTTAGCTATCCAGGTAGCAACAAGCTAGCTAAACTGTTGATACTGTTTTTGTTGCACTTCTCTGGTTTCTTCTTATTCTGTCAATAGTATACAAATATAAAATGTGAAATGCAAATATGATAACTGTACCTGTAACCCCCTTCGGAAAAATTGTTGGTCACAAAAATGTTTAACAATCCTATGGGATTTTTCCGATGCGAATCCAACGGGAATTTTTCATGAGGGTTCTACGTCTATGCATAGGAAAATATTATTTGCAAGACATAATAGAAAATAAATGATCTTATTTTTAATTTATGACATTCTTTGCCAATATAAACAATGTAGTTCGTTGTTTCCAAATTGCGTTACCCACTCCAGTCAGCAGATGGCGATGTGCGTCTTTCAGGTGATGATTCTTGCGTGACGTGTATTCTAGTGGACGGGACACTTCTTCAGCAAAAACCACACGGCTACTCTTTCAACCACCTCGGTAGCTTGCTAGCCAACATAAAACCGAAACATTGACGCTTTAGACCATGTTTATGTACATTAGCTAATCTAAGTGTTTAAAACACAATTCTGTTTACGTATCAACTGGTTAACTTTAACCTAATTCGCAAACTTGTTAAAGATTGATACTGAGCCTAGCACTAGGCTAGTCGATAATGCTAGCTAGCTAACATCCCTGACCATGAGGTCACTGAGCTACTCCCCCCGTGTTAAAGAAGAGGAGGTCTGCTGGACGGAGAAAGAAGCTCTGGGGCTGAACATTGTCGTTAAAGAAGAAGAGGAGTATATTAAAGTGAAAGGAGAGGAAGAAGCTTTCAGAATGAAAAAGGAGGAAGAGGATGCTATCACATTGAAAGAGGAAGAGGAGGATGTTATAGTGAAAGAAGAGAAAGAACCTTTTGGAGTGAAAGAGGAAGAGGGGATAGAGTCTGTCAAAGTAGAAGAGGAGGAAGTAGAAGCTTTCAGAATGATAAAGGAGGAAGAGGAGGCTATCACATTGAAAGAAGAAGAGGGTGTTATAGTGAAAGAAGAGAAAGAACCTTTTGGAGTGAAAGAGGAACAGGGGATAGAGGCTATCACAGTAAAAGAGGAGGTAGATGCTTTCAGAATGAAAAAGGAGGAAGAGGAGGCTATCACGCTGAAAGAAGAGGAGGAGGATGTTATAGTGAAAGAAGAGAAAGAACCTTATAGCATGGAAGAGGAAGAGGATGCTATCTCAATAAAAGAGGAGGAAGAGGAGACTGAAGATCTGATTAACACCGGTGAGTACCGTCTTAAAAACAGAGGCACAAGCTATGCAGTTGTTTAACTAATGTATGGTTTTAAAGGGGCATTCTACTGTGCGCTCCTGAGTGGCGCAGTGGTCTAGGGCACTGCATCGCAGTGCTAACTGTGCCACTAGAGATCCTGGTTCGAATCCAGGCTCTGTCGCAGCCGGCCGCGACCGGGAGACTCATGGGCGGCGCACAATT
This sequence comes from Coregonus clupeaformis, assembly GCF_020615455.1. Lineage (NCBI taxonomy): Eukaryota > Metazoa > Chordata > Actinopteri > Salmoniformes > Salmonidae > Coregonus > Coregonus clupeaformis. The sequence continues at coordinate 150,155 of NW_025533933.1, read as the reverse complement.
GGCCCAGCGTTGTCCAGGGTATGGGAGGGAATGGCCGGCAGGGATGTAGCTCAGTTGATAGAGCATGGTGTTTGCAACGCCAGGGTTGTGGGTTAGATTCCCACAGGGGGCCAGTATAAAAATAAATAAAAATAAAATATGTATTCACTAACTGTAAGTCGCTCTGGATAAGAGCGTCTGCTAAATGACTAAAAATGTAAATGTAAATACTGAAGTTCTAAACTTGATTATGTTGTTCTGTAATGAAGGAATCAGTGATTGGTCCATAATTTTTATTTTTTTAACTTTTAAATTAGTTATATAGAGGCCTGGCCATTAATTTTTTGAGAATATAGCCTAACTTATAAATGCCCAATGAGCTTAGTTCGACTGTCGTACCCCAATGATTTATATACATACACTAGCTGACCGATAGGGGGCGCTGTGTTGAAGCCGCCGTGCCTCCATCTTGTTACCGCCGTTGTAGAACATATTTTGGAAGCTTTAGAAATGCATTTATTAATGTCTACATTCGTTTTTGCCACGTTGATTCTATTACATACACCTTCATGCATACTTTGGAAATATGTGAGCGAAATATACAAATGAGAAGAAAAAAATCAATAAACATTTTCCTTAAAGTATACTTTTTTTTTTTTTTTTTTTTAGAGATGGCTGTTACTATACCACTACAACAATAACATATTTAAATACATTTCAAGATCTGAATATAAAGTTGGCATACTTGAAAGTGTGCCCATTCATGTTTTCGTATGTATTTTACTTTTTGATAAATACGTTTCCAAGATAAGAAGAAGCCTAGATCAATAGTTTGATATATATTTATATATATATATATATAGATGTGACTCCTCTTCTTCTTGTATATTGTCAAAAAGTTAATCAATAACAAGCCATCTATATCTGGCTTTCAAACTGTAGACCTACTCACCACAAGACGGAGTCATTCTGTCCAAAACAAGTCTTGGCAGAATGACAGAATGACTCATGGGGGGGGCGGGACTAATGAACGGGTCATCAATCAAACAAAAGTTGACAGAAGCCACGGGACACTTCTTCATACAATTCATTTCTGTCCTTGAAACATTTAATTGAAATACTGTAGAATTCCATTAACGACTCCAACACCATCATTAAGTTTGCCGACGACACAACAGTGGTAGGCCTGATCACCGACAACGATGAGACAGCCTATAGGGAGGAGGTCAGAGACCTGGCCGTGTGGTGCCAGGACAACAACCTCTCCCTCAACGTGACCAAGACAAAGGAGATGATTGTGGACTACAGGAAAAAAAAGAGGACTGAGCACGCCCCCATTCTCATCGACGGGGCTGTAGTGGAACAGGTTGAGAGCTTCAAGTTCCTTGGTGTCCACATCACCAACGAACTATCATGGTCCAAACACACCAAGACAGTCGTGAAGAGGGCACGACAAAGCCTATTCCCCCTCAGGAGACTGAAAAAGATTTGGCATGGGTCCTCAGATCCTCAAAAAATTCTACAGCTACACCATCGAGAGCATCCTGACTGGTTGCATCACCGCCTGGTATGGCAACTGCTTGGCCTCCGACCGCAAGGCACTACAGAGGGTAGTGCGTACGGCCCAGTACATCACTGGGGCCAAGCTTCCTGCCATCCAGGACCTCTATACCAGGCGGTGTCAGAGGAAGGCCCTCAAAATTGTCAAAGACTCCAGCCACCCTAGTCATAGACTGTTCTCTCTGCTACCGCACGGCAAGCGGTACCGAGTGCCAAGTCTAGGTCCAAAAGACTTCTCAACAGCTTCTACCCCCAAGCCATAAGACTCCTGAACAGCTAATCATGGCTACCCGGACTATTTGCACTGCCCCCCCACCCCATCCTTTTTACGCTGCTGCTACTCTGTTAATTATTTATGCATAGTCACTTTAACTCTACCCACATGTACATATTACCTCAACTACCTCAACTAGCCGGTGCCCCCGCACATTGACTCTGCAACGGTACCCCCCTGTATATATAGCCTCCCTACTGTCACTTTATTTTACTTCTGCTCTTTTTTCTCTCAACACTTTTTTTGTTGTTGTTTTATTTTTTTATTTTTTTTTGTTAAAAATAAATGCACTGTTGGTTAAGGGCTGTAAGTAAGCATTTCACTGTAATGTCTGCACCTGTTGTATTCGGCGCATGTGACCAATACAATTTGATTTGATTTGATATAGCTCTTACTGGGGAGTGTCAATATGGCCGACTGGTGGTTCCAAAGCCTGTCATTGGCCAATCCAGGTGTTTATAGACATCATTGGTCGTACCACATTAAAAAATATATATAAACTTGTTTTTACTTCATTGTTTGTAACCAATGTAGGCCTAACTGTAAACAAACATGGTTAAAACTATCGTTTTTTTTTTAGTTTCATGCAGGTCGGTCTTAGTCTCATGCAGGTCGGTCCGTTCATCCGCAGCTCTGCCTGTGAATATGAGCGGTTCCATTTCTCCAACCCTGTCCATCAGCTTTATACCATTACATGGACGAGTCAGTGGAGGATATCATTTAATTTATCCATTAGGGCTAATACATGTATCCTATACTGACTAGTCTATTTATCCATTAGGTCTAATACATGTATCCTATACTGACTAGTCTATTTATCCATTAGGGCTAATACATGTATCCTATACTGACTAGTCTATTTATCCATTAGGTCTAATAAATGTATCCTATACTGACTAGTCTATTTATCCATTAGGTCTAATAAATGTATCCTATACTGACTAGTCTATTTATCCATTAGGTCTAATAAATGTATCCTATACTGACTAGTCTATTTATCCATTAGGTCTAATACATGTATCCTATACTGACTAGTCTATTTATCCATTAGGTCTAATACATGTATCCTATACTGACTGGTCTATTTATCCATTAGGTCTAATAAATGTATCCTATACTGACTAGTCTATTTATCCATTAGGTCTAATACATGTATCCTATACTGACTAGTCTATTTATCCATTAGGTCTAATAAATGTATCCTATACTGACTAGTCTATTTATCCATTAGGTCTAATAAATGGATCCTATACTGACTAGTCTATTTATCCATTAGGTCTAATAAATGGATCCTATACTGACTAGTCTATTTATCCATTAGGTCTAATACATGTATCCTATACTGACTAGTCTATTTATCCATTAGGTCTAATAAATTCATAACAACACAAAGTTTACTAGTGTTTTTATTAGCCTACGAAGCACTACAGCCACTCTGCTCTTTTTATTGAGGAATATTTTCTGGATTAAACCTCATAGGAAGACAATTTTACTATGTGGAGGTTTTAGTCTGGTCTCTGTTTAACCAAATACTCTGTTTTTCTTTGACAGGAGAGAGACCAGACTCTCACTCTGACAGCGGGAAGAGTCCTTCAGGGGAACCAGACCCAGAGACATCCAAACCAGCAAGACCACACCACTGCGGAAAGAGATTTATCCAGTTAGGACACCTGAAAGAACATAAGAAAACACACACAGGGAAGAAGCAGTACCACTGCTCCCATTGTGGAAAGGGGTTTGGACAGTCAGGGAATCTAAAAGTGCATGAAAGAATACACACTGGAGAGAAGCCATATCAATGCTCCCAGTGTGGAAAGGGTTTTTACTCAGCAGGGGACCTGAAAAAACATGAGAGAATACACACAGGTGAGAAGCCATATCAATGCTCCCAGTGTGGAAAGGGTTTTTACTCAGCAGGGGACCTGAAAAAACATGAGAGAATACACACAGGTGAGAAGCCATATCAATGCTCCCATTGTGGAAAGGGTTTTTACTCAGCAGGGGGCCTGAAAATACATGAGAGAACACACACAGGTGAGAAGCCATATCAATGCTCTCAGTGTGGAAAGGGTTTTTACTCAGCAGGGCACCTGAAAAGACATGAGAGAATACACACAGGTGAGAAGCCATATCAATGCTCCCATTGTGGAAAGGGTTTTTACTCAGCAGGGGACCTGAAAATACACGAGAGAACACACACAGGTGAGAAGCCATATCAATGCTCTCAGTGTGGAAAGGGTTTTTACTCAGCAGGGGACCTGAAAATACATGAGAGAATACACACAGGTGAGAAGCCATATCAATGCTCTCAGTGTGGAAAGGGTTTTTACTCAGCAGGGGACCTAAAAAAACATGAGAGAACACACACAGGTGAGAAGCCATATCAATGCTCTCAGTGTGGAAAGGGTTTTTACTCAGCAGGGGACCTGAAAATACACGAGAGAACACACACAGGTGAGAAGCCATATCAATGCTCCCAGTGTGGAAAGGGTTTTTACTCAGCAGGGGACATGAAAAAACATGAGAGAACACACAAAGGTGAGAAGCCATATCAATGCTCCCATTGTGGAAAGTGTTTTTCCTCAGCAGGGGGCCTGAAAAAACATGAGAGAACACACTTAGTAGAGAGGCCTTTCCAATGCTCTCAGTGTGGAAAGAGATTTATTCAGTCATGGCATCTGAAAAATCACAAGAGAATACACACAGGAGAACAACCATTCGAATGCCTTCAGTGTGGAAAAAGTTTTACCCGTTTAGGGAACTTGAAAACGCATGGGATGACACACACAGGAGAGAAGCCTTTCCACTGCTCCCTGTGTGGAAATAGTTTTACCCATTTAACGACCTTGAAAATGCATGCGATGACACACACAGGAGAGAAGCCTTACCACTGCTCCCAGTGTGGAAAGGGTTTTAGACAATCAAGTAAACTAAAAGTGCATGAAAGAATGCACACCGGCGAGAAGCCATATCAATGCTCCCAGTGTGAAAATAGATTTGTCTCATCAGGGGACCTGAAATCACATGAGATAACACACTTAGTAGAGAGGCCTTTCCAGTGCTCTCAGTGTGCAAAGAGTTTTACCCGGAGGAGGAGCCTGAAAATACATTTGAGAACACACACAGGGGAGAAGCCCTAACACTGCTCAGACTGTGGAAAGAGATTTAGCGAGCTTAGGGACCTGAAAAAGCATGAGATGACACACAGGATAGAAGCCTTACCACTGCTCCCAGTGTGGAAAGACATTTTCCCGGTCAGAGGACATGAAATCACATAAGAGATTAGAGGCTGTGTTTTGTGGTCCTCTGTAGCTCAGCTGGTAGAGCACGGCGCTTGTAACGCCAGGGTAGTGGGTTCGATCCCGGGACCACCAATACACAAAAAATGTATGCACGCATGACTGTAAGTCGCTTTGGATAAACGTGTCTGCTAAATGGCATATTATTATTCTGATTTATAGTGTTGACAAAGTATGAAAATCAAACTGTGTATGAAAAAATAGGCCTACTTTTTTTAAAATATATATTCTAAAATTAGAATATATTTTACATGTATTTGATTTTTGATTGATTGTATAAACCCTTATGTGTTCATTATATGATTTGGATATTGTTATTTAAAAACGTAAATTATTTAATGATTCATGTTCTTGATTCTAACCTTGGAACCTCTTGAATTTAGACGTTGTGTTTCATTGAGTTCATTTTTGTAGTAGTCATCAAGCTAAAGGTGTATGATAATTTGATGACATTGTTCTGATAACAACAGTTGTTGACATTAAAAACATTCACTACCTCATGAATGTTCCCATCAGTATTATTTCGTCAGAGAAAACACAGGTGCTGATTTGTAAAAATTATTTGATTATTGCAACATTTTTAGCTGAATAAATGTACAATTATTTATTATTGTGGAGGTCACTGGTGGACATTCATTACATACATCTACATGATGTATTGTTACACCATGTAGGAGCAGTATAGACCTAGTCTGTTCATTATATACTGTACCAGTCAAAGGTTTGGACACCTACTCATTCCATTTTATTATTTTTATTAGTTTAATATTTTCTACATTGTAGAATAATAGTGAAGACATCAAAACTATGAAATAACACATATGGAATCATGTAGTAACCAAAAAAGTGTTAAACAAATGAAAATATATTTTATATTTGAGATTCTTCAAATAGCCACCCTTTGCCTTGATGACAGCTTTGTGCACTCTTGGCATTCTCTCAACCAGCTTCATGAGGTATTCACCTGGAATGCCTTTCAATTAGCAGGTGTGCCTTATTAAAAGTTAATTTGTGGAATTTCTTTCCTTCTTAATGTGTTTGAGCCAATCAGTTGTGTTGTGACAAGGTAGGGTTGGTGTACAGAAGATAGCCCTATTTGGTAAAAGACCAAGTCCATATTATGGCAAGAACAGCTCAAATAAGCAAAGAGAAATGACAGTACATCATTACTTTAAGACAACATTTGAAAGTTTCTTCAAGTGCAGTCACAAAAACCATCAAGCGCTATAATAAAACTGGCTCTCATGAGGACCACCACAGGAATGGAAGACCCAGAGTTATCTCTGCTGCAGAGGATAAATTCATTAGAGTTACCAGCCTCAGAAATTGCAGCCCAAATAAATGCTTCACAGAGTTCAAGTCACGGACACATCAACATCAACTGTTCAGAGAAGACTGTGTGAATCAGGCCTTCATGGTCGAATTGCTGCAAAGACTCCACTACTAAAGGACACCAATAAGGAGAAGAGACTTGCTTGAGCCAAAAAACATAAGCAATGGACAGTAGACCGGTGGAAATGTCCTTTGGTCTGGAGTACAAATTGGAGATTTTTGGTTCCAACTGCCGTGGCTTTGTGAGATGCGGTGTGGGTGAACGGATGATCTCCGCATGTGTATTTCCCACCGTAAAGCATGGAGGAGGAGGTGTTATGGTGTGGGGGTGCTTTGCTGGTGACACTGTCAGTGATTTATTTAGAATTCAAGGCACACTTAACCAGCATGGCTACCACAGCATTCCGCAGTGATACGCCATCCCATCTGGTTTGGGCTTAGTGGGACAATCATTTGTGTTTTCTCTAGCAGGAGGTAAGCTTGGCTTCTTATATGGTGTTGAGTAAAGCTTAAACCATGTATTTAGATTGTAGGTAGGTATTGTAGTTAGGTATTATAGGTAGTTATTGTAGGTTATTGTAGGTTATTGTAGGTTATTGTAGGTAATTATTGTAGGTAAGTATTGTATTCGGCGGACCCCGGGCGAAGCACGAGGCTAGCTAACCCACTACTTGGACCAACAAAGCTAGCTAGCTAGCGGGTAGCTACTGGTAACTTTTAGCAACTGTGGTTAGTTGTTTCCAATGTTATTTCACGCTTAAGAGTACCTGTAATTGAGCCAGCTAGCTACCTACCATTCAGCTGTTTTTCTAACCTCATTATCCGAGGCATTAACGTTAGGTGGTTGGTAGCTGCTGTACTTAATTACAGCTACTGATTGCAGTCTGCCACCCAGACAGCTGGCGTCGGGTAAGTTTGGCTTAATACATAGCTTGGGCTTTGTCGAGTAAGGCTTAAACTATGTATTTAGATTGTAGTTAGGTATTATAGGTAGGCATCGTGGGCTGTATATTACTAGGTATTATAGGTAGGCATCGTGGGCTGTTGTGGGTAGTTGTTGTATGTAGTTATTGTAGGTTACTTTTGTATTCGGCGGTGCGGCGGTGCCGGGTGTAGCACGAAGCTAGCTAGCTAACTCACCTCCTGGACTAGTTGGAGTAGCTATTAGCAACGGTAGCAACTAAATACAATATCATTTTAGCCAGCTACATTCGTTCGCAGCGACGCCGTTTTTCAAACAAAGTCAACACAGCAGCCATTGCTAGCTAGCCAACACTACCAGCTAGCTGTACTGTGGTAGCTAAATACAATATCTTTGTGCTAGCTAGCCAACGTTTAATTATTGCTGCGTTATGAAAGAACTAGACACGGACACAAATTATCTGTTTAGTGTGTTAACACACTATTGGTAGTTTGTTGTAACCAAGTATTGGTGCTAAACTGTGTGTTATTGGATGCTAGCATGCTAGTTAGCTATGGCGTCATAGTTAGCTAGCTGAATAAAGTAAGTTGAGTCTATTCCTTGAAACATTGAACCGCTGTAGTTTACAACAATTCTAATTTCTAAAGTGGAAGTTGGGAGAGTTTTATTCGGGGGGTTCAGTGAAACAATTATAGTTTCTGAGGTGGAAGTTGGGAGAGTTATATTTTTTTGGTAAGGGAGGCCCTGCTCTCTCCTTTCCCAGATGTTTAGTTCATTTCATTCCGATCTCCTCTGCAATATTGTAGCCATCTGCTACAGCCTGTCAACTATGCCTCTGCCTATCCCTGTTCTCTCCTCTCCGCACAGGCTACACCAACGCCTCACACCGCGTGGCTGCTGCCTCTCTAACCTGGTGGTCCCTGCACGCACCACACACCTGGAGTTCCAGGTCTCAGGCAGCCTCTGGAACTGCCGTTCTGCTGCCAACAAGGCTGACTTCATCCCAGCCTATGCTACCCTCCAGTCCCTCGACTTCCTGGCGCTGACGGAAACATGGATTACCACTGAAAACACTGCTACTCCTACTCCTCTCTCCTCGTCTGACCATGTGTTCTCGCATACCCCGAGAGCATCTGGTCATGTTGTAGAAACATTTGACTAGATAATCAACTCAAAAATATCTCTCAAGACATCGGAGCCTGTGAATTTAAGAATTTAGACTTTATTGAATACCAAAGCCTGAGCTTTGCTCCATGGAGCAACAACTCGCTCTCCTTGGCTCAAAGATCTCCTTTTATACCAATACAAGTGCATAGTCATCCTTACATAGCATACACAGTTGCTACCCTTAGGGTAATTGATTAACTTCTTCCATGGCCACGCCACCCTTATCTTTCAACGTCTAGATGTCACATGTTGTTTTTCTCCAAAAAGGCTATGTGAACTTTTCCATATGACCTCTTCCTCTTATCTCATTATATTGGTGGCAGACCCTTTCTCAAAAATAATACACATACATACATTAAGGCATGGTTACACACTGTATTGGCTATATTGCTTATTTAAACATACATCTGGATTATAGAATGTCAATCATGTTTACTATATTTTACTTTTGACATTTCCCAACATTTGCCTTAATGATACATAAAATAATACCATATATCCCCCCTATGGGACATTCCACCAATGTCCCATCAATACAAAGATTAATCACCCATATCACAAGTATTATAACAATCAAAATAATCAATATCTATATCTAATCAAGTAATTGCCATGTCAACATCACTAAGCCTTAATATTAATAAGTTATTCAGATCAGTCAGTCCAATTATAATTTATAATCATAATCAAATTAATTACCCAAAACAACTTTAGAATGACAATTCTTAATTAGTCACCTTTGTTCCATTATTCAAAGTCAAAACTCTCACCTTGGCACATATTGATACTGGCCGAATGTATATTTATATTATACTAATTCTAGCATTAACTTCCTCATAACAAGAATTACAACAGATCAGTACCTTAATGCATTGTCCAAATTACTATAAATTTAGTAGTGTATAATACCTCCTTAATCAACATACTACCTCAACTAACACTCCCTTCCTCTACCGGCACTCAATCTTCTGGCGTCTTCATTATGTTCTTCATTATGTTCTTCATAGTTCATCTTGGATTACCCATAGCAATGTCCCAATTCCAATGTCACACCTGAACCACCACACCTCCACCATCATCCTGTTTTGTCCATGTGCAAACCAGTATACCCAAACTAGGAAGAACGTTGCCTTTGCATATACCTCTTTCCTCACATTCTTGAAAGAAAAAGCACAAAAGAGAAGGCATTTGATTGCTTTGATTTGATGCTGGATTCAGGGCAGAGGTGGGTCAGACAGGAACATCTTCAACGCCTTTGTTGTTCCTCTTCAGCCGAGTAGAGGATTTTTGGTTTTTATTGAGGTTTACACCGTTCTGAGCCAATTGATCTCTGCAATGCATTACGACACCATCCGTTGTAACCTCAGGAAAGGACAGATCATAACAGTTCAGTTGAGTTAATATCCAATCCAAAACATCCCTAGTAACATTGTCTACATGACAAATCATTATGTTTCACATTCTCCCTTGAATTCTTCCAAACTATATAACCCAATTGTTTTATTGTAACATTCCTATATTTTTGCTCATACTCTATTTGACATTACTCTGGTGTTTCCCTTTCCTTGTTCCTATTCTAACAATTGCTTACACTTCTCTCTTCTAATAACACTTTCCCCTGGAAATCTAACACCAAATACTACATCAAATTGTTTATCTAAATCTTGGACTGTTCTCCTTATGTCTATGATTCACCTGTCTCCCTTCTTTTCATTATCTTAAGGTCACACTACCCCATGTGACTTCCCCATACTCTTTGTGCTGGTTTCTCACACACCAATAATATTTTAACCCTTGTATTTTAATAGTGATCCCTTCCTGTATTTTTAGTTATGGTTCCTGCCTGTGCAAGAATATACATTCTAATCCTGTCTATATCCCTTCTATGTCTTGTTCTTCTGCTCTTTATTGTTATTATCAGTACTCCATTCCCCTTATTATCAGGTAACTAGTCGTGTAGAGAAATCAATGATACGGATATCTGGTGCATCTTGGAGGTCTGGAATCTCTCAGTGGTCTGGAATCTCTCAATCATCAGTTCCCTCACTCTGGTACAATGGTTAAGATGATACCCGATACTCCCCTCTATCCGTACCATCGTTGGTATAACCTGGACAACGATGTGTATGGTCACTTCAATTGATAACCTTCCCCCGTCACTAGGGTCTCCGGATCAGCCAGAGTCCCTCTCAATCTATCGATATCGGTCTGTGAAAAGTGTCCTTCTATCAGCCTTCCCATAGGGAAGCTCAGAGTTACTGCTGCAAAGACACAAGCACAGACACACACAAAAGACAACAATGCTACCCAATGGCTGAGGTTGGAACACTCCTATAGTGGGAAACATGAATCTTAGTATCTGTCTCCACCAGTTTTACCATCATTAAGGTAGCCAACAACCCCTGGTACAGGCCCCTCCACATAGGGTCTTTCCAGCTCTTTCTTCTGTAGTCTTTTGCCACCACATAGTCTCCAGGGCTCAGAAAATACTCAGATTATCCTACTCAGTTGGGCATAGTTATCTTCACCCATGAAAAGAAAATCTTAAGAACATTGTTAGGTTAGGTGAGACACAGTATGCTACTTATGTCCTCTCATCCGTCAAAAGAAGCCTTGAGATTATGAAGCACACCTGCTTCCAGCTTGTTGTAGTCCACTTATCTCATAGACAGACCACCTCTACACCATGCCTCCTATCACAAAAACAAAAATGATTTAACCTAACCCATAACACATTATTACTACTGCTCATATCCTTAATACACCTTGCATATTTCCCCACAAAACCATAATAAACCATTAAAACCTCTGTAATCCCAATTTCCCCCCGTGGACACATACATCACATCGTGATTCATGTGTACAAAAAAACAAAACAAAACAATATTGCCTATCAAACCTAAAATAATAACTAACCTTAAAATGACAACCCTTGAGCATATCTTTACTTAACTGTATTCCATAACACTATTCAAGGAATACTTCTCCTTCAGGACTAACTCTCTCACTTCATCCTTGTCCTGTTTAGACTAATTTATATATAGGATTTTTCCAAATTATAAACTTCTTCACAATTATCCTTATTTTATCTAACCCCCTAATTCAGCATGCCTCTAGAATTCATAGTGCGGGTGATCAGGTCACACTATAAAGCCAGGACAGATTTCAGAGGTCATTGAAATCATTCAATGAATTGTTTCATCCTATAGTATACTACTTCTAACAACCATCAAAACCTTTCATAAATGTTGTGATTCCTTAGTACAGCTCTTTTCAAAATAAATCATACATATTTACTTATCCCTCAGTAAATAACCCAAATTACATGTGTATGCCCCTTTAAGATATTTCACTTCCATCCCATCAAAAAAAACAAATAGAAATAAAAATCCTATACAACTAACATTTCATACTAAGTCGTTTGTTTGTGGTTATTTGAACACCATATAGTAAAACAATAAACAACCAAAAATGGCCAGGCCTTATTTATTTTTGTAACCATTATGACAACCTAAAAATAAAACTACTTAATTTTACTAACTAGTTCCACCCTAGCCGACATACTTTTTTCAACCTCCCAATAAAGAAATCCCCATGTTCCTGGAAGAGAAAGTATACATGTCGTTAACATATAATCAACAATCCAAAGATAGTAATTACACACAAAACTTCATACATATCTCCCCAGTCCTATCTCACCCCTAACACAATATTATAGGAGACTCCCATCAATTCTTAAAAGAAAACTCCCACTTAGAAGACACTAGATAATAACACATTTTATTAAGTTAACTACACCTTCCACTATAAACCTATAACCCCATTTTAGTAATTTTATTGTCGCAAACTGTTGCATTGATGTTTTCTTTTTTTTCTTCTTCTAAAATATAAACTTATTGTTTCATAATCCAAAACCCATAAAAAGATGTCTACTTAATCCATCAAGTCAACAGCAACAACTACCTCCCCAGGTTCAACGTACTATAAACAATTTATCGTTATCTGAAGTAATAAAACATCATCATAACTCACTGCTGTTTAAACAAACTATATAATGTCATAATAAAATGATCAATTATCAAATATCGTTCCTTATTCAACTATCGAGACATGTTCTTCATTAGTTAATCGTCTCCACAAAGCAATACTACCTAATAACATATTCTCATTCTCCTAAATATAAATAATTACTTCTATTAAACAATCCCATTCAACATCAAGTCAACCTGTCTCATCACCCAATTCACTTATTTTTTAAACCCTCTACAATATCTATCATACTCTACTGCTAATTTCCCCTCATAACGGTACCTCAACAGATGACAAATGATTTTATATTTATAATAATAAACCAATAAAACATCCAATTCACCAATATACAATTTCAATTACTATGTTATCCTATTCGACATGGATTGGTAGGACATCTTTCCTATAATGTTATCAATGAAACCAGTAATTCACATCAATACCATCAATGTAAAAGATTTGCTTTCTTTCCCTCACTGGATTCGAACCAGGGACCCTCTGCACACATTGACAACATTCACCATCGAAGCACTGTTACCCGTCGCTCCACCAGTGCCACACAAAGCATCTACTTCCAGTTCATAGAGCAAGTGACGTCACCCAACGAAAACCACACTAGCTTTCACCGCTAACTAGCTAGCAATCTCCTGCCGATAACAATAATAATAACAATATGCCATTTAGCAGACGCCTTTATCCAAAGTGACCCACAGTCATAATATTCAATCTCCTATGACTTCCTACAAAATACACGCGATCCCCGTACACCTAACGTAACCCATAATGTCCCTTATAGCGCTCTCACGTTTCAGCAAGCCCCAATGTCCAACATCCACAGACAAAAATTTAAATTCTTCAATTTTTCCTAGCAGACCTAATAAACCACTTTCAAACAGCGTTCTGCATTTACCTCTATCATAGGGTTTAAAAACGAACTTAACAACATTAACCATCCTAAATTGCCGTAGTAACGTCATGTTTGGTTCAATTGATCTATTACCATATAAGACATTCACTTCTCCATGCGTCGTAAACTATATCCTATTTCTCCTGTAATCAACTAAAATCATAGCCACACAATTAAACCATCACTCCGCCATTACAGAATGAATGAATCTATTAATCTATCCTTTCTAAGTAAGCTACAAGTAACACCAAACACTTGCTGTAGTTTACCATCATATATTGAAATCATCCATTTATCACAATCCAATTTATTTATAGACATATTCCACCATTGTCACTCGTTTAATCTAGCAAAACCTCATTCAATGACTAAAAATTACTACCACGTAGTCTCCTCTCCGTTAACATTTTAGTCATTTAGCAGATGCTCTTATTCCAAGCGACTCACAATTAGTGTGCTCATACATTATTATACTTATACTAGCCCCCCTTGGGAATCGAACACCCAACCCTGGCGTTGCAAGCACCGTGCTCTACCAACTGAGCTACAGAGGACCACAGATGAGTGTATAGTGCCTTTTTCTGATAATGTTATAATTGTAGCCTATTGCATTACTTTAGTTCAAAACATAAGTTTGTTTATTAAACAAATCCAGAACCCACTATAAATTGATGCTATTCCCTCAGCATAAAAGCCAAAGCTCCTTGCATCCCCTGGTTTACGTAATGAAAATACATTATCATTCTACAATTCACCAAATATTCGCATACACCACTGGTGACGCAAACCATAGAATAAAATAATAACAATTAGAATTTTGTCAAATAGATGTTTTCCATCCAACTATTCAAACTTTCTTTAAATAACTCTTTCAGCTCGATACAGTCAAACAAGTATGACTCTCTTTTAACCGGAAACTAATTCATGCCATTAGTAAAGTCTATTCACATCTCAACAATAACTAATAATATATGTATATTCATAATATTAAAATACCTTACTTTCATTCCAGTCTACCTAAACAATTAAAATTATGGCCATAACTTTATCGCAATTGACAGTACGCTATTCAGACTATAGTCACTCCTCACTCCTTCCCGTTGAATAAGTGAGTCCTTCAGTCTGAAAAAGACGCAGGCTACTAGATCTTCCAATCTTATCCTGACTGTTCCTTCAATCTAAACAACCCACAGCTATAGCTAAACTATACTTAGAAAACCTAGACTCTGTTCAGCGATGCAGAATCTATGCTTTATTGAAATGACAAGTTAATCCTCCTTTATTCCAATGATAATGGTCAGTAGTATTAGTATCTGGCACATACCACACTTTATCAGAAAATAGCTTTGAAGGACACAGATCTCACACGCTCAACGTAATCAACTTAGCAGTCAACAAGTCAAACCCCCACATTCATTGATTTGGAAACAGATCTAACGACCTAACCAAATGAATTATATATCTGCTTCTGAAATAATAGATAGTTTATTATAATGCTTAATTCTACCACCTGTCCTATGTACTCTCTCCCATTTCCACATCTGTCTACGTGTTTGAGCAAGTCAACACCTATAATTTTATCCAATCCCTTGTATTTACCACACTCACATAAAATTCATTATATTCCAATTTATTCATATCTACCAAACAATTCATGTTTCTAATTATTCTTTATTGCCACAAATCAGTTAATCACCATCTAGTCTCAGCGGAACAAACAACAAATTACCCAAATCCTTTCCCTCAGTCATAAAATCCTCCTAGAATCATATATGCTGGTCACTATTCCCTAATCTTACAAAATTATATGACAGGCATTGTTGTACGAAACTCCAAGATATAATCTACAAGAAAAGCTTATTATTTCAATGTATATATAATTATCAAACACACCTCTATATCTCATCATTCAAACTTCAGAGTGCGACTAATTTACATCATTATACCACTTTTATTCCATATTTATGTTGTTCTTAAACGCCCTTAATTACTTTGTATAACCTACAGGAATATTTTATTCTATCAAAAGGCCCAAATTTGGAATGTTAACCCTATCCTAGTTATTATTTTACTGTAGTCAATTTATCATAATACTGCATCACCTCTAAAGTTTCTAAATATAATGTCAGAAACATACCCTAACAGATTTATCAAAATACAATGCATAGACATCATATGACCACACCGATACATGTGACCTGTTCCTCCAACAGGATTTATTCTACCCCTCCTGGTAACGTGAATTTTCTACACTCAGTTGGTCAATGAATATCCACACTCCATTCACTCTTCCTCTCTTGGTGTGAGACCGGGTGCGTCCTTCCTACCAGGTTATACTCAAACAGTGGTCCAGGACAGGTGCGCCAACCTTTCTCCACCAAACACCGACATTTCAAACGACCTCAAACACAGCTTCTCTCCTCAACACAGAAAATAAGCTGTTATCTGCAGGATTTCTTATTATTCTCATTCATATAGATGAGCAGCCACTTGTGCCCAAATGAATCAGACAGTTGAATGACTCACAGATGCCCAAGCAACCCATTCCCCCATATGAGATGAGCAGACCTACTCTATATATAACACTTTATCAAAATTTTGAAGCCCTTGTAGCTATTTAACCCGTTCACCTACTCAGGATGACCGGTGTTACTCCAATTTACGGTGTCACCTACGCCGGATGACCTAACTTTTTACCTGATAGACCCTACCTAATTTTGGCATCATCACAACCCAGGATGATTCCCTACCTACCTGTGCAGACCTCCAACAAAGAATTCCTCATCAGAGCGGTATCCGTAAGTAGCCACCTGCCCGTTCAGTCCTATGGAATGCTAATTTTAGCTCTCCAAAGCGGTATCCACAGGATTTCTATTTATTCAGCCCCCTAGGTATTACACTTCCTCAACACACCTGGACTTCTACTACGCTTTCCTAAGCGACCTGTCAATTCTGCCCTATTTTTTCTGTTACACTTCCTCAACACAGAAAAAAGGAGCGGTATTACACAGGATTTCTGCCTACCTAAGCAGTCCTCAAGACGATTCACTTCCACCAACACGTCTAAAGCGGTATCTGCAGGACTTAACATGTTATTGTCTGATCGCTCAACCAGCTGTACAACCACCCGTGTCGAAATGACCCAGACAGAGCGATCAGCAAGATGAATCAAATGAATCAAATGAATCAAAAGAATCAAATCAATTGAACAGACGGTTTAGACAAACAACAGCGACATGTATTCTTAAATTCAAAAGCTCCTAGTGTCTAACTTTCTGGTTCTTAAATTTGGAGAGACCTACTTGGTATTTCTTTAGATGTTGCCGAGCCCCGGATCGGACCACACAAACGTTATACTATTTAAGTAAGAACTTGGCTTACCTTTTTAAAAGCGGCCGCTTTTGTTTGTATGGTCCGTCCAAGCCGTTTCACAACTGCAAATGTATACCGTCACTGATCCCTATCAAGTCCCGTCTGGGGTGCCAAATATGTTGTAGAAACATTTGACTAGATAATCAACTCAAAAATATCTCTCAAGACATCGGAGCCTGTGAATTTAAGAATTTAGACTTTATTGAATACCAAAGCCTGAGCTTTGCTCCATGGAGCAACAACTCGCTCTCCTTGGCTCAAAGATCTCCTTTTATACCAATACAAGTGCATAGTCATCCTTACATAGCATACACAGTTGCTACCCTTAGGGTAATTGATTAACTTCTTCCATGGCCACGCCACCCTTATCTTTCAACGTCTAGATGTCACATGTTGTTTTTCTCCAAAAAGGCTATGTGAACTTTTCCATATGACCTCTTCCTCTTATCTCATTATATTGGTGGCAGACCCTTTCTCAAAAATAATACACATACATACATTAAGGCATGGTTACACACTGTATTGGCTATATTGCTTATTTAAACATACATCTGGATTATAGAATGTCAATCATGTTTACTATATTTTACTTTTGACATTTCCCAACATTTGCCTTAATGATACATAAAATAATACCATAGTCAGAGGGGTGGTGGCACAGGAATCCTCATCTCTCCCAAGTGGTCATTCTCAATTTTTCCCCTAACCCATCTGTCTATCTCCTCATTTGAATTCCACGCTGTCACAGTCACTAGCCCATTTAAGCTTAATATCCTTGTCATCTATCGCCCTCCAGGTTCCCTTGGAGAGTTCATCAATGAGCTTGACGCCTTGATAAGTTCCTTTCCTGAGGATGGCTCACCCTTCACAGTTTTGGGGGATTTCAACCTCCCTACGTCTACCTTTGACTCATTTCTCTCTGCCTCATTCTTTCCACTCCTCTCCTCTTTTGACCTCACCCTCTCACCGTCCCCCCCTACTCACAAGGCAGGCAATACGCTTGACTTCATCTTTACTAGATGTTGCTCTTCTACTAATCTCACTGCAACTCCCCTCCATGTCTCCGACCACTACTTTGTATCCTTTTCTCTCTCGCTCTCCTCCAACACTACTCACTCTGCCCCTACACAGATGGTAACGCGCCGCCGCAACCTTCGCTCTCTCTCTCCCACTACTCTCTCCTCTTCCATCCTATCATCTCTTCCCTCTGCTCAATCCTTCTCCCTCCTATCTCCTGATTCTGCCTCCTCAACCCTCCTCTCCTCCCTTTCTGCATCCTTTGACTCCCTGTGTCCCCCTATCCTCCCGGCCGGCTCGGTCCTCCCCTCCAGCTCCGTGGCTTGATGACTCATTGCGAGCTCACAGAACAGAGCTCCGGGCAGCTGAGCGGAAATGGAAGACAACTAAACTCCCTGCCGACCTGGCATCTTTTCACTCCCTCCTCTCTACATTTTCTTCATCTGTTTCTGCTGCTAAGGCCACTTTCTACCACTCTAAATTCCAAGCATCTGCCTCTAACCCCTAGGGAAGCTCTTTGCCACATTCTCCTCACTGCTGAATCCCCCCAACAACCTGCCCGCTTGACCCCATCCCCTCCTCTCTTCTCCAGACCATCTCCGGTGACCTTCTCCCCTACCTCACCTCGCTGATCAACTCATCCTTGACCGCTGGCTATGTCCCTTCCGTCTTCAAGAGAGCGAGAGTTGCACCCCTTCTCAAAAAACCAACACTCGATCCCACTGATGTCAACAACTACAGACCAGTATCCCTTCTTTCTTTTCTTTCCAAAACTATTGAGCGTGCCGTCTTTAGCCAACTCTCTTGCTATCTCTCTCAGAATGACCTTCTTGATCCAAACCAGTCAGGTTTCAGGACTGGTCATTCAACTGAGACTGCTCTTCTCTGTGTCACGGAGGCTCTCCGCACTGCTAAAGCTAACTCTCTCTCCTCTGCTCTTGTCCTTCTAGACCTGTCTGCTGCCTTTGATACTGTGAACCATCAGATCCTCCTCTCCACCCTCTCCGAGCTGGGCATCTCCGGCGCGGCTCACTCCTGGATTGCGTCCTACCTGACCGGTCGCTCCTACCAAGTGGCGTGGCGAGAAGCTGTCTCCGCACCACGTGCTCTCACCACTGGTGTCCCCCAGGGCTCAGTTCTAGGCCCTCTCCTTTTCTCCCCTATACACCAAGTCACTTGGCTCTGTCATATCCTCACATGGCCTCTCCTATCATTGCTACGCTGACGATACACAACTAATCTTCTCCTTTCCCCCTTCTGATAACCAGGTGGCGAATCGCATCTCTGCATGTCTGGCAGACATATCAGTATGGATGACGGATCACCACCTCAAGCTGAACCCTGGCAAGACGGAGCTGCTCTTCGTCCCGGGGAAGCCTGTTCCATGATCTCGCCATCACGGTTGACAACTCCGTTGTGTCCTCCTCCCAGAGTGCGAAGAGCCTTGGCGTGACCCTGGACAACACCCTGTCGTTCTCCGCTAACATCAAGGCGGTGACCCGATCCTGCAGGTTCATGCTCTACAACATTCGGAGAGTACGACCCTGCCTTACACAGGAAGCGGCACAGGTCCTAATCCAGGCACTTGTCATCTCCCGTCTGGATTACTGCAACTCGCTGTTGGCTGGGCTCCCTGCCTGTGCCATTAAACCCCTACAACTCATCCAGAATGCCGCAGCCCGTCTGGTGTTCAACCTTCCCAAGTTCTCTCACGTCACCCCCCTCCTCCGCACACTCCACTGGCTTCCAGTTGAAGCTCGCATCCGTTACAAGACCATGGTGCTTGCCTAGGAGCAGTGAGGGGAACGGCACCTCCGTACCTTCAGGCTCTGATCAGTCCCTACACCCAAACGAGGGCATTGCGTTCATCCACCTCTGGCCTGCTGGCTCCCCTTCCTCTGCGGAAGCATAGTTCCCGCTCAGCCCAGTCAAAACTGTTCGCTGCTCTGGCACCCCAATGGTGGAACAAGCTCCCCTCACGACGCCAGGACAGCGGAGTCACTCACCACCTTCCGGAGACATTTGAAACCCCACCTCTTTAAGGAATACCTGGGATAGGATAAAGTAATCCTTCTACCCCCCAAAAAAAAAAAAAAAAAAAGATAAATGACGTAAATGTAAATGTAAATGTTTTTCAACAGGACAATGACCCAACACACCTCCAGGCTGTGTAAGTGCTATTTGACCAAGAAGGAGAGCGATGGAGTGCTGCATCAGATGACCTGGCCTCCACAAACCCCCCGACCTCAACCCAATTGAGATGGTTTGGGAAGAGTCGGACTGCAGAGTGAAGGAAAAGCAGCCAACAAGTGCTCAGCATATGTGGGAACTTCTTCAAGAATGTTGGAAGAGCATTCCAGGTGAAGCTGGTTGAGAGAATGCCAAGAGTGTGCAAAGCTGTCATCAAGGCAAAGGGTGGCTATTTGAAGGATCTCAAATATAGATCTAGATAGATTTGATTCACACTTTTTTGGTTACTACATGATTCCATATGTGTTATTTCATAGTTTTGATGTCTTCACTATTATTCTACAATGTAGAAAATATTAAACTAATAAAAATAATAAAATGGTATGAGTAGGTGTCCAAACCTTTGACTGGTACAGTATATAATGAACAGACTAGGTCTATACTGCTCCTACATGGTGTAACAATACATCATGTAGATGTATGTAATGAATGTCCACCAGTGACCTCCACAATAATAAATAATTGTACATTTATTCAGCTAAAAATGTTGCAATAATCAAATAATTTTTACAAATCAGCACCTGTGTTTTCTCTGACGAAATAATACTGATGGGAACATTCATGAGGTAGTGAATGTTTTTAATGTCAACAACTGTTGTTATCAGAACAATGTCATCAAATTATCATACACCTTTAGCTTGATGACTACTACAAAAATGAACTCAATGAAACACAACGTCTAAATTCAAGAGGTTCCAAGGTTAGAATCAAGAACATGAATCATTAAATAATTTACGTTTTTAAATAACAATATCCAAATCATATAATGAACACATAAGGGTTTATACAATCAATCAAAAATCAAATACATGTAAAATATATTCTAATTTTAGAATATATATTTTAAAAAAAGTAGGCCTATTTTTTCATACACAGTTTGATTTTCATACTTTGTCAACACTATAAATCAGAATAATAATATGCCATTTAGCAGACACGTTTATCCAAAGCGACTTACAGTCAAGTGGGGATCGAACCCACTACCCTGGCGTTACAAGCGCCGTGCTCTACCAGCTGAGCTACAGAGGACCACAGAACACAGCCTCTAATCTCTTATGTGATTTCATGTCCTCTGACCGGGAAAATGTCTTTCCACACTAAGATTATTGGAAAGGCTTCTATCCTGTGTGTCATCTCATGCTTTTTCAGGTCCCTAAGCTCGCTAAATCTCTTTCCACAGTCTGAGCAGTGTTAGGGCTTCTCCCCTGTGTGTCTTCTCAAATGTTTTTTCAGGCTCCTCCTCCGGGTAAAACTCTTTGCACACTGAGAGCACTGGAAAGGCCTCTCTACTAAGTGTGTTATCTCATGTGATTTCAGGTCCCCTGATGAGACAAATCTATTTTCACACTGGGAGCATTGATATGGCTTCTCGCCGGTGTGTATTCTTTCATGCACTTTTAGTTTACTTGATAGTCTAAAACCCTTTCCACACTGGGAGCAGTGGTAAGGCTTCTCTCCTGTGTGTGTCATCGCATGCATTTTCAAGGTCTTTAAATGGGTAAAACTATTTCCACACAGGGAGCAGTGGAACGGCTTCTCTCCTGTGTGTGTCATCCCATGCGTTTTCAAGTTCCCTAAACGGGAAAAGCTTTTTCCACACTGAAGGCATTGGAATGGTTGTTCTCCTGTGTGTGTTCGCTTGTGATTTTTCAGACGCCATGACTGAATAAATCTCTTTCCACACTGAGAGCATTGGAAAGGCCTCTCTACTAAGTGTGTTCTCTCATGTTTTTTCATGCCCCCTGCTGAGTAAAAACCCTTTCCACACTGAGAGCATTGATATGGCTTCTCACCTGTGTGTGTTCTCTCATGTATTTTCAGGTCCCCTGCTGAGTAAAAACCCTTTCCACACTGAGAGCATTGATATGGCTTCTCAACAGTGTGTGTTCTCTCGTGTATTTTCAGGTGCCCTGCTGAGTAAAAACCCTTTCCACACTGGGAGCATTGATATGGCTTCTCACCTGTGTGTATTCTCTCATGTATTTTAAGGCCCCCTGCTGAGTAAAAACCCTTTCCACAATGGGAGCATTGATATGGCTTCTCCCCTGTGTGTGTTCTCTCATGTTTTTTTAGGTCCCCTGCTGAGTAAAAACCCTTTCCACACTGAGAGCATTGATATGGCTTCTCACCTGTGTGTATTCTCTCATGTTTTTTCTGGTCCCCTGCTGAGTAAAAACCCTTTCCACACTGGGAGCATTGATATGGCTTCTCTCCAGTGTGTATTCTTTCATGCACTTTTAGATTCCCTGACTGTCCAAACCCCTTTCCACAATGGGAGCAGTGGTACTGCTTCTTCCCTGTGTGTGTTTTCTTATGTTCTTTCAGGTGTCCTAACTGGATAAATCTCTTTCCGCAGTGGTGTGGTCTTGCTGGTTTGGATGTCTCTGGGCCTGGTTCCCCTGAAGGACTCTTCCCACTGTCAGAGTGAGAGTCTGGTCTCTCTCCTGTCAAAGAAAAACAGAGTATTTGGTTAAACAGAGACCAGACTAAAACCTCCACATTGTAAAATTGTCTTCCTATGAGGTTTAATCCAGAAAATATTCCTCAATAAAAAGAGCAGAGTGGCTGTAGTGCTTCGTAGGCTAATAAAAACACTAGTAAACTTTGTGTTGTTATGAATTTATTAGACCTAATGGATAAATAGACTAGTCAGTATAGGATACATGTATTAGACCTAATGGATAAATAGACTAGTCAGTATAGGATCCATTTATTATACCTAATGGATAAATAGACTAGTCAGTGTAGGATACATTTATTAGACCTAATGGATAAATAGACTAGTCAGTATAGGATACATTTATTAGACCTAATGGATAAATAGACTAGTCAGTATTGGATACATTTATTAGACCTAATGGATAAATAGACTAGTCAGTATAGGATCCATTTATTAGACCTAATGGATAAATAGACTAGTCAGTATAGGATACATGTATTAGACCTAATGGATAAATAGACTAGTCAGTATAGGATACATGTATTAGACCTAATGGATAAATAGACTAGTCAGTATAGGATACATGTATTAGACCTAATGGATAAATAGACTAGTCAGTATAGGATCCATTTATTAGACCTAATGGATAAATAGACTAGTCAGTATAGGATACATTTATTAGACCTAATGGATAAATAGACTAGTCAGTATAGGATACATTTATTAGACCTAATGGATAAATAGACTAGTCAGTATAGGATACATTTATTAGACCTAATGGATAAATAGACTAGTCAGTATAGGATACATTTATTAGACCTAATGGATAAATAGACTAGTCAGTATAGGATACATGTATTAGACCTAATGGATAAATAGACTAGTCAGTATAGGATACATTTATTAGACCTAATGGATAAATAGACTAGTCAGTATAGGATACATTTATTAGACCTAATGGATAAATAGACTAGTCAGTATAGGATACATTTATTAGACCTAATGGATAAATAGACTAGTCAGTATAGGATACATTTATTAGACCTAATGGATAAATAGACTAGTCAGTATAGGATACATTTATTAGACCTAATGGATAAATAGACTAGTCAGTATAGGATACATTTATTAGACCTAATGGATAAATAGACTAGTCAGTATAGGATACATTTATTAGACCTAATGGATAAATAGACTAGTCAGTATAGGATACATTTATTAGACCTAATGGATAAATAGACTAGTCAGTATAGGATACATTTATTAGACCTAATGGATAAATAGACTAGTCAGTATAGGATACATTTATTAGACCTAATGGATAAATAGACTAGTCAGTATAGGATACATTTATTAGACCTAATGGATAAATAGACTAGTCAGTATAGGATACATTTATTAGACCTAATGGATAAATAGACCAGTCAGTATAGGATCCATGTATTAGACCTAATGGATAAATAGACTAGTCAGTATAGGATCCATTTATTAGACCTAATGGATAAATAGACTAGTCAGTATAGGATCCATTTATTAGACCTAATGGATAAATAGACTAGTCAGTATAGGATACATTTATTAGACCTAATGGATAAATAGACTAGTCAGTATAGGATACATTTATTAGACCTAATGGATAAATAGACTAGTCAGTATAGGATACATTTATTAGACCTAATGGATAAATAGACTAGTCAGTATAGGATACATTTATTAGACCTAATGGATAAATAGACTAGTCAGTATAGGATACATGTATTAGACCTAATGGATAAATAGACCAGTCAGTATAGGATCCATGTATTAGCCCTAATGGATAAATAGACTAGTCAGTATAGGATCCATTTATTAGACCTAATGGATAAATAGACTAGTCAGTATAGGATCCATGTATTAGACCTAATGGATAAATTAAATGATATCCTCCACTGACTCGTCCATGTATTGGTATAAAGCTGATGGACAGGGTTGGAGAAATGGAACCGCTCATATTCACAGGCAGAGCTGCGGATGAACGGACCGACCTGCATGAAACTAAGACCGACCTGCATGAGACAAAAAAAACGATAGTTTTAACCATGTTTGTTTACAGTTAGGCCTACATTGGTTACAAACAATGAAGTAAAAACAAGTTTATATTTGGGTTTTTTGTTTTTTATGTGGTACGACCAATAATGTCTATAAACCCCTGGATTGGCCAATGACAGGCTTTGGAACCACCAGTCGGCCATATTGACACTCCCCAGTAAGAGCTATCTGAGCAGTCCTTCATGGAATTAATGGAATTCTACAGTATTTCAATTAAATGTTTCAAGGACAGAAATGAATTGTATGAAGAAGTGTCCCGTGGCTTCTGTCAACTTCCCCCCCCCCCAAGTCAAGTATGCCAACTTTATATTCAGATCTTGAAATGTATTTAAGTATGTTATTGTTGTAGTGGTATAGTAACAGCCATCTCTAAAAAAAAAAAAGTATACTTTAAGGAAAATGTTTATTGATTTTTTTCTTCTCATTTGTATATTTCGCTCACATATTTCCAAAGTATGCATGAAGGTGTATGTAATAGAATCACCGTGGCAAAAACGAATGTAGACATTAATAAATGCATTTCTAAAGCTTCCAAAATATGTTCTACAACGGCGGTAACAAGATGGAGGCACGGCGGCTTCAACACAGCGCCCCCTATCGGTCAGCTAGTGTATGTATATAAATCATTGGGGTACGACTGTCGAACTAAGCTCATTGGGCATTTATAAGTTAGGCTATATTCTCCAAAAATTAATGGCCAGGCCTCTATATAACTAATTTAAAAGTTTAAAAAATAAAAATTATGGACCAATCACAGATTCCTTCATTACAGAACAACATAATCAAGTTTAGAACTTCAGTAGAATGCCCCTTTAAAACCATACATTAGTTAAACAACTGCATAGCTTGCCTCTGTTTTTAAGACGGTACTCACCGGTGTTAATCAGATCTTCAGTCTCCTCTTCCTCCTCTTTTATTGAGATAGCATCCTCTTCCTCTTCCATGCTATAAGGTTCTTTCTCTTCTTTCACTACAACATCCTCCTCCTCTTCTTTCAGCGTGATAGCCTCCTCTTCCTCCTTTTTCATTCTGAAAGCATCTACCTCCTCTTTTAGTGTGATAGCCTCTATCCCCTGTTCCTCTTTCACTCCAAAAGGTTCTTTCTCTTCTTTCACTATAACACCCTCTTCTTCTTTCAATGTGATAGCCTCCTCTTCCTCCTTTATCATTCTGAAAGCTTCTACTTCCTCCTCTTCTACTTTGACAGACTCTATCCCCTCTTCCTCTTTCACTCCAAAGGGTTCTTTCTCTTCTTTCACTATAACATCCTCCTCTTCCTCTTTCAATGTGATAGCATTCTCTTCCTCCTTTTTCATTCTGAAAGCTTCTTCCTCTCCTTTCACTTTAATATACTCCTCTTCTTCTTTAACGACAATGTTCAGCCCCAGAGCTTCTTTCTCCGTCCAGCAGACCTCCTCTTCTTTAACACGGGGGGAGTAGCTCAGTGAACTCATGGTCGGGGATGTTAGCTAGCTAGCATTATCGACTAGCCTAGTGCTAGGCTCAGTATCAATCTTAACAAGTTTGCGAATTAGGTTAAAGTTAACCAGTTGATACGTAAACAGAATTGTCTTTTAAACACTTAGATTAGCTAATGTACATAAACATGGTCTAAAGCGTCAATGTTTCGATATTATGTTGGCTAGCAAGCTACCGAGGTGGTTGAAAGAGTAGCCGTGTGGTTTTTGCTGAAGAAGTGTCCCGTCCACTAGAATACACGTCACGCAAGAATCATCACCTGAAAGACGCACATCGCCATCTGCTGACTGGAGTGGGTAACGCAATTTGGAAACAACATGAACTACATTGTTTATATTGGCAAAGAATGTCATAAATTAAAAATAAGATAATTTATTTTCTCTTATGTCTTGCAAATAATATTTTCCTATGCATAGACGTAGAACCCTCATGAAAAATTCCCATTGGATTCGCATCGGAAAAATCCCATAGGATTGTTAAACATTTTTGTGACCAACAATTTTTCCGAAGGGGGTTACAGGTACAGTTATCATATTTGCATTTCACATTTTATATTTGTATACTATTGACAGAATAAGAAGAAACCAGAGAAGTGCAACAAAAACAGTATCAACAGTTTAGCTAGCTTGTTGCTACCTGGATAGCTAACTAAACAATAGCTGGAACGACCTAGTGAACAGACGCGAACTGGCTGAGTCGATTCAGTGGCTAGCTTTGCACTTGGCTAGCTAACAGTAGCTGCTAGGGCTAAGTTAAAACCTACATTTGTGTTTTGTTTTTACATACTGGTAGCCAGAATCGTTCAAGGGAATTCGGGACATGGGTAACTAGTTAACGTTAGCTTGGCTCTCTCTGTGTGTTCGTGCCATGGGAGGAGGGGTCGGTTCGTTGACAGAGAGCAATGGCTAGCTAATATGCTAACTATTCTAGCTAACTAACTGGCTGAATAAGTTGACGACGAACTCACTCAAGCTGTCGGGACTAACTGTCAGAAATTGCGTAATTCAAATCTGGTATTGGAATAAGAATCAAGAGATCTTCAATCCAAGCTAAATTTATTATATGCAAAATGTATGTATGATAAGTATGAAGGTTCGTATATACGGGTCCGCTGAAATACCACACAGGGCACTCAGAGAACTAATCCATTGTTACAGGTTCTTCCTCAAATACTCTGACAGAGAGAGAGAGTTCCCACCTCTCTGCTGGCCAATCAGAGTAGACGCTGAGCGTGGTTTAGACTGTGGTATCGCGTCGAATGCTGGTGGGTATTGCTGTCAATCAAAGAATCCGCTTAGGCTGCACCGTGTTTTAGAGGCTTTTATTAATATCACGAGGTTACAGCATAAGTTACAGACCCGCGGTGTCTGGAGAAGTCCCGTCCCAAATTAATCTGAATGCTTCTCACCCCCCCTTTGTCTAGCTCCTACTTATAAACAATGGCAAAAAATGGGTTGCTCCCTTTTCGTCCAATCACCTATCCCCCCTGTCTCCAACACACTTCCTGTCTGTTGTATGTGGCGTTACACTAAAACATTCCCTCTTGATACTAAAATCAACGTCCTCTCTGGTTCCACTTAAAACATTAACAACGTCATAATCTTCATACACGACAAGACTTACTCAGCCAATCCGTTGGCGCACGGGCTGGTCCCAGCCCCTTGGCGCATCCCTGCTGCCAGGTGTCTAGCTGTTTTGCAACTTATCCAGAAAGTCAGCACTTTTGCAGTACACGTCCTTGGACGGTTCACAGATCACAAAGAGAGAGTGTTCGGGTATTGTGAGACATAAGTTCTTATCTGTCCTACCCCCTAACGTTCCTTACATGAATCACAGCCTGTTATGTGAAACAATTTATATCAGTATAGTACAAACCTTCTATGCTTATCATTAATGCATTCCTTCTAAGCTATTCATCACATACAGATCCAATTATGAGAAAACAAATCCCAACATAACCCACAACGTTAGACACGGACACGAATGATCTGCTTGGCGTGTCGACACACTGGTGGTTTGTTGTGGCCGAGTATTGGTGCTAAACCGTGTTGTTGGAGGCTGGCATGCTAGTTGGCTGTGGCGTCATAGGACTAGGTGCCCTGGACGGTTTTCACTGAAGAATACTGTACCAAGTTAGCTAGCTGAATAAACTAAGTTAGTCTATTCCTAGAAAACATTGAACCGCTGTAGTTTACAACAATTATAGTTTCTGAGGTGGAAGTTGGGAGAGTTATATTTGGGTGTTTCAGTGAAACGTAAGTGAGGGAGGCCCCGCTCTCTCGCTTTCCCAGATGTTTAGTTCATTTCATTCAGATCTCCTTTGCATTATTGTAGCCATTTTCTGTAGCCTGTCAACTATGCCTCTGTCTATCCCTGTTCTCTCCTCTCCGCACAGGCTATACAAACGCCTCACACCGCATGGCTGCTGACTCTCTAACCTGGTGGTCCCTGCACGCACGACCCACGTGGAGTTCCAGGTCTCCGGCAGCCTCTGGAACTGCCGTTCTGCGGCCAACAAGGCAGAGTTCATCTCAGTCTATGCTACCCTCCAGTCCCTCGACTTCTTGGCGCTGACGGAAACATGGATTACCACTGAAAACACTGCTACTCCTACTGCTCTCTCCTCGTCTGACCATGTGTTCTCGCATACCCCGAGAGCATCTGGTCAGCGGGGTGGTGGCACAGGAATCCTCATCTCTCCCAAGTGGACATTCTCTCTTTTTCCCCTGACCCATTTGTCTATCTCCTCATTTGAATTCCATGCTGTCACAGTCACTAGCCCATTCAAGCTTAACATCCTTGTCATTTATCGCCCTCCAGGTTCCCTTGGAGAAGTCTCTTCTCCTTATTGGTGTCCTTTAGTAGTGGAGTCTTTGCAGCAATTCGACCATGAAGGCCTGATTCACACAGTCTTCTCTGAACAGTTGATGTTGATGTGTCCGTGACTTGAACTCTGTGAAGCATTTATTTGGGCTGCAATTTCTGAGGCTGGTAACTCTAATGAATTTATCCTCTGCAGCAGAGCTAACTCTGGGTCTTCCATTCCTGTGGTGGTCCTCATGAGAGCCAGTTTTATTATAGTGCTTGATGGTTTTTGTGACTGCACTTGAAGAAACTTTCAAATTTTGTCTTAAAGTAATGATGTACTGTCATTTCTCTTTGCTTATTTGAGCTGTTCTTGCCATAATATGGACTTGGTCTTTTTCCAAATAGGGCTATCTTCTGTACACCACCCCTACCTTGTCACAACACAACTGATTGGCTCAAACACATTAAGAAGGAAAGAAATTCCACAAATTAACTTTTAACAAGGCACACCTGCTAATTGAAAGGCATTCCAGGTGAATACCTCATGAAGCTGGTTGAGAGAATGCCAAGAGTGCACAAAGCTGTCATCAAGGCAAAGGGTGGCTATTTGAAGAATCTCAAATATAAAATATATGTTCATTTGTTTAACACTTTATTGGTTACTACATGATTCCATATGTGTTATTTCATAGTTTTGATGTCTTCACTATTATTCTACAATGTACATGTAAAAAATAGTAAAAAATGAAGAAAAACCCTTGAATGAGTAGGTGTGTCCAAACTTTTGACTGGTAGTGTACATCTACATGATGTATTGTTAAACCATGTAGGAGCAGTATAGATATAGTCTGTTTATTATATACATCTATACTCAATGACAATATAAACGCAACATGTAAAATGTTGGTCCAATGTTTCATCAGCCGAAATACAAGATCCCAGAAATGTTCCATACGCACAAAAAGCTTATTTCTCTCAAATTGTGTGTACACATTTGTTTACATCCCTGTTAGTGAGCATTTCTCCTTTGCCAAGATAATCCATCCACCTGACAGGTGTGGCATATCAAGAAGCTGATTAAACAGCATGATCATTACACAGGTGCACTTTGTGCTGGTGACAACAAAAGGCCACTCTAAAATGTGCAGTTTTGTGACAGCTGATGAAACTGAGGAGTATTTATTTCTGTAATAAAGCCCTTTTGTGGGGAAAAACTCATTCTGATTGGCTGGGCCTGGCTCCGCAATGGGTGGGCCTGGCTCCCATGTGGGTGGGCCAATGCCCTCCTAGGCCCACCCATGGCTGAGCCCCTGCCCAGTCATGTGAAATCCATAGGTTAGGGCCTAATTAATTTATTTCAATTGACTGATTTCCTTATATGAACTGTTTTTGCATGTTGCGTTTATAGTTTTGTTCAGTGTAATATAAAATACACGTTATTCTCAACTGCGTTACCCACTCCAGTCAACAGATGGCGTGGTGTCTTTAAGGCGATGCTTTCAGTGTGACGCATAATCTAGTGGACGGGACGGTTCTTCGATAAGAACAGCTAGGTATCCAGCTTGTTATCTTGCTAACCAAAATACCCGAAAAAGTCAAGCTCTTTAGACACTTTCGGTGCATTACAACCACTCTGCGTTGAATACATTTCAGTCGTATCTAGTTACCCCATTTCATTTCATAGTTACGTTGTTAGTCAGCTGGCTGGTTAAATTAGGCTAGCACTAGCTAGCTAACTAGCTACGTTAGCGAGGTAACATCCCCGACCATGAGCTCACTAAGCTACTCTCCTCCTGCTAAAGAAGAGGAGGTCTGCTGGACGGAGAAAGAGGGTCTGTGGCTGAACATTGTCGTGAAAGAGGAGGAGGAAGAGGAGGGTGTCACAGTAAAAGTAGAGGGTGATGCTGTTACCGTGAAAGAAGAGGAGGGAGTTACAGTGAAAGGAGAGGAAGGCGCTTTAAGAGTGAAAAAGGAAGAGGATGTTATTACCGTGAAAGAAGAGGATGCCGTTCTTGGAGTAAAGAGGGAAGGAGAGATAACTGTCACATTGAAAGAGGAGGAGAAGGAGACGGGAGATGTGATTAACACTAGTAAGTACTGTCTTAAAAACAGGGGCACTATTCTGCAGTTGTTGAACTGATGTGTGGTTTTCAAGGAAGTTTTCAAGGTAGTTTTATACTTTAATATGTTGTTCTTTACTGTAGGAATTGTTAAAACTACAATGTAAGGTTTTGTATACCATTAAAGAGCAGGCCACCAACAAAACGTTAACAATTAATCTAATGCATTAAAATGAATGAAATGGATTTAAATACTGTAGTCCTCACTATCTATTATTATAGAGCTCTGCTCAGCCTATAAACATGACATTATCTATTATTATAGAGCTCTGATCAGCCTATAAACATGACATGATCTATTATTATAGAGCTCTGATCAGCCTATAAACATGACATTATCTATTATTATAGAGCTCTGATCAGCCTATAAACATGACATTATCTATTATTATAGAGCTCTGATCAGCCTATAAACATGACATTATCTATTATTATAGAGCTCTGATCAGCCTATAAACATGACATTATCTATTATTATAGAGCTCTGATCAGCCTATAAACATGACATTATCTATTATTATAGAGCTCTGATCAGCCTATAAACATGACATTATCTATTATTATAGAGCTCTGATCAGCCTATAAACATGACATTATCTGTTATTATAGAGCTCTGATCAGCCTATAAACATGACATTATCTATTATTATAGAGCTCTGATCAGCCTATAAACATGACATTATCTATTATTATAGAGCTCTGATCAGCCTATAAACATGATCTATTATTATAGAGCTCTGATCAGCCTATAAATATGACATGATCTATTATTATAGAGCTCTGATCAGCCTATAAACATGACATTATCTATTATTATAGAGCTCTGATTAGCCTATAAACATGATCTATTATTATAGAGCTCTGATCAGCCTATAAACATGACATTATCTATTATTATAGAGCTCTGCTCAGCCTATAAACATGACATTATCTATTATTATAGAGCTCTGATCAGCCTATAAACATGACATTATCTATTATTATAGAGCTCTGCTCAGCCTATAAACATGACATTATCTATTATTATAGAGCTCTGCTCAGCCTATAAACATGACATTATCTATTATTATAGAGCTCTGATCAGCCTATAAACATGACATTATCTATTATTATAGAGCTCTGCTCAGCCTATAAACATGACATTATCTATTATTATAGAGCTCTGATCAGCCTATAAACATGACATTATCTATTATTATAGAGCTCTGCTCAGCCTATAAACATGACATTATCTATTATTATAGAGCTCTGCTCAGCCTATAAACATGACATTATCTATTATTATAGAGCTCTGATCAGCCTATAAACATGACATTATCTATTATTATAGAGCTCTGATTAGCCTATAAACATGATCTATTATTATAGAGCTCTGATCAGCCTATAAACATGACATGATCTATTATTATAGAGCTCTGATCAGCCTATAAACATGACATTATCTATTATTATAGAGCTCTGATCAGCCTATAAACATGACATTATCTATTATTATAGAGCTCTGATTAGCCTATAAACATGATCTATTGTTATAGAGCTCTGATCAGCCTATAAACTTGACATTATCTATTATTATAGAGCTCTGCTCAGCCTATAAACATGACATTATCTATTATTATAGAGCTCTGATCAGCCTATAAACATGACATTATCTATTATTATAGAGCTCTGATCAGCCTATAAATATGACATTATCTATTATTATAGAGCTCTGATTAGCCTATAAACATGATCTATTATTATAGAGCTCTGATCAGCCTATAAACTTGACATTATCTATTATTATAGAGCTCTGATCAGCCTATAAACATGACATTATCTATTATTATAGAGCTCTGCTCAGCCTATAAACATGACATTATCTATTATTATAGAGCTCTGATCAGCCTATAAACATGACATTATCTATTATTATAGAGCTCTGCTCAGCCTATAAACATGACATTATCTATTATTATAGAGCTCTGATCAGCCTATAAACATGACATTATCTATTATTATAGAGCTCTGATCAGCCTATAAACATGACATTATCTATTATTATAGAGCTCTGCTCAGCCTATAAACATGACATTATCTATTATTATAGAGCTCTGATCAGCCTATAAACATGACATTATCTATTATTATAGAGCTCTGCTCAGCCTATAAACATGACATTATCTATTATTATAGAGCTCTGCTCAGCCTATAAACATGACATTATCTATTATTATAGAGCTCTGATCAGCCTATAAACATGACATTATCTATTATTATAGAGCTCTGATTAGCCTATAAACATGATCTATTATTATAGAGCTCTGATCAGCCTATAAACATGACATGATCTATTATTATAGAGCTCTGATCAGCCTATAAACATGACATTATCTATTATTATAGAGCTCTGATCAGCCTATAAACATGACATTATCTATTATTATAGAGCTCTGATTAGCCTATAAACATGATCTATTGTTATAGAGCTCTGATCAGCCTATAAACTTGACATTATCTATTATTATAGAGCTCTGATCAGCCTATAAACATGACATTATCTATTATTATAGAGCTCTGCTCAGCCTATAAACATGACATTATCTATTATTATAGAGCTCTGCTCAGCCTATAAACATGACATTATCTATTATTATAGAGCTCTGCTCAGCCTATAAACATGGATTCGAACCAGGATCTCTAGTGGCACAGCTAGCACTGCGATGCCTTAGACCACTGTGCCACTCGGGAGATACAGTAGTAGTAGTAGTCTGTTAATCATGTCTGTCTCTAGTAGTAGTCTGTTAATCATGTCTGTCTCTAGTAGTAGTAGTAGTAGTAGTAGTATGTTAATCATGTCTGTCTCTAGTAGTAGTAGTCTGTTAATCATGTCTGTCTCTAGTAGTAGTAGTAGTATGTTAATCATGTCTGTCTCTAGTAGTAGTAGTAGTAGTCTGTTAATCATGTCTGTCTCTAGTAGTAGTAGTATGTTAATCATGTCTGTCTCTAGTAGTAGTAGTAGTAGTATGTTAATCATGTCTGTCTCTAGTAGTAGTAGTAGTAGTCTGTTAATCATGTCTGTCTCTAGTAGTAGTAGTATGTTAATCATGTCTGTCTCTAGTAGTAGTAGTAGTCTGTTAATCATGTCTGTCTCTAGTAGTAGTAGTAGTAGTCTGTTAATCATGTCTGTCTCTAGTAGTAGTAGTCTGTTAATCATGTCTGTCTCTAGTAGTAGTAGTAGTCTGTTAATCATGTCTGTCTCTAGTAGTAGTAGTAGTCTGTTAATCATGTCTGTCTCTAGTAGTAGTAGTAGTAGTCTGTTAATCATGTCTGTCTCTAGTAGTAGTAGTCTGTTAATCATGTCTGTCTCTAGTAGTAGTAGTAGTCTGTTAATCATGTTTGTCTCTAGTAGTAGTAGTAGTAGTCTGTTAATCATGTCTGTCTCTAGTACTAGTAGTAGTAGTCTGTTAATCATGTCTGTCTCTAGTCGTAGTAGTAGTCTGTTAATCATGTCTGTCTCTAGTAGTAGTAGTAGTAGTCTGTTAATCATGTCTGTCTCTAGTAGTAGTAGTAGTAGTCTGTTAATCATGTCTGTCTCTAGTAGTAGTAGTAGTCTGTTAATCATGTCTGTCTCTAGTAGTAGTAGTAGTATGTTAATCATGTCTGTCTCTAGTAGTAGTAGTAGTCTGTTAATCATGTCTGTCTCTAGTAGTAGTAGTAGTAGTAGTAGTAGTCTGTTAATCATGTCTGTCTCTAGTAGTAGTAGTCTGTTAATCATGTCTGTCTCTAGTAGTAGTAGTAGTAGTCTGTTAATCATGTCTGTCTCTAGTAGTAGTAGTAGTCTGTTAATCATGTCTGTCTCTAGTAGTAGTAGTAGTAGTCTGCTAATCATGTCTGTCTCTAGTAGTAGTAGTAGTCTGTTAATCATGTCTGTCTCTAGTAGTAGTAGTCTGTTAATCATGTCTGTCTCTAGTAGTAGTAGTAGTCTGTTAATCATGTCTGTCTCTAGTAGTAGTAGTCTGTTAATCATGTCTGTCTCTAGTAGTAGTAGTCTGTTAATGATGTCTGTCTCTAGTAGTAGTAGTAGTAGTATGTTAATCATGTCTGTCTCTAGTAGTAGTAGTAGTCTGTTAATCATGTCTGTCTCTAGTAGTAGTAGTCTGTTAATCATGTCTGTCTCTAGTAGTAGTAGTCTGTTAATCATGTCTGTCTCTAGTAGTAGTAGTAGTAGTAGTCTGTTAATCATGTCTGTCTCTAGTAGTAGTAGTAGTAGTCTGTTAATCATGTCTGTCTCTAGTATTAGTAGTAGTAGTCTGTTAATCATGTCTGTCTCTAGTAGTAGTAGTCTGTTAATCATGTCTGTCTCTAGTAGTAGTAGTCTGTTAATCATGTCTGTCTCTAGTAGTAGTAGTCTGTTAATGATGTCTGTCTCTAGTAGTAGTAGTAGTAGTATGTTAATCATGTCTGTCTCTAGTAGTAGTAGTGTCTGTTAATCATGTCTGTCTCTAGTAGTAGTAGTCTGTTAATCATGTCTGTCTCTAGTAGTAGTAGTCTGTTAATCATGTCTGTCTCTAGTAGTAGTAGTAGTAGTAGTCTGTTAATCATGTCTGTCTCTAGTAGTAGTAGTAGTAGTAGTCTGTTAATCATGTCTGTCTCTAGTATTAGTAGTAGTAGTCTGTTAATCATGTCTGTCTCTAGTAGTAGTAGTCTGTTAATCATGTCTGTCTCTAGTAGTAGTAGTAGTCTGTTAATCATGTCTGTCTCTAGTAGTAGTCTGTTAATCATGTCTGTCTCTAGTAGTAGTAGTAGTCTGTTAATCATGTCTGTCTCTAGTAGTAGTAGTAGTATGTTAATCATGTCTGTCTCTAGTAGTAGTAGTAGTCTGTTAATCATGTCTGTCTCTAGTAGTAGTAGTAGTCTGTTAATCATGTCTGTCTCTAGTATATTTGAGAAAAGCTAAATGTTTTTAAAAAATCTTTAAGTGTCTTGAATTAAACCCTAATAACTCCACTTCTCTTTGCTTTATCAACTTGAAACTTACCCATAAAGTGTTTTGAATTGTTACATGTCCACAAGGGAGGATGGATAATGCTTCCATGCAGCCTGCTCATAAGACAGCATCCTGTTACATTGCTGCTTGCAGCTATATTTATTATGACGGAAATTGGAAATGTTCTGAAATCCTGACCTCAAATGTTCTGACCTCGGGTTATTGAGGGATCTAGTCTGGATTTAACCTCATAGGAAGCAGGATTATAAATATCTGGTCACTTTCCCCAATTTCCCTGGTTTTCCAGAAAACCCGTTTGCAAGTTGCCCAGAATCAGGAGGGAATAAGCAGGAATTCCTCCAATCAGGATTTCTGAAAACCTGGGGGATTTTCGGAAAGCTACCATTTTTTTGCAACCCAAACAGGAAGACAGTTTTTATCATGTGGAGGTTTCATTCAGGTCTCTGTTTAACAGAATACTCTGTCTTTGGCAGGAGAGAGACCAGATTCTCATTCTGACAGCAGGAAGAGTCCTTCAGGGGAACCAGACCCAGAGACGTCCAAACCAGCGAGACAACATCACTGCTCCCACTGTGGAAAGAGTTTTAGCTGGTTAGGGTTCCTAAAACGGCATGAGAGGACGCACACAGGAGAAAAGCCTTTCCAATGTTCCCAGTGTGGAAAGAGTTTTACTGTGTTAGTTAACCTGAAAAGGCATGAGAAACTACACTCTGGAGAAAAGCCATTCCAATGTTCCCAGTGTGGAAAAAGTTTTACCCGGTTAGGGCACCTAAAAGAGCATGAGAGGACACACACAGGAGAAAAGCCTTACCACTGCTTACAATGTGAAAAGAGCTTTTCAAGATCAGGGGACCTAAAAGGTCATGAGAGGACACACACAGGAGAAAAGCCTTACCAATGTCCTCAGTGTGGGAAGAGTTTCACCCAGTTAGGGAACCTGAAAATACATAACAGAATACACTCTGGAGAGAAGCCTTACCACTGCTCCCAATGTGGAAAGCGGTTTCCCTGGTTAGGGAGTCTAAATTCGCATGAGTGGACACATAGAGGAGAGTTGCCTTACCACTGCTCCCAATGTGGAAAGCGTTTTAACCAGTTAGAGCACCTGAAATCACATGAAAGAACACATTCAGGAGAGAAGCCTTTCCACTGCTCTCATTGTGGAAAGACATTTTCCCAGTCAGAGGACCTGAAATCACATGAGAGAATAGAGAGGCTGTGTTCTGACTTATGTTTTTGACTGGAAATTTGTGTTTTTGTTCATGCCACATGAAATCATATTGTTTATATGAAATCCGACTCACAAATATAAAGGTACCCAATGGGTATGTCTGGGTAGAATGGATGGGTGGGAGGTAACCCAATCGGTATGTCTGGGTAGAATGGATGGGTGGGAGGTAACACAATTGGTAGGTAGCCTTTTGACCTTTTTATTAAAACAGGTTTGGCTTCATTGGTGGATAGATGATTGTAGATGAAAGGATGGTTATCGAAGGAAACAGAGTCAAACAAGGCATATCTACATTGGCAGTAAATTAAATACACTTCAACAAAGTCCCAAATCTATTTATACACACAATATGAATCAACACTTGGTAAGGTTTCTAGCAATAAGCAGGCTTTGAATATTATTTAGAACTCTTAAATCAGAGGTAACTACAAACAATATAAATGTACTATAACAATACTGAAGAGATACACTATGACCAAAAGTATGTGGACAACTGTTGTCAAACATCTCATTCCAAAATCATGGGCATTAATATGGAATCATGGGCATTAATATGGAATCATGGGCATTAATATGGAATCATGGGCATTAATATGGAATCATGGGCATTAATATGGAATCATGGGCATTAATATGGAGTTGGTCCCCCTTTTACTGCTATAAACAGCCTCCACTCTTCTGGGAAGGCTTTGCACTAGATGTTGGAACACTGCTGCTGGGACTTGCTCCCATTCAGCCCACGAGCATTAGTGAGGTCGGACACTGATGTTGGGCGATTAGGCCCTCGGTCGCCGTTCCAATTTATCGCAAAGGCGTTCAATGAGGTTGAGGTCAGGGCTCTGTGCAGGCCAGTCAAGTTCTTCCACACCGATCTCGACAAACCATTTCTGTATGGACCTCGCTTTGTGCATGGTCATGCTGAAACAGGAAAGGGCCTTCCGTAAACTGTTGCCATAAAGTTGGAACCACGGAATCGTCTAGAATGTCATTATATGCTGTAGCGTTAAGATTTCCCTTCACTGGAACTAAGGGCCTAGCCCAAACCATGAAAAACAGCCCCAGACCATTATTCCTCCTCCACCAAACTTTACAGTTAGCACTATACATTGGGGCACGTAAGCGTTCTCCTGGCATCCGCCAAACCCCAGATTAGTCCGTCGGACTGCCAGATGGTGAAGCGTGATTAATCACTCCAGAGAACGCGCTTTCCACTGCTCCAGAGTCCAATGGCGGCAGCTTTACACCACTCCAGCCGATGCTTGGCATTGCGCATGGTGATTTTATGCTTGTGTGCGGCTGCTCGGCCATGGAAACCCATCCTATGACGTGTGCCACGTTGAAAGATTGAGCTCTTCAGTAAGGCCATTCTACTCAAGGCAGTGTGCTTGATTTTATACAGGTGTGGCTGAAATAGCCGAATCCACTAATTTGAAGGGGTGGTCACATACTTCATATATATATATATATATATATATAGTGTACCTTGGCCACCACACACCACATTCATGCAATATTCACAGTCAATAAGGCATCTCTAGGGTTCCATGCTGGTTTGGCTGAAAGAGGCCTAATGACTGCAGGTGGGGGCATTTAAAGGGCTAGTCCCTCCCCTTTCAGGTTGATGAGGTTGACTGAGGTGTGGCAACCAATAAGGAGCAGGGGTGGGAGGAGCTTCTGTTAGATTAATTAGGATTTTAAGAATAATGACTAAAGGATTTCACCCCAAATACAGTATAAATGTTAAAATGATCATGTAGTGTCAACCCACTAACAGAGGGGGGCGGTACTAAACATTCAAGGGGGAAGGGGAAGGCGGAAACTGTTTAGAAAAGCCACCTAAGGTGGGAGGAGTCAAGTTCAGGAGGTATAAAATCGTATGTTTGTGTTTTTGGCGTCAGAGCTCGCCATGAATAAACATACAAAAAATCCTTCTTCGTGGTTATGGACCTTGAATCATTTATGATTAAAACCAGAGCCTTACAACGTCTGGTAATGATTCAAGCTTAGGTTGAATTAGAGATAGAAATTCACATGACAGCTTCGTACAATAATGTCTAAAATCAGATTGACATTTTCAAATGTGTCTTTTATTTCGATTATAGATTTTTGATTGATTGAACGCAAGTATGAACCCTTAGACGTTCATCCATATGATTTGGATATTCTCGAATGTAAATGATTAGATTAATAGACTGTTTTTTACTTAATTTTATTCTAACCTTGAAACCTCTTGAATTGAGGTTTTTGTTTCATTGAGTTCATTTGTGTACTAGTCAACAAGCTAAAGGCGGAGGTACTGACAACTAACCCAAGATGTATCGTTGGCGTCGTTTCCTCCAATGGGAGCAAATGAAGCATAGTGAGCGGAACAAACAAGAAGATGGCCACAGCCAATCACGAGCCAGCAAGATTCTATTGGCTCTTTTTAGCGTTAGGGAACGCCTACTCTGTGAAGTTTACGGTGTGCAATAACGCACTTGCACTCCTAAACAATGGCAGTTTAAAAAATATATTTTAGAAAGGGTCAAGTCTACAAAAATGTTGTGCACTCTGTTCGTAACAGGTTTTATTTTGGGGAACAGAACTTTATTGAGATTGAATGTTTCATCGATGAGAAAATTAGCAGAATGTCAGCCAAGTTTCATCAAGCTCCATCATGCTAACATACTACATACTTAATGAGTATATACTACATACTGTTAGTTCATTTTAGTATACTGTAAACGAACGGTATCCTTTCTGTTGAGCCTACTAGCGCTTCCCCTGTCTACCGGAAGTTGATGCTGTTGCTATGCAACATCTTGCTAGCTTGTTAGCATAACAAATTACTAGCTAGACATTTTACGATTTCGGGTGTGTTCTTAAATTCAATCTGGATTACCTGAGTGCGCTCTGGGCGTTCGTAAATTCATAGCGTTGTCAGATCGTCCGTTTGTAAATTCAGAGCGGACACTGGACGCTCTGGTCGAGGAGTAGCGTTGATCCGTTCTGACCTCACAACGGCAGTCAAGCACCCAAGCTAACTGGCTAACTTGGCTAGTTACTTCCAGACACAAATTAGAGAACATCTCACTCTGACCGTTTTACTCGCCCTAGCAGAGCTGGTTAGGCAGTTTTCATGTTACTGTAGCTGGTGACTGTAACTGCTGGCAACAATTTAA
This sequence comes from Coregonus clupeaformis, assembly GCF_020615455.1. Lineage (NCBI taxonomy): Eukaryota > Metazoa > Chordata > Actinopteri > Salmoniformes > Salmonidae > Coregonus > Coregonus clupeaformis. The sequence goes on along the minus strand of NW_025533933.1, from coordinate 109,730 downwards.
TTACGCGTTTTTAACCATGTTTACTGACACCGGCCATATTCAACTGGTGTTGAGCGTTGGTAGATTCATCAGTTATTCTGCGCTCTGGTCTGGGACACTCAGACGAGACGAGGGTGCTCTGAAATCGGAGTAGACAGCCAGAGCGAATTTATGAAAGCGACCGAATGGCCATTAAGAACGCACGACGACTATACCACTTAGCTAAACTAAGAATGACGGGAAAAATCAAGTCAATAACCGTTGGGTAGTTAGATAGTTAGCATATAGTTAATATACTGGCAAGATTGACGCCAACTAACGTTAGGTAGCTAGCTAACATACCGGTACATACTGATGTAATAATATGCTGTGTGGTTCATAAGGGTAGCGTAACTAACAAATTGTCAGCCAACAGAACGTGTAAGGTAACTTATTTGAAAAGGCATTACTTTATTACATTGCTCAACATTTTCTTTTCATTTCTCCAAATTAGTTACAGCAATGAATTTGTATCCGCTCTCGGCTGCATATTTTCCGCCATTTTCTTCCAATCTGAAAACGATGTGAAGTCACGGCCATTTTCTCAACAATTGCATTATGGGCCCTAAAAGCACGGAATTAGTGTCCACTTCTGGGATACTGTGTATTCTGGCCAATGTAGGAGTACGACATCCGGGAACTTTTAGCATACTAACTATATCCATATTATGACCAATAAGCATACTATATACTCAATTTACGTCACAAATAGTACGGTTAAAGTATGAGTATTTGAACACAGCTTAAGTTTTTAAAGGATCTTTCAGATTTCTAGCCCCTGTGATGTGTCTGGGTTTCCCCTTTTGTCTGTGCTAAAAGTCAATGACAATGTGATGACGTTGTTCCGATAACGTCGATAAGATGTTTTCATGAAAAACATTCACAACCTCATAAATATTCCCATCACTATATTATTTCACCCATGTCAGAGAAAACACTGGTGATGATTGTTGAAAGGATTTTATTAATGCACAAATATTTTGGTCTGACTATAAATAAACCATGGAAGGTCATCAGTGGGTGGACATTATATACATCTACATGATGTATTGTTACACCATGTAGGAGCAGTATAGACCTAGTCTGTTCATTATATACATCTATATGATGTATTGTTACACCATGTAGGAGCAGTATAGACCTAGTTGTTAATTTTAATATTATCTGTTTAATTGGATGAATATGAAATTATCTTAAATGCAGATATGCAGTAGTATAGTATGTTAAAAATAAAAATCTGCACTAATGAATCAACACATGCTTCTCTTTGTACGTGTCAACATAATATTGCACATCAATTAAATAAATGAAAATAAAATATTTTCCTTAACTGTGTTACCCCACTTTAGTCAGCAGTTGGCGATGTTCGTCTTTCAGGCGATACTTGTAGCGTGACGTAGATCTTAGTGGACGGGACTTCAACAACCGCAGCAGCAGCAGCTAGTTAGTTAGCCACCTCGCCGAAATGTTCAATGTTTTTACAATGTTTCGGTGTATATTAGCCATTTGTGTTTTAAAAACACGTCTACAAGTTACCCAATTTAATTTCATATTTACGTTGTTAGCTAGCTAGCTGGCTGGTTAAGTTAGCTTAACACGAGGCTAGTCGCTAATGCTAACTAGCTAATAAGCTAGCTAACTTCCCCCGACCATGAGCTCACTAAGATACTCACCCCGTACTAAAGAAGAGGAGGTCTGCTGGACGGAGAAGGAAGCTCTGGGGCTGAACATTGTCGTGAAAGAGGAGAAGGAAGAGGAGGATGTCACAGTAAAAAAAGAAGTAGAGGTTGAGGCTGTTACAGTGAAAGAAGAAGAGAAGGAAGGAGAGTTCAGAGTGAAAGAGGAGAGGGATGTTACCAAATATTTGTATATCTGTGATGTAAAAAAAGAGGAGGCAGTTTTTGGAGTGGAGGGGGAGATAACTGTCACATTGAAAGAAGAGGAGGAGGAGACAGGAGATCTGATTAACACCAGTAAGTAACCGAGGTAAAGTTGGTTTTATATCCAACGTTATAATATATTCACATTATATTAAATTATTCAAAACAAGCCTTGCCTACTTTTACAACCTTTGATTTGCGTCGACGTGTTGATTTGCTAGAAATACATAAAGTCATAAAAAAAATGCATTTAAATCTCATCTGCAATAACGTTTTTCATGGATTGTCATAGAAACATCAAGCAAAATTTTTTAACATTTACATTTACGTCATTTAGCAACAAACATCTGGCCTATTTTTAAAATCTTTGATTTGCATCAGAAGTAAAGTGGTGATTTAATAGAAATTACGAAATCATATAAATGGATTGAAATCTCTTGTTCGCAAAAACTTTTTCATGGATACTCATACACCCAAACAAGTGCTGATTATTCTAAAATTGCCTCCTTTCACAACCTTTTGATTTGGGGGAAAAAAAGTCAAGCGTTGATTTGATAGAAATACATCAAATCATAAAAAAAAGGCATTTAAATCTCTTATCCTTATTTTTAAAAAGTGCGGATAAGAGAAGTAGACCTTTCCATTCACAGCGCCTGTCATAAATGGGTTGAAAATGGCAGGTTTTGTCATTGATAAAAGCCTCAATTATAAAAGCCTCAATTGGAACGCAGTGCCTGTACAGTAACATGCTACACCCGTTGCCGACAGGTGTATAAAAATCGAGCACACCGCCATGCAACCTCCATAGACAAACATTGGCAGTAGAATGGTCTTACTGAAGAGCTCAGTGACTTTCAACGTGGCACCGTCATAGGATGCCACCTTTCCAACAAGTCAGTTTGTAAAATGTCTGCCCTGCTAGAGCTGCCCCGGGTCAACTGTATGTGCTGTTATTGTGAAATGGAAACAAGACAACTCACTCACCGGGAGAGGTTGTGTTTTCTCTAGCAGGAGGTAAGCTTGGCTTCTCATATGGTGTTGAGTAAAGCTTAAACCATGTATTTAGATCGTAGGTAGGTAGTTTATTTACGTAGTTATTTAGGTAGTTATTGTAGGTTTCCGTAGGCAATTATTGTAGGTAAGTATTGTATTGTTTACGGCGGAGCCCGGCGAAGCACGAGGCTAGCTAGTAACATTTATTGGTAATTATCTGTTTAGTGCAACGGTGGAGAGTTGTTTCCAGTGTTAATGTGCTAGCTAGCCAACGTTTAATCTTTGCTGCGTTATGAAAGGAACTAGACACGGACATGAATTATCTGTTTAGTGTGTTAACACACTCTTGGTATGCTAGCTAGCTGGCGGGTAGCTACTGGTAACGCTTTATTGGTAATTATCTGTTTAGTGCAACGGTGGAGAGTTGTTTCCAGTGTTAATGTGCTAGCTAGCCAACGTTTAATTTTGCTCGTTATGAAAGGAACTAGACACGACATGAATAATCTGTTTAGTGTGTTAACACACTCTTGGTAGTTTGTTGTAACCAAGTATTGGTGCTAAACTGTGTGTTATTGGATGCTAGCATGCTAGTTAGCTATGGCGTCATAGCTAGGCATTGTGGGCTGTTGTGGGTAGTTACTGTAGGTTGGCATTGTTTTTCGGTGGTGCCGGGGGTTGCACGAAGCTAGTTAGCTAGCTAGCCGTTCTTCAAACAAGGTCAACACAGTGGCCATTGCTAGCTAGCCAACATGACCAGCTAACTGTACTGTAGTAGCTAAATACAATATAGTTGTGCTACATAGCCGAATTATCTGCTTAGTGTGTTAACACACTATTGGTGGTTTGTTGTGACCAAGTGTTGGTGCTAAACTGTGTGTTATTGGATGCTAGTGTACAGCACTTCGAGATATTAGCTGATGTAAGAAGGGCTATATAAAATAAAATTGATTGAAAATTGATTGATAGCATGCTAGTTAGCTATGGTGTCATAGTTAGCTAGCTGAATAAAGTGGGTTGAGTCTATTCCTTTAAACATTGAACCGCTGTGGTTCACAACAATTCTGATTTCTAAAGGTGGAAGTTGGTAGAGTTTTTGTTCGGGTGGTTCAGTGAAACAATTATAGTTTCTGAGGTAGAAGTTTTTGGTGAGGGAGGCCCTGCTCTCTACTCTCCCAGATGTTTAGTTCATTTCATTCCGATCTCCTCTGCATTATTGTAGCCATTTGCTACAGCCTGTCAACTATGCCTCTGCCTATCCCTGTTCTCTCCTCTCTGCACAGGCTACACAAACGCCCCCACACCGCGTGGCTGCTGCCTCTCTAACCTGGTGGTCCCTGCACGCACCCCACACCTGGAGTTCCAGGTCTCAGGCAGCCTCTGGAACTGCCGCTCTGCTGCCAACAAAGCTGACTTCATCCCAGCCTATGCTAATCTCCAGTCCCTCGACTTCCTGGCGCTGACGGAAACATGGATTACCACTGAAAACACTGCTACTCCTACTGCTCTCTCCTCGTCTGACCATGTGTTCTCGCATACCCCGAGAGCATCTGGTCAGAGGGGTGGTGGCACAGGAATCCTCATCTCTCCCAAGTGGACATTCTCAATTTTTCCCCTAACCCATCTGTCTATCTCCTCATTTGAATTCCATGCTGTCACAGTCACTAGCCCATTTTAAGCTTAATATCCTTGTCATCTATCGCCCTCCAGGTTCCCTTGGAGAGTTCATCAATGAGCTTGACGCCTTGATACGTTCCTTTCCTGAGGATGGCTCACCCCTCACAGTTTTGGGGGATTTCAACCTCCCTATGTCCACATTTGAGACTCATTTCTCTCTGCCTCATTCTTTCCACTCCTCTCCTCTTTTGACCTCACCCTCTCACCGTCCCCCCCTACTCACAAGGCAGGCAATACGCTTGACCTCATCTTTACTAGATGCTGCTCTTCTACTAATCTCACTGCAACTCCCCTCCATGTCTCCGACCACTACATTGTTTCCTTTTCTCTCTCGCTCTCCTCCCACACTACTCACTCTGCCCCTACACAGATGGTAATGCGCCGCCGCAACCTTCGCTCTCTCTCTCCCACTACTCTCTCCTCTTCCATCATCTCTTCCCTCTGCTCAATCCTTCTCCCTCCAATCTCCTGATTCTGCCTCCTCAACCCTCCTCTCCTCCCTTTCTGCATCCTTTGACTCTCTGTGTCCCCTATCCTCCCGGCCGGCTCGGTCCTCCCCTCCAGCTCCGTGGCTTGATGACTCATTGCGAGCTCACAGAACAGAGCTCCGGGCAGCGGAGCGGAAATGGAAGAAAACTAAACTCCCTGCCGACCTGGCATCTTTTTCACTCCCTCCTCTCTACATTTTCTTCATCTGTTTCTGCTGCTAAGGCCACTTTCTACCACTCTAAATTCCAAGCATCTGCCTCTAACCCTAGGAAGCTATTTGTCACATTTTCCTCACTGCTGAATCCCCCCCCTCCTCTCTCTCTGTGGATGACTTCACAACCACTTTGAAAAAGAAGGTTGACGACATCCGATCCTCGTTTGTTAAGTCTAATGACACTGCTGGTCCTACTCACACTGCCCTACCCTATGCTTTGACTTCTTTCTCCCCTCTCTCCAGATAAAATCCTGCGACTTTGTGACTGCAGGCCGCCCAACAACCTGCCCGCTTGACCCCATCCCCTCCTCTCTTCTCCAGACCATCTCCGGTGACCTTCTCCCCACCTCACCTCGCTGATCAACTCATCCTTGACCGCTGGCCATGTCCCTTCCGTCTTCAAGAGAGCGAGAGTTGCTCCCCTTCTCAAAAAACCAACACTCGATCCCACTGATGTCAACAACTACAGACCAGTATCCCTTCTTTCTTTTCTTTCCAAAACTATTGAGCGTGCCGTCTTTAGCCAACTCTCTTGCTATCTCTCTCAGAATGACCTTCTTGATCCAAACCAGTCAGGTTTCAGGACTGGTCATTCAACTGAGACTGCTCTTCTCTGTGTCACGGAGGCTCTCCGCACTGCTAAAGCTAACTCTCTCTCCTCTGCTCTTGTCCTTCTAGACCTGTCTGCTGCCTTTGATACTGTGAACCATCAGATCCTCCTCTCCACCCTCTCCGAGCTGGGCATCTCCGGCGCGGCTCACTCCTGGATTGCGTCCCTACCTGACCGGTCGCTCCTACCAAGTGGCGTGGCGAGAAGCTGTCTCCGCACCACGTGCTCTCACCACTGGTGTCCCCAGGGCTCAGTTCTAGGCCCTCTCCTTTTCTCCCTATACACCAAGTCACTTGGCTCTGTCATATCCTCACATGGCCTCTCCTATCATTGCTACGCTGACGATACACAACTAATCTTCTCCTTTCCCCTTCTGATAACCAGGTGGCGAATCGCATCTCTGCATGTCTGGCAGACATATCAGTATGGATGACGGATCACCACCTAAAGCTGAACCCTGGCAAGACGGAGCTGCTCTTCCTCCCGGGGAAGGACTGCCCGTTCCATGATCTCGCCATCACGGTTGACAACTCCGTTGTGTCCTCCTCCCAGAGTGCGAAGAGCCTTGGCGTGACCCTGGACAACACCCTGTCGTTCTCCGCTAACATCAAGGCGGTGACCCGGCTCCCTGCAGGTTCATGCTCTACAACATTCGGAGAGTACGACCCTGCCTTACACAGGAAGCGGCACAGGTCCTAATCCAGGCACTTGTCATCTCCCGTCTGGACTACTGCAACTCGCTGTTGGCTGGCCTCCTGCCTGTGCCATTAAACCCCTACAACTCATCCAGAATGCCGCAACCCGTCTGGTGTTCAACCTTCCCAAGTTTTCTCACGTCACCCCCCTCCTCCACACACTCCACTGGCTTCCAGTTGAAGCTCGCATCCGCTACAAGACCATGGTGCTTGCCTATGGAGCAGTGAGGGGAACGGCACCTCTGTACCTTCGGGCTTTGATCAGTCCCTACACCCAAACGAGGGCATTGCGTTCATCCACCTCTGGCCTGCTGGCTCCCTTCCTCTGCGGAAGCATAGTTCCCGCTCAGCCCAGTCAAAACTGTTCGCTGCTCTGGCACCCCAATGGTGGAACAAGCTCCTTCACGACGCCAGGACAGCGGAGTCACTCACCACCTTCCGGAGACATTTGAAACCCCACCTCTTTAAGGAATACCTGGGATAGGATAAAGTAATCCTTCTACCCCCCCTTCTACCCCCAAAAAAAAATTTGTAAAGTGGTTATCCCACTGCCTATAGGGTGAATGCACCAATTTGTGAGTCGCTCTGTTTAAGAGCGTCTGCTAAATGACGTAAATGTGCCCTTGAGCAAGGCACTTAACCCTAATTGCTCCTGTAAGTCGCTCTGGATAAGAGCGTCTGCTAAATGACTAAAATGTAAATGTAAACATCTTGCCCCGGTCAACTGTATGTGGTGTTATTGTGAAATGGAAACGTCTAGGAGCAACAACGGCTCAGCCGCGAAGTGGTAGGCCACACAAGCTCACAGAACGGGACCACAAAGTGCCACAAAATGGTCTGTCCTCGGTTGCAACACTCACTACCGAGTTCCAAACTGCCTCTGGAAGTAACGTCAACACAAGAACTGTTCGTCGGGAGCTTCATGAAATGGGTTTCCATGGCCGAGCAGCCACTCACAAGCCTAAGATCACCATGCGCAATGCCAAGCGTCGGCTGGAGTGTTGTAAACCTCGCCGCCATTGGACTCTGGAGCAGTGGAAACGCTTTCTCTGGAGTGATGAATCAAGAGAATGCTACCTGCCCCAATGCATAGTGTCAACTGTGAAGTTTGGTAGAGGAGAAATAATGGTCTGGGGCTGTTTTTCATGGTAGGGCTAGGCCCTTAGTTCCAGTGAAGGGAAATCTTAACGCTACCGCATACAATGACATTCTAGACGATTCTGTGCTTCCAACTTTATGGCAACAGTTTGGGAAGGCACATTCCTGTTTCAGCATGACAATGCCACTGTGCACAAAGCGAGGTCCATTTAGAAATTGTTTGCTCGAGATCGGTGTGGAAGAACTTGACTGGCCTGCACAGAGCGCTGACCTCAACCCCATCAAACACCTTTTGGGATGAATTGGAACGCCGACTACGAGCCAGGCCTAATCGCCCAACATCAGTGTCCGACCTCACTAATGCTATTGTGGCTAAATGGAAGCAAGTCCCCCCGCAGCAATGTTCCAACATCTAGTGGAAAGCCTTCCACAGGCTTTCCAATAGAAGAGTGGAGGCTGTTATAGCAGCAAAGGGGGAACCAACTCCATATTAACACCCATGATTTTGGAATGAGATGTTTGACGAGCAGGTGTCCACATACTTTTGGCCATGTAGTGTACATAATGTTCGACGAGCCAGTGTCCACATACTTTTGGCACGTATGTATAGATTGTGCGTGGACCTCTCTCACACGTGAATCTTCTTAATGTTCTATAGGACTCCCAATCAGTTGGATCTTTTGTTTCTACGGTACTTAGCCCGGGTTGTTCTCTCAACAGGATGTATTACGCCAGCTAAACCCAGTGCAGGTGACGGCCCTTAACTTTCACTGTTCTCCAGGTTTATCATGCACCTTGTCAATTCAGTGAGAAGGTTAATCCCATGCGTTTTGGGCTGTTGGAATCTGCCAGTTTTATGAATATCAAAGTCATCAATTAAATCATCAATATTCACCAGACATGTCACCCATTGAACATGTTTGGGATGCTCTGGATCGACGTGTACAATTGGGCAAATGGTGGTCACACCAGATACTGAATAGTTTTCTGAACCACGCCCCTACTTTTTTTTTGTCAAGTTATCTGTGAGCAACACATGCATATCTGTATCCCCAGTCATGTGAAATCCATAGATTAGGGCCTAATTTATTTTATATCAATTGGCTGATTTCCTTATGAACTGTAACTCAGTCAAATCATAGTAATTGTTGCATGTTCCGTTTATGTTTTTGTTCAGTTTATTTTAACAAATCATCTCAGGTGAACTCTTCATAGACAGTAATTTATCAAGGACAGGTTGCTACTCCCCGCCTCCACCTTTAAACTATATATCAGGTTGCTACTCCCCCACCTCCACCTTTAAACTATATATCAGGTTGCTACTCCCCCACCTCCACCTTTAAACTATATATCAGGTTGCTACTCCCCCACCTCCACCTTTAAACTATATATCAGGTTGCTACTCCCCCACCTCCACCTTTAAACTATATATCAGGTTGCTACTCCCCCACCTCCACCTTTAAACTATATATCAGGTTGCTACTCCCCCACCTCCACCTTTAAACTATATATCAGGTTGCTACTCCCCACCTCCACCTTTAAACTATATATCAGGTTGCTACTCCCCCACCTCCACCTTTAAACTATATATCAGGTTGCTACTCCCCCACCTCCACCTTTAAACTATATATCAGGTTGCTACTCCCCCACCTCCACCTTTAAACTATATATCAGGTTGCTACTCCCCCACCTCCACCTTTAAACTATATATCAGGTTGCTACTCCCCCACCTCCACCTTTAAACTATATATCAGGTTGCTACTCCCCCACCTCCACCTTTAAACTATATATCAGGTTGCTACTCCCCCACCTCCACCTTTAAACTATATATCAGGTTGCTACTCCCCCCACCTCCACCTTTAAACTATATATCAGGTTGCTACTCCCCCACCTCCACCTTTAAACTATATATCAGGTTGCTACTCCCCCACCTCCACCTTTAAACTATATATCAGGTTGCTACTCCCCCACCTCCACCTTTAAACTATATATCAGGTTGCTACTCCCCCACCTCCACCTTTAAACTATATATCAGGTTGCTACTCCCCCACCTCCACCTTTAAACTATATATCAGGTTGCTACTCCCCCACCTCCACCTTTAAACTATATATCAGGTTGCTACTCCCCCCACCTCCACCTTTAAACTATATATCAGGTTGCTACTCCCCCGCCTCCACCTTTAAACTATATATCAGGTTGCTACTCCCCCACCTCCACCTTTAAACTATATATCAGGTTGCTACTCCCCCGCCTCCACCTTTAAACTATATATCAGGTTGCTACTCCCCCACCTCCACCTTTAAACTATATATCAGGTTGCTACTCCCCCACCTCCACCTTTAAACTATATATCAGGTTGCTACTCCCCCACCTCCACCTTTAAACTATATATCATATGTAACCCCTGATTGGTGTAGACTTTAAACTATATATCATATGGAACCCCTGATTGGTGTAGACTTTAAACTATATATCATATGGAACCCCTGATTGGTGTAGACTTTAAACTATATATCATATGGAACCCCTGATTGGTGTAGACTTTACCGTGAAATGCTTACGAACCCTTATGATCCCTTCCCAACGATGCAGTTAAAAAATATATAAAATACTAACGAGGAATAAAATAAAATACACAAGACTGGAGCTATATACAGGGAGTATCAGATCAATGTGCAGAGATGCGAGGTATTTCAGGTAGGTACAGGGCCTTCGGAAAGTACTCAGACCCCTTGACTGTTTCCACATTTTGTTACGTTACAGCCTTATTCTAAAGTGGATTAAAATATTTTTTTACTCATCAATCTATATTCAATACCCCATTATGACAAAGCGAAAACAGGTGTTTAGACATTTTTGGAATGTTATAAAAAAAATATATATATATATATATATATACAAAAAACTATTTAAGGGTTTTGCCACCAAGTACTAAGTCATGTTTTGCAGAGGGGTCAAATACTTATTTCCCTCATTAAAATGCAAATCAATTCATAACATTTTTGACATGCGTTTTTCTGGATTTTTTGTTGTTGTTGTTATTCTGTCTCTCACTGTTCAAATAAACCTACCATTAAAATTATAGACTGATCATGTCTTTGTCAGTGGGCAAACGTACAAAATCAGCAGGGGATCAAATACTTTTTTCCCTCACTGTATATTCATGAAGGCAAGGTAACTAGGCATCAATAATATAATAATAATATAATAATAATAATAATAATAAGAGTAGCAGCAGCAGATTGAGTGTAAAAGTGTGCGTAAGTGTGTGTGTGTGTAATGTGTATGTGTGCGTATGCAGTGAATGTGTGTGTTTTGTGTGGGACTGTCAATGTAGTGTGTGTGTGTGTGTGTGTGTGTGTATATACAGTGGGGAAAATTGACCAAATACTTATTTTCCACCATAATTTGCAAATAAATTCATAAAAAAATCCTACAATGTGATTTTCTGGATTTTTTTCTTCTCAATTTGTCTGTCATAGTTGACGTGTACCTATGATGAAAATTACAGGCCTCTCTCATCTTTTTAAGTGGGAGAACTTGCACAATTGGTGGCTGACTAAATACTTTTTTCCCCCACTGTATGTAGTCTAGTGAGTGTGCATAGGGTCAGTGCAAGATGGAGTCAGTGTAGATAGTTCGGGTACCATTTAATTGACTATTTAGCAGTCGTATGGCTTGGGGGTAGAAGCTGTCTCGGAGCCTGTTGGTCCGAGAGCCGATGCTCGGCACCGTTTGCCGGACGGTAACAGGGTGAACAGTCTTTTGCTTGGTTGGCTGGAGTGTTTGGCACCACCTGATTTGCAGGTGCTGGATGGCAGGGAGCTCGGCCCCAGAGATGTACTGGGCTGTCCGTACCACACTCTGTAACGCTTTGGTCGAGGGTGTTGTATTTGCCATACTAAGCGGTGATGCAGCCAGTCAAGATGCTCTCGATGGTGCAGCTCTATAACATTTTGAGGATCCGAGGGCCCATACCAAATATTTTCAGCCTGCTGAGTGGGAAGAGGCGCTGCCGTTCCTGTTCACGACTGTGCGTGTGTGTGTGGACCATGTTGAGTCCTTAGTGATGTGGACGCCAAGGAACCTAAAGCTCTTGACCCGCTCCATAACAGCCCGTGTCGATGTGGATGGAGGCGTTGGTCTCCCTCTTTCTCCTGTAGTCCACCATCAGCTCCTTGGTCTTACTGACGTTGATGGAGAGGTTGTTGTCCTGGCAACACCCTGCTAAGTCTCCTGACCACCTCCTCCCTGTAGGCTGACTCAGGCATACAACCGTCACGTCATCAGCAAACCCGATGATCGTATTGGAGTCATGGCGTGAACAGAGAGTACAGGAGGGGACTGAGCACACACCCCCTGAGTGGCCCCCTGAGGGGCCCCTGTGTTTATAGTCAGCGTGGCGGAGGTGTTTTTGAGGGGCCCCTGTGTTTATAGTCAGCGTGGCGGAGGGGTTTTTGCCTACCATCACCCCTGGGGGTCCGTCAGGATGTCCAGGATCCAGTTGCAGAGGGAGGGGTTCAGTCCCAGGGTCCCGAGCTTTATGAGCTTGGAGGAGACTATGGTGTTGGAACGCTGAGCTGTAGTCTATGAACAGCATTCTCACATTTTGTTATTTTCCCTTTTGTCCAGCTGGGAGAGGGCAGTGTGGACTGCAATTCAGATTGTGCCATCTGTGGATCTGTTGGGGCGTAATGAAATGTTTAGTTCAACCATGTCTCTGAAATTGTTAATATGGAAGGCTTATGAGTTTCTACCCATGTCTCTGAGCCTATTTTGGGTAGAAGGCTACGAATGTTTCCATGTTTAATTTTTAAGCCTTTAGTATCTGTTATTCTATCTGGACTAGACATGATTTAAATGATAACAATAAAATGAATCAAACTAAATGAATGCATCACTCGACTGCAGATGATGTTCAGGAGGTGTCTTATCTGGCCTGTGTGCTATCTCAGCTCTCTGGCTGAGCTCCTGGGATTCTCTCAGCTGACTGTTTTGGAGCTCTGTTGTAGTTCTGTTGGATGGGACCTGTGGGTGTTGTTAGTTCTGTTGGATGGGACCTGTGGGTGTTGTAGTTCTGTTGGATGGGACCTGTGGGTGTTGTAGTTCTGTTGGATGGGACCTGTGGGTGTTGTAGTTCTGTTGGATGGGACCTGTGGGTGTTGTAGTTCTGTTGGATGGGACCTGTGGGTGTTGTAGTTCTGTTGGATGGGACCTGTGGGTGCTGTAGTTCTGTTGGATGGGACCTGTGGGTGCTGTAGTTCTGTTGGATGGGACCTGTGGGTGTTGTAGTTCTGTTGGATGGGACCTGTGGGTGCTGTAGTTCTGTTGGATGGGACCTGTGGGTGTTGTAGTTCTGTTGGATGGGACCTGTGGGTGTTGTAGTTCTGTTGGATGGGACCTGTGGGTGCTGTAGTTCTGTTGGATGGGACCTGTGGTGCTGTAGTTCTGTTGGATGGGACCTGTGGGTGTTGTAGTTCTGTTGGATGGGACCTGTGGGTGCTGTAGTTCTGTTGGATGGGACCTGTGGGTGCTGTAGTTCTGTTGGATGGGACCTGTGGGTGTTGTAGTTCTGTTGGATTGGACCTGTGGGTGCTGTAGTTCTGTTGGATGGGACCTGTGGGTGCTGTAGTTCTGTTGGATGGGACCTGTGGGTGTTGTAGTTCTGTTGGATGGGACCTGTGGGTGCTGTAGTTCTGTTGGATGGGACCTGTGGGTGTTGTAGTTCTGTTGGATGGGACCTGTGGGTGTTGTAGTTCTGTTGGATGGGACCTGTGGGTGCTGTAGTTCTGTTGGATGGGACCTGTGGGTGTTGTAGTTCTGTTGGATGGGACCTGTGGGTGTTGTAGTTCTGTTGGATGGGACCTGTGGGTGTTGTAGTTCTGTTGGATGGGACCTGTGGGTGTTGTAGTTCTGTTGGATGGGACCTGTGGGTGTTGTAGTTCTGTTGGATGGGACCTGTGGACCTGTCTCCCTGGATGCTACTGTAGCGGAACAGCCTCTGGGTAGACGGTTGGGCTACAGTTATCTTGGCCAAAGGCAACCAAATACTAGCTCCAGGGTTCCAAATACTCACTCCAGGGTTACAAATACTAGCTCCAGGGTTCCAAATACTAGCTCCAGGGTTCCAAATACTCACTCCAGGGTTCCAAATACTCACTCCAGGGTTCCAAATAATCGCTCCAGGGTTCCAAATACTAGCTCCAGGGTTCCAAATACCAGCTCCAGGGTTCCAAATACTAGCTCCAGGGTTCCAAATACCAGCTCCAGGGTTCCAAATACTAGCTCCAGGGTTCCAAATACTAGCTCCAGGGTTCCAAATACTCACTCCAGGGTTCCAAATAATCGCCCAGGGTTCCAAATACCAGCTCCAGGGTTCCAAACAGGGCGGTGTGTTCATTAGGGCGATATGGGCGACGCACTGCCAAACGGGGAAAAGGAAGGGATTTTTTTTTCTAATCAATTATATCACGGCAACAGTAGTTCAGTGTTCTAATCTAGACGTCTGATCTGCCACTAAATGTCCAATCAGGCTAAAGTCGTGCTTCAAATGTCCCTCGCGTTTTGGGGCGATTTCAGTCAGGTTGAAAATCGCCCAGAAGTCTCTCATAGCCTCTAATGTAAAATATTTTTTTTTCAAATATCAGAGCTTTCAATACAATCTCTATGGGTTTCTGAGGGCTTGCACTTACGCGCTTTCGTCATACGTAACGTAACATAACCATGAACGTAACTAAGAAACTACTCTTTCACCCTGAAGGCGGCACGGCAGACAGCACCGCTTGGACAGCGACTGGTGTAACCGACATGCACCATCTTTCAGAAAATATTAAGAAAAATGAGCTGTCAAAGACCCACATGGATAGCTGTTTGAGATTGTCTGCTTTGGGGAGAGTGAATATTGCCACTCAACTGGATGAGGGATACAGGCTAGCTGTCCGCCGCCACAACGATGAGGTTAGCAACAGCAGAGTCGTGAACACTGTCTACGAATCGAGACGACCTCATAGAATGTTTTGAAGCCATCCGGACGGGGTTCATTGGGTTCATTTGACCAGCCCACCGTGAGAGAGGCATCTGGCTACGTGAGGATACTACATGATGAAGATTTAATTTTTTTCCTGCGGCTTTTTTCACAAAAATCATGCCCCACGTCGACATTCTGTACCAGAAGCTACAGAAGAAGGACATCGATGCTGTCTTTATCAAACGTGCCCTCGACAGCTTCACAAGCAGTGTGCAGGCCATAAGGTAAGATTAAACAATATCATTCGATCTTTCTCAAAGCAGAGCTTTATTTGAAAATGTATGCATGAAAGGAGACTGCATTTGTGTTTGAAATTACATTATTCTCATTATATATGGCCAGTGGTGTAATCTATCTTATTTTATATACTATGTGTACTGTACAGTGGTGCTCATAAGTGTATGAACACATTCTAAAGTTGACTAAAAAGAGGAATAAAAAAATAAAAAAATCATCTTTTTGGAAATTGATCTTAATGACTTAATTAAAAAAGTTGGAAAATCCAACCTTTAAGGACACCAATTTTCTTTTCTTTTTATTCCTCTTTTTAGTCAACTTTAGCATGGGATCATAAGCTTATGAGCACCACTGTATACTGTGCTGAACATCCAGGCTATGTGAGACACAAAGGCTAACTTAAACACTAAAGACTTTATGCATCCCTGCCCATTTTAAGTGGAACTGAAGTATTTGTACTATACATGGATACATTGCATATACCTGTGCATCACATAGACAACAATACTGTACAAAGCCAACAAACACATTGGTCTGTTTGCCTTCAGGGACTCCTCTCAACAGCAGCTGCAAGAAGCAACAGGAGCCAAAAGACCCAGAACAGCTTTGAGAGAAGAGGAGAAGCAGAGGCTGTCTGAAGAGGTCTGCAACACCATCCTGGATCACACCAAAGAAAGGTTCTCTTTCTCTGGCCACCTTGTGAGTGCTACCTTACTGCAAGCAGACATGTTTGAAAGGTACTGCCATTCAAAAAAATAAAAAATCTGTTCATGTTCATTTTTACAAATCTATACAATTGGCCAGAATATGGTTGTTCATATTTACAAATCTATACAATTGGCCAGAATATGGTTGTTCATTTTTACAAAGCCATACAGATAGCTGTGTTTACCTTTTCTAGAAATTACTTTCAAATTCTGTTTTCAGGCAAAATGTCTATCACTGTTCATTTTCACAAATCTATACAAGAGGGCAGAATATGGAAGTCTATAAAAATTTCTTATTACCAATAACTTGCATCAATGTTTTCAGTAGCCTCTATCAAAAGCTCCTGCTTGCTTGTTGTGAATTATGCTCAGGTGCACATATTTCCAATTCAACCATGAGGCAAAAAATGTGGTAAAAGCTCTTGTTGATCCTGCAATCTGAACAAATACCAAGATGCTGTATTTTCAGCTGATATTTCATTTGTTTATGGAAATGCATATTGTTTATGCAGTGTTGAGGAATGTGAAAGAACACCCTTGATTATTTTTACTGTGATAACTTATTTTGCTTTTGTAAGCCAACACTTTTGAGATCAGTCAATAAATGCTTCTGGTATTGACTTATATGCTGCCCCTGTCTTCATGTTGTTGCTGGACATATCTTTTAAAAAATGTGTGTAGGTCACCTAAATCATCAGAAAAATTGCCCCCCCTGAGAATTTTTTCAGGAGCCGCCACTGGTTCCAAATACTAGCTCCAGGGTTCCAAATACTAGCTCCAGGGTTCCAAATACTCACTCCAGGGTTCCAAATAGTCACTCCAGGGTTCCAAATAATCGCTCCAGGGTTCCAAATACTAGCTCCAGGGTTCCAAATACCAGCTCCAGGGTTCCAAATACTAGCTCCAGGGTTCCAAATACTAGCTCCAGGGTTCCAAATACTAGCTCCAGGGTTCCAAATACTCACTCCAGGGTTCCAAATAATCGCTCCAGGGTTCCAAATACTAGCTCCAGGGTTCCAAATACCAGCTCCAGGGTTCCAAATACTAGCTCCAGGGTTCCAAATACTAGCTCCAGGGTTCCAAATACTAGCTCCAGGGTTCCAAATACTCGCTCCAGGGTTCCAAATAATCGCTCCAGGGTTCCAAATACTAGCTCCAGGGTTCCACATACTAGCTCCAGGGTTCCAAATACTAGCTCCAGGGTTCCAAATACTTGCTCCAGGGTTCCAAATACTTGCTCCAGGGTTCTAAATACCGGCTCCAGGGTTCCAAATACCGGCTCCAGGGTTCCAAATACCGGCTCCAGGGTTCCAAATACCGGCTCCAGGGTTCCAATAATGTTGTCTATGCCCTTTGTCTTTATTTTCTTAAACACAATTATAAACATAAGTTTACATGATACAGACATCTTGATGTCATTATACCCCTCATAGTGTACTCTAAAATATAGAGTATGTCTAGATTCTGAAATACACATTCACGTTAATTCATTCAATATTACAATATCATTATCTCTCTCTAAAAGTACCCTTTTTTGATTTAGCTTATTGTTTGGAACAATATACTCTACAAGTACATCAGTACACAGTATTGTAGAGAACACTATGAGGAGTACAATGACACATTTACATTTTACATTTTAGTCATTTAGCAGACGCTCTTATCCAGAGCGACTTACAGGAGCAATTAGGGTTAAGTGCCTTGCTTAAGGGCACGTCGACAGATTTTTCACCTAGTCGGCTCGGGGATTAGAACCAGCGTCCTTTCGGTTACTGGCACAACGCTCTTAGCTAAGCTACCTGCCGCCCTAATGTTGTCTGGATCATGTACAGTTCACAGATGATAGGATCTAACAGGAGGCATGTATAGGTCTAAAAAAGGGCCTAAAATGGTCGCCTTCATTGTGATTATCGCTAATTATTTTTGATACAAATGTAATGAGCATACCAAACATACTTCATTACAATTAAGTTTACATGTGAGAATTGCCAGAGCAATCTGAGATACCAAAACTGTTTTCCGCTTTAGGCTGGATGTATAATGGTTCCATACAACTGTCTCTTTCAGCCTCCTCGTAAGTGTTTTTGAAATTATGGACATTTTCTGAAAAATGACTTCATGTTATTGGGGGATCTAGTCTGGATTAAACCTAATAGGAAGACAGTTTTATCATGTGGAGGTTTTATTCAGGTCTCTGTTTAACTAAATACTTTGACTTTGGCAGGAGAGAGACCAGACACTCACTCTGATAGTGGGAAGAGTCCTTCAGGGGAACCAGACCCAGAGATGCCCAAACCAGTGAGACGACACCACTGCTCCCACTGTGGAAAGTGTTTTACCAAGTTACAGAACCTAAAACAGCATGAGAGGACGCACAAAGGAGAAAAGCCTTTTCATTGCTCCCAGTGTGAAAAAAGATTTTCCACGATCACAGGACTTAAAAAAACATGAGAGGACACACACAGAAGAAAAGCCCTTCCAATGCTCCCAGTGTGGAAAGGGTTTTACCCGGTTAGGAAACCTGAAAGAACATATAATAATACACACAGGAGAGAAGCCTCACCACTGCTCCCAGTGTGGAAAGAGTTTTAACCGGTTAGGGAATCTGAAAAAGCATGAGAGAATACACTCTGGAGTGAAGCCTTACCAGTGTTCCTATTGTGGAAAGAGTTTTACCCAGTTAGAGAACCTGAAGGAACATGAAAGGACACACACAGGGGAGAAACCCCACCGTTGCTCTCAGTGTGGAAAGGATTTTACCACGTTACAAAACCTAAAACAGCATGAGACGAAACACACAGGAGAAAAGCCTTTCCACTGCTCCCTGTGTGGAAAGAATTTTACCCATTTAGGGAACCTGAAAAAACATGAGAGAATACACTCAGGAGATAAGCCTTACCCCTGTTTCCGCTGTGGAAGGACTTTTAGGTGGTTAGGGACCTTTAAGCAACATGAGAGAATACACACAGGAGAAAAGCCTTTCCAATGTTCCCAGTGTGGAAAAGGTTTTACCCAATTGGGTAACCTAAAAGTTCATGAGAGGACACACTTAGGAGAAAAGCCTTTCCAATGTTCCCAGTGTGGAAAGAGTTTTACTATGTTAGAGAGTCTAAAAGAGCATGAGAGAATACACACAGGAGAGAAGCCCTACCAATGCTCCCACTGTGGAAAGAGTTTTAGGGGTTTAGGGAACCTGAAAAAACATGAGAGAATACACACAGGAGAAAAGCCTCACTAATGTTCCCAGTGTGAAAGGAGTTTTAACCAGTTAAAGCACCCGAAATCACATGAAAGAACACATTCAGGAGAGAAGCCTTTCCACTGCTCTCATTGTGGAAAGACATTTTAATTCCAGTGCTTTGATTTCGCAT
This sequence comes from Coregonus clupeaformis, assembly GCF_020615455.1. NCBI lineage: Eukaryota > Metazoa > Chordata > Actinopteri > Salmoniformes > Salmonidae > Coregonus > Coregonus clupeaformis. The sequence continues at coordinate 90,716 of NW_025533933.1, read as the reverse complement.
ATTTAGAATTTGGGACATTTGACCCATAGACTTGTCTGTAACTTGGGAAGAGAGAGGTTGGAGCTTTTCATTCCGGTTACAAACCCAGTTCTTTCTCTTCTCTTAAAACATATGGATCCAGAACTGAATCAAGTGTTATGAACCCAGTTTTGTCTTGGGGCCCTATTTGGCCCAGTTACATGTGAAGCTCTGGTGAACTCCATGCCCAAGAGGGTTAAGGCAGTGCTGGAAAATGATGGTGGCCACACAAAATATTGACACTTTGGGCCCAATTTGGACATTTTCACTTACTTTTGTTGCCAGCGGTTTAGACATTAATGGCTGTGTGTTGTGTTATTTTGAGGGGACAGCAAATGTACACTGTTATACAAGCTGTACACTCACTACTTTACATTGTAGCAAAGTGTCATTTCTTCAGTGTTGTCACATGAAAAGATATACTTAAATATTTACAAAAATGTGAGGGGTGTACTCACTTTTGTGAGATACTCTATATATATATATATATATATATATATATATATATATATATATATATATATATATATATATATATATATATATATATATATATTGTGATGTCACGAGAGGCTGTGTCCTGGAGGGACGTTACATCCCCCTGAGATGGCTGCAAACCCAGACAGCTATGGCTCCATCTGCTGGTATGGTCGGGAACTCCACCCCTCTATGGCCAATCTTCCCACGCAGCTGAAACAGATCAGGAGCTGATGAGCTGGAGGTTTTGAAGGGAAGAGACACACTGAGAGTGAGTGTGTGGGTTGTGAAGTAACACAGTCTCCAACCTGGGCTCTCTGGAGGACAAGAGTGCTGCACGTCCACTTCCATGAGGAATATAAGGATTTGGAGATACTTACCTTTGGGAAATACTCACCTTTGGATATATGCACCGGTGGAAATACGTGAGAGACATTTGGAAGGACTTTTTGCTGGGTTGGCCACTAGCTGCAACGTGGACTACAGTAAGGCTGTGGAAAAGTTATCTGAGCGAGTGAGAATTATGATTTTGGATGTGGAAGAGACATCCCTGAACTGTTAACCCTTAAAGAGCCACAAGAGAACAGAATTTTGTTATATTTTCGTTAATTTCCCAAGACCTATAATAAAATCGTTGTTTTGTTTGAACCTTGTCTCCTTGCACTACTTGAGCAATCCCGCTGAAAGCTGTGTAGCCTCTCGTGACGTCACAATATATATATATATATACATACATACATACATACATACATACATACAGTGAGGGAAACAAGTATTTGATCCCCTGCTGATTTTGTACGTTTGCCCACTGACAAAGAAATGATCAGTCTATAATTTTAATGGTAGGTTTATTTGAACAGTGAGAGACAGAATAACAACAAAATAATCCAGAAAAACACATGTCAAAAATGTTATAAATTGATTTGCATTTTAACGAGGGAAATAAGTATTTGACCCCCTCTCAATCAGAAAGATTTTCTGGCTCCCAGGTGTCTTTTATACAGGTAACGAGCTGAGATTACGAGCAGACTCTTAAAGGGAGTGCTCCTAATCTCAGTTTGTTACCTGTATAAAAGACACCTGTCCACAGAAACAATCACTCAATCATATTCCAAACTCTCCACCATGGCCAAGACCAAAGAGCTCTCCAAGGATGTCAGGGACAAGATTGTAGACCTACACAAGGCTGGAATGGGTTACAAGACCATCACCAAATAACTGTCAGTCTCCCTCGGCCTGGGGCTCCATGCAAGATCTCACCTTGTGGAGTTGCAATGATCATGAGAACAGTGAGGAATCAGCCCAGAACTACACGGGAGGATCTTGTCAATGATCTCAAGGCAGCTGGGACCATAGTCACCAAGAAAACAATTGGTAACACACTACGCAGTGAAGGACTGAAATCCTGCAGCGCCCGCAAGGTCCCCCTGCTCAAGAAAGCACATATACAGGCCCGTCTGAATATACATACATCCATACACATCCTTTTTAAATTTGTATTTCCCTTTATTACTTTCCAACCCCACCACCCCTTCCCTAATTGGAGTAAACTAGTGAACAACAACGCTTAGGCCTCTACTTCCAGCCCATTCATACTATATACATTTTATGGACACAGTCAAATTCTACAATAATTATATTTTGTTTGTTTTTACTCCTGAACTTCCTCCGATCATTTTCATGATGTCCATCTGGTTTGCTTCTATATGCCATATTTTTCTAACTGTGCTCTTTCACAAAAGCTCTCAACCTATAACCTATATACTTATTATGGACACAGTATGCTTTACATTAGTTATCTTGTTGTTATTAGTTGTTGTTATTAGTCCCATCCTTCAGCTCCATTCAACACCTCCCAGCTATCTCTTAACACCATCCATATTGGATTTCTATTTGCCATATCTTTTTCAACTTTACTGTGATGTTTTACAAAAGTTCTGACCTTTCTATTCTCATTGTTTCTACAGATCGTAAATTGAAAATAAACATTTTTGCTAAAAGTATTATTATATTATTGATCGATTTGACTATGACTTTTCAGATCACCCAGTAGTGCTATCTGCAGGGTTAGCTCCAGGTAAATATTGCAATCCTTTAGCCATTCCTGGACCTGTGTCCAAAAACAAGCTACAAATGGACAGTACCAAAACAAATGATCTAATGATTCTGTCTCTTCGCAGCAAAATCTGCAGAGTTAGGAAGATTGTATCCCCCATATAAATAACATTCTATTGGTAGCAAGAATTTTATATAATAATTTAAATTGAACAATTCTAAGTTTTGAGTCCAGCTTCGTTTTGCGTATCAACACTATAATATGCCATGGAAAGCTGTAAATCCTTTGGTCCTTAAATGAAACTGGTATATTTTGATATTCATCACAATTTTCTTTAACCAATTATGTTTATATTATTTAATGCGGCCGACAGACAAGTCCCTTACTTTCTCCCCCTTCCACTTTCCTTTTCCATTTTTGCGGTAAGGCTGCAATTATTTGGTTGTAATTTTGGGTAGAGCAGACATTTCCATATGTTTTTGTTAGCTGCATGTGCGACATAACTCCACCAGTCTTACCGATTATATCATTTACGAAGATTATACATTTTTAAAAACATTTTGTCAAAAAAAAAAAAGTTTGTTTTATCAATTCGTATATTTGAGTTTAACCACAATATTTGTTGCATTATTTGTTCTGTCGTTTCTGGAGGATTAAATTGAAATTGCAACCAATTTTCTATGGCTTGTTTTAGAAATAGTGATATTTGGGAGATTATTTCCTTTTCAAATAACTTAAAGTGAGAGGTTGTAATCTGAATAAAAGGTAAAAAGGCCATTCTTGAACATTGGGTGAGACAATCTTACTAATTTGCTAGTGAACCAGTTCGGATTTAAGTATAACTTTCGCATGACTGAAGCTTTTAGTGATAGGTCTAATGCTTTTAATATTGAATAATTTCTGTCCTCCGAATTCATATTCATTATATAAATAGGCCCGTTTAATTTTGTCTGGCTTGCCGTTCCAAATAAAATGGAATATTTTTTCTCATATAATTTAAAAAACTGTTCGCTAGGCGTAGGCAAGACCATAAGCAAATAAACAAACTGGGATAATACTAAAGAGTTAATCAGGGTGATTTTTCCACAAATTGACAGGTATTTACCTTTCCATGGTAGTAAGATCTTATCTATTTTTGTTAACTTTCTATTAAAATTTATTGAAGTGAGATCATTTATTTCCTTTGGGATATGTATTCCGAGTATATCCACATCACCATCAGACCATTTTATTGGTAAACTACATGGTAATGTAACATTTTTATTTTTTAGTGATCCAATACGTAATATAGTACATTTGTCATAATTTGGTTGTAATCCAGAGAGGTTAGAAAATGTATCTAGATCCTCTATGAGGCTGTGGAGGGATTCTAGTTGTGGATTTAAAAGAAAACATGAATCATCAGCGTACAATGGCACCTTTGTTTTTAAGCCCTGGATTTCTAATCCCTTGATATTATTGTTGGATCTGATTTTAATAGCTAACATCTCGATGGCAATAATAAATAGATATGCCGATAGTGGACAACCTTGTTTCACTCCTCTTGACAGTTTAAAACTTTCGGAGAAATAGCCATTATTTACTATTTTACACCTAGGGTTACTATACATGATTTTAACCCAATTTATAAGAGATTGTCCAGAATTGAAATGCTCCAGACATTTATATACAGTGGGGAGAACAAGTATTTGATACACTGCCGATTTTGCAGGTTTTCTTACTTACAAAGCATGTAGAGGTCTGTCATTTTTATCATAGGTACACTTCAACTGTGAGAGACGGAATCTAAAACAAAAATCCAGAAAATCACATTGTATGATTTTTTAAGTAATTAATTTGCATTTTATTGCATGACATATGTATTTGATACATCAGAAAAGCAGAACTTAATATTTGGTACAGAAACCTTTGTTTGCAATTATAGAGATCATACATTTCCTGTAGGTCTTGACCAGGTTTGCACACACTGCAGCAGGGATTTTGGCCCACGCCTCCATACAGACCTTCACCAGATCCTTCAGGTTTCGGGGCTGTCGCTGGGCAATACGGACTTTCAGCTCCCTCCAAAGATTTTCTATTAGGTTCAGGTCTGGAGACTGGCTAGGCCACTCCAGGACCTTGAGATGCTTCTTACGGAGCCACTCCTTTGTTGCCCTGGCTGTGTGTTTCGGGTCGTTGTCATGCTGGAAGACCCAGCCACGACCCATCTTCAATGCTCTTACTGAGGGAAGGAGGTTGTTGGCCAATATCTCGTGATACATGGCCCCATCCATCCTCCCCTCAATACGGTGCAGTCGTCCTGTCCCCTTTGCAGAAAAGCATCCCCAAAGAATGATGTTTCCACCTCCATGCTTCACGGTTGGGATGGTGTTCTTGGGGTTGTACTCATCCTTCTTCTTCCTCCAAACACGGCGAGTGGAGTTTAGACCAAAAAGCTCTATTTTTGTTTCATCAGACCACGACCTTCTCCCATTCCTCATCTGGATCATCCAGATGGTCATTGGCAAACTTCAGACGGGTCTGGACATGCGCTGGCTTGAGCAGGGGGACCTTGCGTGCGCTGCAGGATTTTAATCCATGACGGCATAGTGTGTTACTAATGGTTTTCTTTGAGACTGTGGTCCCAGCTCTCTTCAGGTCATTGACCAGGTCCTGCCGTGTAGTTCTGGGCTGATCCCTCACCTTCCTCATGATCATTGATGCCACACGAGGTGAGATCTTGCATGGAGCCCCAGACCGAGGGTGATTGACCGTCATCTTGAACTTCTTCCATTTTCTAATAATTGTGCCAACAGTTGTTGCCTTCTCACCAAGCTGCTTGCCTATTGTCCTGTAGCCCATCCCAGCCTTGTGCAGGTCTAGAATTTTATCCCTGATGTCCTTACACAGCTCTCTGGTCTTGGCCATTGTGGAGAGGTTGGAGTCTGTTTGATTGAGTGTGTGGACAGGTGTCTTTTATACAGGTACCGAGTTCAAACAGGTGCAGTTAATACAGGTAATGAGTGGAGAACAGGAGGGCTTCTTAAAGAAAAACTAACAGGTCTGTGAGAGCCGGAATTCTTACTGGTTGGTAGGTGATCAAATACTTATGTCATGCAATAAAAAGCAAATTAATTACTTAAATCATACAATGTGATTTTCTGGATTTTTGTTTTAGATTCTGTATCTCACAGTTGAAGTGTACCTATGATAAAACTTACAGACCTTTACATGCTTTGTAAGTAGGAAAACCTGCAAAATCGGCAGTGTATCAAATACTTGTTCTCCCCACTGTATAAACCCCAGTCGTACTTTATCAAATGCCTTTTCGAAGTCTGCTATGAATAGCAGGCCTGGTTTCCCAGATTCTTCATAGTGTTCTATTGTTTCCAGGACTTGCCTTATATTATTTCCAATGTATCGCCCATGTAAAAAATTAGAATGAATAATATCCGACAATACCTTTTTAATTCTATGCGCTATACATTTTGCTAGAATTTTTGCATCACAACACTGAAGTGTAAGGGGCCTCCAATTTTTTAAAATGGACTGGATCATTATATTTTCCACTTGTATCCTGTTTATATATTTTTTTACTTCATTACACAGCCGATTCAAAATAATCAAAGCTTGATTATGAGTTAAATTGAGTACAGGCTTAACTGTATGAACAACAGAGACAAAATGCAATATGGAATTTTCTTAAATAGTTTGGGGTATGGCCTGGTCTCCGAGGAATGCTCCTCGAAGCCAGATGCTGATGACATGTAGCACTTTGCTGGGCAGATGGGATCCAAACCGCCCTGCTGAGGGAAAGGAGTTCCAATGACGCGCCTTAAGGTTATTATAGCTGGTGGTGGGGAGGTGGAGGGTTGTCGACAACAGTTGCTGAAAAACAGCAAGTGAGGGAACATGGGTAATATGATATATACAGTGCATTCGGAAAGTATTCCACCCCTTCCCTTTTTCCACATTTTGTTACGTTACAGCCTTATTCTAAAATGGCTTAAATTGTTTGTTACCCTCATCAATCTACACACAATACCCCATAATGACAAAGCGAAAACAGGTTTAGACATTTTTGCAAATGTATTGAAAATAAAAACAGAAATACCTTATTTACATAAGTATTCAGACCCTTTGCTATGAGACTCGAAATTGAGCTCAGGTGCATCCTATTTCCTTTGTTCATCCATGAGATGATTCTACAACTTGATTGGAGTCCACCTGTGGTAAATTCAATTGATTGGACATGATTCGGAAAGGCACACCCCTGTCTATATAAGGTCCCACAGTTGACAGTGGATGTCAGAGAAAAAACCAAGCCATGAGGTCGAAGGAATTTTCTGTAGAGCTCCGAGACAGGATTGTGTCGGCACAGATCTGGGGAAGGTTACCAAAAAATTTCTGCAGCATTGAAGGTCCCCAAGAACACAGTGGCCTCCATCATTCTTAAATGGAAAAAGTTTGGAACCACCAAGACTCCTCCTAGAGCTGGCCGCCCGGCCAAACTGAGCAATCAGGGGAGAAGGGACTTGGTCAGGGAGGTGACCAAGAACCCGATGGTCACTCTGACAGAGCTCCAGAGTTCCTCTGGCACCTAAACAAAATTCTCTGGTCTGATGAAACCAAGATTGAACTCTTTGGCCTGAATGCAAAGCATCACGTCTGGAGGAAACCTGGCACCATCCCTACAGTGAAGCATGGTGGTGGCAGCACCATGTGGTGGGGATGTTTTTCAGCAGCATGGACTGGGAGACTAGTCAGGATCGAGGGAAAGATTAACAGAGCAAAGTACAGAGAGATCCTTGATGAAAACCTGCTCCAGAGCGCTCAGGACCTCAGACTGGGGCAAAGGTTCACCTTCCAACAGGACAACGACCCTAAGCACACAGCCAAGAACGCAGGAGTGGCTTCGAGACAAGTCTCTGAATGTCCTTGAGTGGCCCAGCCAGAGCCCGGACTCGAACCCAATCAAACATCTCTGAAGAGATCTGAAAATAGCTGTGCAGCGACGCTCCCCATCCAACCTGGCAGAGCTTGAGAGGATCTGCAGAGAAAAATGGGAGAAACTCCCCAAATACAGGTGTGCCAAACTTGTAGCATCATACCCAAGAATAATCGAGGCTGTAATCGCTGCCAAAGGTGCTTCAACAAAGTACTGAGTAAAGGGTAAATGTGATATTTCAGTTCTTTATTTTTTTATACATTTGCAACAATTTCTAAAAACCTATTGTGTGTAGACCGATGAGAGGGAAAAAAAACAATTTAATCAATTTGAGAATAAGGCTGTAACGGACGCTGGGCGCTCACTGCTGGACGTCAGAGGGGAGAGGACGCTGGGCGCTCACTGCTGGACGTCAGAGGGGAGAGGACGCTGGGCGCTCACTGCTGGACGTCAGAGGGCAGAGGGGAGAGGACACTGGTCAGACAACCACCTATTGACAGCAAGGATCCAGCTTAAACTGAAGCACTGCAGGAATACCAGAGAAGGCACAGTCAAGTTCAATATGCAGCAATACCAAGATATAGGGACATCAGAACTGTACCACACCACAGGTTCCAAGCACTACAAGACCAAGAAATAGCAACTTCAAGACTATCGCTGGAAGAGCGATGGAAAAATCTAAAAACCCATCTGGAAGGACATGAAGAAGTGGTTGGTAGGGAGAAAATAAACATCAAACACTGGCTATCCACAGAAACACCGGAACTCTCCTGTCTACATCAAACACTGGCTATCCACTGGAACTCTCCTGTCTACAACAAACACTGGCTATCCACAGAAACACTGGATCTCTCCTGTCTACATCAATTTCATAGATTTTTAATAAGACGTTTGACCGTATAGGCCGAGAGATGCTGTGGAAACTCATGGCACAATATGGAATCCCACCCAAATTCATCAACATCATTAAGCGCACCTACCAAGGTATGCAGTGGCAAGTCCCCGCACCTACCAAGGTATGCAGTGGCAAGTCCCCGCACCTACCAAGGTATGCAGTGGCAAGTCCCCGCACCTACCAAGGTATGCAGTGTCAAGTCCCTTCCTCTTCCTGGATCATGAAACAAACCACCAACAATAACCGAAGCGGTATTCAGTGGAGCCTGACCGACCAGCCTGAGGATGCAGACTGATGATTTGGCACTATTGATACACACTCACCAGCAGATACAGGATGACTCCCATATAGAAACAACAGCAGCTAGGTTTGGACTATAGATCAACCCCCAGCAGATACAGGATGACTCCCATATAGAAACAACAGCAGCTAGGTTTGGACTATAGATCAACCCCCCAGCAGATACAGGATGACTCCCATATAGAAACAACAGCAGCTAGGTTTGGACTATAGATCAACCCCCAGCAGATACAGGATGACTCCCATATAGAAACAACAGCAGCTAGGTTTGGACTATAGATCAACCCCAGCAGATACAGGATGACTCCCATATAGAAACAACAGCAGCTAGGTTTGGACTATAGATCAACCCCCAGCAGATACAGGATGACTCCCATATAGAAACAACAGCAGCTAGGTTTGGACTATAGATCAACCCCCAGCAGATACAGGATGACTCCCATATAGAAACAACAGCAGCTAGGTTTGGACTATAGATCAACCCCCAGCAGATACAGGATGACTCCCATATAGAAACAACAGCAGCTAGGTTTGGACTATAGATCAACCCCCAGCAGATACAGGATTACTCCCATATAGAAACAACAGCAGCTAGGTTTGGACTATAGATCAACCCCCAGCAGATACAGGATGACTCCCATATAGAAACAACAGCAGCTAGGTTTGGACTATAGATCAACCCCCAGCAGATACAGGATGACTCCCATATAGAAACAACAGCAGCTAGGTTTGGACTATAGATCAACCCCCCAGCAGATACAGGATGACTCCCATATAGAAACAACAGCAGCTAGGTTTGGACTATAGATCAACCCCCAGCAGATACAGGATGACTCCCATATAGAAACAACAGCAGCTAGGTTTGGACTATAGATCAACCCCCCAGCAGATACGGGATGACTCCCATATAGAAACAACAGCAGCTAGGTTTGGACTATAGATCAACCCCCAGCAGATACGGGATGACTCCCATATAGAAACAACAGCAGCTAGGTTTGGACTATAGATCAACCCCCAGCAGATACAGGATGACTCCCATATAGAAACAACAGCAGCTAGGTTTGGACTATAGATCAACCCCCAGCAGATACAGGATGACTCCCATATAGAAACAACAGCAGCTAGGTTTGGACTATAGATCAACCCCCAGCAGATACAGGATGACTCCCATATAGAAACAACAGCAGCTAGGTTTGGACTATAGATCAACCCCCAGCAGATACAGGATGACTCCCATATAGAAACAACAGCAGCTAGGTTTGGACTATAGATCAACCCCCAGCAGATACAGGATGACTCCCATATAGAAACAACAGCAGCTAGGTTTGGACTATAGATCAACCCCCAGCAGATACAGGATGACTCCCATATAGAAACAACAGCAGCTAGGTTTGGACTATAGATCAACCCCCAGCAGATACAGGATGACTCCCATATAGAAACAACAGCAGCTAGGTTTGGACTATAGATCAACCCCCAGCAGATACAGGATGACTCCCATATAGAAACAACAGCAGCTAGGTTTGGACTATAGATCAACCCCCAGCAGATACAGGATGACTCCCATATAGAAACAACAGCAGCTAGGTTTGGACTATAGATCAACCCCCAGCAGATACAGGATGACTCCCATATAGAAACAACAGCAGCTAGGTTTGGACTATAGATCAACCCCCAGCAGATACGGGATGACTCCCATATAGAAACAACAGCAGCTAGGTTTGGACTATAGATCAACCCCCAGCAGATACGGGATGACTCCCATATAGAAACAACAGCAGCTAGGTTTGGACTATAGATCAACCCCCAGCAGATACAGGATGACTCCCATATAGAAACAACAGCAGCTAGGTTTGGACTATAGATCAACCCCCAGCAGATACAGGATGACTCCCATATAGAAACAACAGCAGCTAGGTTTGGACTATAGATCAACCCCCCAGCAGATACAGGATGACTCCCATATAGAAACAACAGCAGCTAGGTTTGGACTATAGATCAACCCCCAGCAGATACGGGATGACTCCCATATAGAAACAACAGCAGCTAGGTTTGGACTATAGATCAACCCCCAGCAGATACGGGATGACTCCCATATAGAAACAACAGCAGCTAGGTTTGGACTATAGATCAACCCCCAGCAGATACAGGATGACTCCCATATAGAAACAACAGCAGCTAGGTTTGGACTATAGATCAACCCCCAGCAGATACAGGATGACTCCCATATAGAAACAACAGCAGCTAGGTTTGGACTATAGATCAACCCCCAGCAGATACAGGATGACTCCCATATAGAAACAACAGCAGCTAGGTTTGGACTATAGATCAACCCCCGGCAGATACAGGATGACTCCCATATAGAAACAACAGCAGCTAGGTTTGGACTATAGATCAACCCCCGGCAGATACGGGATGACTCCCATATAGAAACAACAGCAGCTAGGTTTGGACTATAGATCAACCCCCAGCAGATACGGGATGACTCCCATATAGAAACAACAGCAGCTAGGTTTGGACTATAGATCAACCCCCAGCAGATACAGGATGACTCCCATATAGAAACAACAGCAGCTAGGTTTGGACTATAGATCAACCCCCAGCAGATACAGGATGACTCCCATATAGAAACAACAGCAGCTAGGTTTGGACTATAGATCAACCCCCAGCAGATACAGGATGACTCCCATATAGAAACAACAGCAGCTAGGTTTGGACTATAGATCAACCCCCAGCAGATACAGGATGACTCCCATATAGAAACAACAGCAGCTAGGTTTGGACTATAGATCAACCCCCAGCAGATACAGGATGACTCCCATATAGAAACAACAGCAGCTAGGTTTGGACTATAGATCAACCCCCAGCAGATACAGGATGACTCCCATATAGAAACAACAGCAGCTAGGTTTGGACTATAGATCAACCCCCAGCAGATACAGGATGACTCCCATATAGAAACAACAGCAGCTAGGTTTGGACTATAGATCAACCCCCGGCAGATACAGGATGACTCCCATATAGAAACAACAGCAGCTAGGTTTGGACTATAGATCAACCCCCGGCAGATACAGGATGACTCCCATATAGAAACAACAGCAGCTAGGTTTGGACTATAGATCAACCCCCAGCAGATACAGGATGACTCCCATATAGAAACAACAGCAGCTAGGTTTGGACTATAGATCAACCCCCAGCAGATACAGGATGACTCCCATATAGAAACAACAGCAGCTAGGTTTGGACTATAGATCAACCCCCAGCAGATACAGGATGACTCCCATATAGAAACAACAGCAGCTAGGTTTGGACTATAGATCAACCCCCAGCAGATACAGGATGACTCCCATATAGAAACAACAGCAGCTAGGTTTGGACTATAGATCAACCCCCAGCAGATACAGGATGACTCCCATATAGAAACAACAGCAGCTAGGTTTGGACTATAGATCAACCCCCAGCAGATACGGGATGACTCCCATATAGAAACAACAGCAGCTAGGTTTGGACTATAGATCAACCCCCAGCAGATACAGGATGACTCCCATATAGAAACAACAGCAGCTAGGTTTGGACTATAGATCAACCCCCAGCAGATACAGGATGACTCCCATATAGAAACAACAGCAGCTAGGTTTGGACTATAGATCAACCCCCAGCAGATACAGGATGACTCCCATATAGAAACAACAGCAGCTAGGTTTGGACTATAGATCAACCCCCAGCAGATACAGGATGACTCCCATATAGAAACAACAGCAGCTAGGTTTGGACTATAGATCAACCCCCAGCAGATACAGGATGACTCCCATATAGAAACAACAGCAGCTAGGTTTGGACTATAGATCAACCCCCGGCAGATACAGGATGACTCCCATATAGAAACAACAGCAGCTAGGTTTGGACTATAGATCAACCCCCCGGCAGATACAGGATGACTCCCATATAGAAACAACAGCAGCTAGGTTTGGACTATAGATCAACCCCCGGCAGATACAGGATGACTCCCATATAGAAACAACAGCAGCTAGGTTTGGACTATAGATCAACCCCCGGCAGATACAGGATGACTCCCATATAGAAACAACAGCAGCTAGGTTTGGACTATAGATCAACCCCCAGCAGATACAGGATGACTCCCATATAGAAACAACAGCAGCTAGGTTTGGACTATAGATCAACCCCCAGCAGATACAGGATGACTCCCATATAGAAACAACAGCAGCTAGGTTTGGACTATAGATCAACCCCCAGCAGATACAGGATGACTCCCATATAGAAACAACAGCAGCTAGGTTTGGACTATAGATCAACCCCCAGCAGATACAGGATGACTCCCATATAGAAACAACAGCAGCTAGGTTTGGACTATAGATCAACCCCCAGCAGATACAGGATGACTCCCATATAGAAACAACAGCAGCTAGGTTTGGACTATAGATCAACCCCCAGCAGATACAGGATGACTCCCATATAGAAAACACAGCAGCTAGGTTTGGACTATAGATCAACCCCCAGCAGATACAGGATGACTCCCATATAGAAACAACAGCAGCTAGGTTTGGACTATAGATCAACCCCCAGCAGATACAGGATGACTCCCATATAGAAACAACAGCAGCTAGGTTTGGACTATAGATCAACCCCCAGCAGATACAGGATGACTCCCATATAGAAACAACAGCAGCTAGGTTTGGACTATAGATCAACCCCCAGCAGATACAGGATGACTCCCATATAGAAACAACAGCAGCTAGGTTTGGACTATAGATCAACCCCCAGCAGATACAGGATGACTCCCATATAGAAACAACAGCAGCTAGGTTTGGACTATAGATCAACCCCCAGCAGATACAGGATGACTCCCATATAGAAACAACAGCAGCTAGGTTTGGACTATAGATCAACCCCCCAGCAGATACAGGATGACTCCCATATAGAAACAACAGCAGCTAGGTTTGGACTATAGATCAACCCCCAGCAGATACAGGATGACTCCCATATAGAAACAACAGCAGCTAGGTTTGGACTATAGATCAACCCCCAGCAGATACAGGATGACTCCCATATAGAAACAACAGCAGCTAGGTTTGGACTATAGATCAACCCCCAGCAGATACAGGATGACTCCCATATAGAAACAACAGCAGCTAGGTTTGGACTATAGATCAACCCCCAGCAGATACAGGATGACTCCCATATAGAAACAACAGCAGCTAGGTTTGGACTATAGATCAACCCCCAGCAGATACAGGATGACTCCCATATAGAAACAACAGCAGCTAGGTTTGGACTATAGATCAACCCCCAGCAGATACAGGATGACTCCCATATAGAAACAACAGCAGCTAGGTTTGGACTATAGATCAACCCCCAGCAGATACAGGATGACTCCCATATAGAAACAACAGCAGCTAGGTTTGGACTATAGATCAACCCCCAGCAGATACAGGATGACTCCCATATAGAAACAACAGCAGCTAGGTTTGGACTATAGATCAACCCCCAGCAGATACAGGATGACTCCCATATAGAAACAACAGCAGCTAGGTTTGGACTATAGATCAACCCCCAGCAGATACAGGATGACTCCCATATAGAAACAACAGCAGCTAGGTTTGGACTATAGATCAACCCCCAGCAGATACAGGATGACTCCCATATAGAAACAACAGCAGCTAGGTTTGGACTATAGATCAACCCCCAGCAGATACAGGATGACTCCCATATAGAAACAACAGCAGCTAGGTTTGGACTATAGATCAACCCCCAGCAGATACAGGATGACTCCCATATAGAAACAACAGCAGCTAGGTTTGGACTATAGATCAACCCCCAGCAGATACGGGATGACTCCCATATAGAAACAACAGCAGCTAGGTTTGGACTATAGATCAACCCCCCCGAAAACCAATGTCATGAGGATCAACAATAAAAACACACCAATAACCATGGAAACAACCAACTAGAGGAGGTAAAAACACACCAATTACCATGGAAACAACCAACTAGAGGAGGTAGTTTAGATCCTCCGACCTAGGTAGTGTGATAACTGTGGATGGAGGGACAGAGGAAGACGTCAAAGGAAGAATTGGTAAAGGAAGAATAGCATTCAATACCCTAAATAAGATCAGAAAAACCAAAAACATCTCACTTAAAAAAAAATCAGCTCAAATGTCAAAATCCATTCTTCCATACAGATCTGAAACATGGATAACCATGTGAGTTGCTAGCTCACATCTAAATTCTAAAAGTAAATACATAGCTACTGCAATTCCAACCACAAAACGTCTCGAAATCCAACATCTTACCTAGCTAACGGCTAAATGTTAGTTTTTTGACATTGTTATATTAAATTCTAATTATATTGTACGTGTTGTCATGGAACATATTAACGGTATTTCCAATAACCAATGAGCACCTACTTGGTAAATCCAGCACAAATTCAACGTTGAGGTTGTATGGAACGCTGTTCGTTATGGAACGCTGTTAGTTATGGAACGCTGTTAGTTATGGAACGCTGTTAGTTATGGAACGCTGTTAGTTATGGAACGCTGTTTGTTATGGAACGCTGTTTGTTATAGAACGCTGTTCATTATGGAACGCTGTTAGTTATGGAACGCTGTTAGTTATGGAACGCTGTTAGTTATGGAACGCTGTTTGTTATAGAACGCTGTTAGTTATGGAACGCTGTTTGTTATGGAACGCTGTTAGTTATGGAACGCTGTTAGTTATGGAACGCTGTTAGTTATGGAACGCTGTTTGTTATGGAACGCTGTTTGTTATGGAACGCTGTTTGTTATGGAACGCTGTTTGTTATGGAACGCTGTTAGTTATGGAACGCTGTTAGTTATGGAACGCTGTTTGTTATGGGACGCTGTTTGTTATGGAACGCTGTTAGTTATGGAACGCTGTTTGTTATGGAACGCTGTTTGTTATGGAACGCTGTTTGTTATGGAACGCTGTTTGTTATGGAACGCTGTTAGTTCTGGAACGCTGTTAGTTATGGAACGCTGTTAGTTATGGAACGCTGTTAGTTATGGAACGCTGTTCGTTATGGAACGCTGTTTGTTATGGAACGCTGTTTGTTATGGAACGCTGTTCGTTATGGAACGCTGTTTGTTATGGAACGCTGTTCGTTATGGAACGCTGTTTGTTATGGAACGCTGTTTGATATGGAACGCTGTTAGTTATGGAACGCTGTTTGTTATGGAACGCTGTTTGTTATGGAACGCTGTTTGTTATGGAACGCTGTTTGTTATGGAACGCTGTTTGTTATGGAATGCTGTTAGTTATGGAACGCTGTTCGTTATGGAACGCTGTTCGTTATGGAACGCTGTTAGTTATGGAACGCTGTTTGTTATGGAACGCTGTTTGTTATGGAACGCTGTTCATTATGGAACGCTGTTAGTTATGGAACGCTGTTAGTTATGGAACGCTGTTCATTGTAGAACGCTGTTAGTTATGGAACGCTGTTCATTATGGAACGCTGTTAGTTATGGAACGCTGTTTGTTATGGAACACTGTTAGTTATGGAACGCTGTTTGTTATGGAACGCTGTTCATTATAGAACGCTGTTCATTATGGAACGCTGTTAGTTATGGAACGCTGTTTGTTATGGAACGCTGTTAGTTATGGAACGCTGTTTGTTATGGAACGCTGTTCATTATGGAAAGCTGTTTGTTCTGGAACGCTGTTAGTTATGGAACGCTGTTTATTATGGAACGCTGTTTGTTATGGAACGCTGTTAGTTATGGAACGCTGTTAGTTATGGAACGCTGTTAGTTATGGAACGCTGTTAGTTATGGAACGCTGTTTGTTATGGAACGCTGTTCGTTATGGAACGCTGTTAGTTATGGAACGCTGTTCATTATAGAACGCTGTTAGTTATGGAACGCTGTTCATTATGGAACGCTGTTAGTTATGGAACGCTGTTTGTTATGGAACGCTGTTAGTTATGGAACGCTGTTTGTTATGGAACGCTGTTCATTATAGAACGCTGTTCATTATGGAACGCTGTTAGTTATGGAACGCTGTTTGTTATGGAACGCTGTTTGTTATGGAACGCTGTTAGTTATGGAACGCTGTTTGTTATGGAACGCTGTTAGTTGTGGAACGCTGTTTGTTATGGAACTCTGTTCATTATGGAACGCTGTTTGTTATGGAACGCTGTTAGTTATGGAACGCTGTTCATTATGGAACGCTGTTTGTTATGGAACGCTGTTTGTTATGGGAACGCTGTTAGTTATGGAACGCTGTTAGTTATGGAACGCTGTTATTTATGGAACGCTGTTTGTTATGGAACGCTGTTTGTTATGGAACGCTGTTCATTATGGAACGCTGTTAGTTATGGAACGCTGTTAGTTATGGAACGCTGTTCATTATGGAACGCTGTTTGTTATGGAACGCTGTTTGTTATGGAACGCTGTTAGTTATGGAACGCTGTTAGTTATGGAACGCTGTTAGTTATGGAACGCTGTTAGTTATGGAACGCTGTTTGTTATGGAACGCTGTTCGTTATGGAACGCTGTTTGTTATGGAACGCTGTTAGTTATGGAACGGTGTTCATTATAGAACGCTGTTAGTTATGGAACGCTGTTAGTTATGGAACGCTGTTCATTATGGAACGCTGTTTGTTATGGAACGCTGTTAGTTATGGAACGCTGTTTGTTATGGAACGCTGTTCATTATAGAACGCTGTTCATTATGGATTGCTGTTAGTTATGGAACGCTGTTTGTTATGGAACGCTGTTTGTTATGGAACGCTGTTTGTTATGGAACGCTGTTCATTATGGAACGCTGTTTGTTATGGAACGCTGTTAGTTATGGAACGCTGTTTATTATGGAACGCTGTTTGTTATGGAACGCTGTTTGTTATGGAACGCTGTTAGTTATGGAACGCTGTTAGTTATGGAACGCTGTTAGTTATGGAACGCTGTTTGTTATGGAACGCTGTTCGCTATGGAACGCTGTTTGTTATGGAACGCTGTTTGTTATGGAACACTGTTTGTTATGGAACGCTGTTAGTTATGGAACGCTGTTTGTTATGGAACGCTGTTTGTTATGGAACGCTGTTAGTTATGGAACACTGTTTGTTATGGAACGCTGTTTGTTATGGAACGCTGTTAGTTATGGAACGCTGTTTGTTATGGAACGCTGTTAGTTATGGAACGCTGTTCGTTATGGGACGCTGTTTGTTATGGAACGCTGTTTGTTATGGAACGCTGTTTGTTATGGAACGCTGTTTGTTATGGAACGCTGTTAGTTATGGAACGCTGTTAGTTATGGAACGCTGTTTGTTATGGAACGCTGTTTGTTATGGAACGCTGTTAGTTATGGAACGCTGTTAGTTATGGAACGCTGTTTGTTATGGAACGCTGTTTGTTATGGAACGCTGTTTGTTATGGAACGCTGTTAGTTCTGGAACGCTGTTAGTTCTGGAACGCTGTTAGTTATGGAACGCTGTTAGTTATGGAACGCTGTTCGTTATGGAACGCTGTTTGTTATGGAACGCTGTTTGTTATGGAACGCTGTTAGTTATGGAACGCTGTTTGTTATGGAACGCTGTTCGTTATGGAACGCTGTTTGTTATGGAACGCTGTTTGATATGGAACGCTGTTAGTTATGGAACGCTGTTTGTTATGGAACGCTGTTTGTTATGGAACGCTGTTTGTTATGGAACGCTGTTTGTTATGGAACGCTGTTTGTTATGGAACGCTGTTTGTTATGGAATGCTGTTAGTTATGGAACGCTGTTCGTTATGGAACGCTGTTAGTTATGGAACGCTGTTTGTTATGGAACGCTGTTTGTTATGGAACGCTGTTTGTTATGGAACGCTGTTCATTATGGAACGCTGTTTGTTATGGAACGCTGTTAGTTATGGAACGCTGTTCATTGTAGAACGCTGTTAGTTATGGAACGCTGTTCATTATGGAACGCTGTTAGTTATGGAACGCTGTTTGTTATGGAACACTGCTAGTTATGGAACGCTGTTTGTTATGGAACGCTGTTCATTATAGAACGCTGTTCATTATGGAACGCTGTTAGTTATGGAACGCTGTTTGTTATGGAACGCTGTTAGTTATGGAACGCTGTTTGTTATGGAACGCTGTTCATTATGGAAAGCTGTTTGTTCTGGAACGCTGTTAGTTATGGAACGCTGTTTATTATGGAACGCTGTTTGTTATGGAACGCTGTTAGTTATGGAACGCTGTTAGTTATGGAACGCTGTTAGTTATGGAACGCTGTTAGTTATGGAACGCTGTTTGTTATGGAACGCTGTTCGTTATGGAACGCTGTTAGTTATGGAACGCTGTTCATTGTAGAACGCTGATAGTTATGGAACGCTGTTCATTATGGAACGCTGTTAGTTATGGAACGCTGTTTGTTATGGAACGCTGTTAGTTATGGAACGCTGTTTGTTATGGAACGCTGTTCATTATAGAACGCTGTTCATTATGGAACGCTGTTAGTTATGGAACGCTGTTTGTTATGGAACGCTGTTTGTTATGGAACGCTGTTAGTTATGGAACGCTGTTTGTTATGGAACGCTGTTAGTTGTGGAACGCTGTTTGTTATGGAACTCTGTTCATTATGGAACGCTGTTTGTTATGGAACGCTGTTAGTTATGGAACGCTGTTCATTATGGAACGCTGTTTGTTATGGAACGCTGTTTGTTATGGAACGCTGTTAGTTATGGAACGCTGTTAGTTATGGAACGCTGTTAGTTATGGAACGCTGTTTGTTATGGAACGCTGTTTGTTATGGAACGCTGTTCATTATGGAACGCTGTTAGTTATGGAACGCTGTTAGTTATGGAACGCTGTTCATTATGGAACGCTGTTTGTTATGGAACGCTGTTTGTTATGGAACGCTGTTAGTTATGGAACGCTGTTAGTTATGGAACGCTGTTAGTTATGGAACGCTGTTAGTTATGGAACGCTGTTTGTTATGGAACGCTGTTCGTTATGGAACGCTGTTCATTATAGAACGCTGTTCATTATGGAACGCTGTTAGTTATGGAACGCTGTTTGTTATGGAACGCTGTTAGTTATGGAACGCTGTTTGTTATGGAACGCTGTTCATTATGGAAAGCTGTTTGTTCTGGAACGCTGTTAGTTATGGAACGCTGTTTATTATGGAACGCTGTTTGTTATGGAACGCTGTTAGTTATGGAACGCTGTTAGTTATGGAACGCTGTTAGTTATGGAACGCTGTTAGTTATGGAACGCTGTTTGTTATGGAACGCTGTTCGTTATGGAACGCTGTTAGTTATGGAACGCTGTTAGTTATGGAACGCTGTTTGTTATGGAACGCTGTTCGTTATGGAACGCTGTTCATTATAGAACGCTGTTCATTATGGAACGCTGTTAGTTATGGAACGCTGTTTGTTATGGAACGCTGTTAGTTATGGAACGCTGTTTGTTATGGAACGCTGTTCATTATGGAAAGCTGTTTGTTCTGGAACGCTGTTAGTTATGGAACGCTGTTTATTATGGAACGCTGTTTGTTATGGAACGCTGTTAGTTATGGAACGCTGTTAGTTATGGAACGCTGTTAGTTATGGAACGCTGTTAGTTATGGAACGCTGTTTGTTATGGAACGCTGTTCGTTATGGAACGCTGTTAGTTATGGAACGCTGTTCATTATAGAACGCTGATAGTTATGGAACGCTGTTCATTATGGAACGCTGTTAGTTATGGAACGCTGTTTGTTATGGAACGCTGTTAGTTATGGAACGCTGTTTGTTATGGAACGCTGTTCATTATAGAACGCTGTTCATTATGGAACGCTGTTAGTTATGGAACGCTGTTTGTTATGGAACGCTGTTTGTTATGGAACGCTGTTAGTTATGGAACGCTGTTTGTTATGGAACGCTGTTAGTTGTGGAACGCTGTTTGTTATGGAACTCTGTTCATTATGGAACGCTGTTTGTTATGGAACGCTGTTAGTTATGGAACGCTGTTCATTATGGAACGCTGTTTGTTATGGAACGCTGTTTGTTATGGGAACGCTGTTAGTTATGGGAACGCTGTTAGTTATGGAACGCTGTTAGTTATGGAACGCTGTTTGTTATGGAACGCTGTTTGTTATGGAACGCTGTTCATTATGGAACGCTGTTAGTTATGGAACGCTGTTCATTATGGAACGCTGTTCATTATGGAACGCTGTTTGTTATGGAACGCTGTTTGTTATGGAACGCTGTTAGTTATGGAACGCTGTTAGTTATGGAACGCTGTTAGTTATGGAACGCTGTTAGTTATGGAACGCTGTTTGTTATGGAACGCTGTTCGTTATGGAACGCTGTTTGTTATGGAACGCTGTTAGTTATGGAACGGTGTTCATTATAGAACGCTGTTAGTTATGGAACGCTGTTAGTTATGGAACGCTGTTCATTATGGAACGCTGTTTGTTATGGAACGCTGTTAGTTATGGAACGCTGTTTGTTATGGAACGCTGTTCATTATAGAACGCTATTCATTATGGATTGCTGTTAGTTATGGAACGCTGTTTGTTATGGAACGCTGTTTGTTATGGAACGCTGTTTGTTATGGAACGCTGTTCATTATGGAACGCTGTTTGTTATGGAATGCTGTTAGTTATGGAACGCTGTTTATTATGGAACGCTGTTTGTTATGGAACGCTGTTTGTTATGGAACGCTGTTAGTTATGGAACGCTGTTAGTTATGGAACGCTGTTAGTTATGGAACGCTGTTTGTTATGGAACGCTGTTCGCTATGGAACGCTGTTTTTTATGGAACGCTGTTTGTTATGGAACACTGTTTGTTATGGAACGCTGTTAGTTATGGAACGCTGTTTGTTATGGAACGCTGTTTGTTATGGAACGCTGTTAGTTATGGAACACTGTTTGTTATGGAACGCTGTTTGTTATGGAACGCTGTTAGTTATGGAACGCTGTTTGTTATGGAACGCTGTTAGTTATGGAACGCTGTTCGTTATGGGACGCTGTTCATTATAGAACGCTGTTCATTATGGAACGCTGTTAGTTATGGAACGCTGTTTGTTATGGAACGCTGTTTGTTATGGAACGCTGTTCATTATAGAACGCTGTTAGTTATGGAACGCTGTTAGTTATGGAACGCTGTTCATTATAGAACGCTGTTAGTTATGGAACGCTGTTAGTTATGGAACGCTGTTTGTTATGGAATGCTGTTTGTTATGGAACGCTGTTAGTTATGGAACGCTGTTCATTATGGAACGCCGTTAGTTATGGAACGCTGTTTGTTATGGAACGCTGTTCATTATGGAACGCTTTTCGTTGTGGAACGCCGTTAGTTATGGAACGCTGTTAGTTATGGAACGCTGTTAGTTATGGAACGCTGTTTGTTATGGAACGCTGTTAGTTGTGGAACGCTGTTTGTTATGGAACGCTGTTCATTATGGAACGCTGTTTGTTATGGAACGCTGTTAGTTATGGAACGCTGTTCATTGTGGAACGCTGTTTGTTATGGAACGCTGTTTGTTATGGAACGCTGTTAGTTATGGAACGCTGTTAGTTATGGAACGCTGTTAGTTATGGAACGCTGTTAGTTATGGAACGCTGTTTGTTATGGAACGCTGTTCGTTATGGAACGCTGTTTGTTATGGAACGCTGTTAGTTATGGAACGGTGTTCATTATAGAACGCTGTTAGTTATGGAACGCTGTTAGTTATGGAACGCTGTTCATTATGGAACGCTGTTTGTTATGGAACGCTGTTAGTTATGGAACGCTGTTTGTTATGGAACGCTGTTCATTATAGAACGCTGTTCATTATGGATTGCTGTTAGTTATGGAACGCTGTTTGTTATGGAACGCTGTTAGTTATGGAACGCTGTTTGTTATGGAACGCTGTTCATTATGGAACGCTGTTTGTTATGGAACGCTGTTAGTTATGGAACGGTGTTCATTATAGAACGCTGTTAGTTATGGAACGCTGTTAGTTATGGAACGCTGTTCATTATGGAACGCTGTTTGTTATGGAACGCTGTTAGTTATGGAACGCTGTTTGTTATGGAACGCTGTTCATTATAGAACGCTGTTCATTATGGATTGCTGTTAGTTATGGAACGCTGTTTGTTATGGAACGCTGTTAGTTATGGAACGCTGTTTGTTATGGAACGCTGTTCATTATGGAACGCTGTTTGTTATGGAACGCTGTTAGTTATGGAACGCTGTTTATTATGGAACGCTGTTTGTTATGGAACGCTGTTTGTTATGGAACGCTGTTAGTTATGGAACGCTGTTAGTTATGGAACGCTGTTAGTTATGGAACGCTGTTCGTTATGGAACGCTGTTCGTTATGGAACGCTGTTCGTTATGGAACGCTGTTAGTTATGGAACGCTGTTTGTTATGGAACGCTGTTAGTTATGGAACGCTGTTTGTTATGGAACGCTGTTTGTTATGGAACGCTGTTTGTTATGGAACGCTGTTTGTTGTGGAACGCTGTTTGTTATGGAACGCTGTTCATTATAGAACGCTGTTCATTATGGAACGCTGTTAGTTATGGAACGCTGTTTGTTATGGAACGCTGTTTGTTATGGAACGCTGTTCATTATAGAACGCTGTTAGTTATGGAACGCTGTTCATTATAGAACGCTGTTCATTATGGAACGCTGTTAGTTATGGAACGCTGTTTGTTATGGAACGCTGTTAGTTATGGAACGCTGTTCGTTATGGGACGCTGTTCATTATAGAACGCTGTTCATTATGGAACGCTGTTAGTTATGGAACGCTGTTTGTTATGGAACGCTGTTTGTTATGGAACGCTGTTCATTATAGAACGCTGTTAGTTATGGAACGCTGTTAGTTATGGAACGCTGTTCATTATAGAACGCTGTTAGTTATGGAATGCTGTTAGTTATGGAACACTGTTTGTTATGGAATGCTGTTTGTTATGGAACGCTGTTAGTTATGGAACGCTGTTCATTATGGAACGCCGTTAGTTATGGAACGCTGTTTGTTATGGAACGCTGTTCATTATGGAACGCTTTTCGTTATGGAACGCCGTTAGTTATGGAACGCTGTTAGTTATGGAACGCTGTTTGTTATGGAACGCTGTTCGTTATGGAACGCTGTTCGGGGCTTTGCGTGTCAAAACATACGCGTCAAATAAGCTTGTTGACCAATCAGGACCTGAATATGACTGCACGTCACATAATAATTTAACACGTTCGTGAATGTTTTACGTAATTATTACACATTGATTACACTATCGCTCGTATTTCATGTCACAAAGATTCACCGATAGGTATGCTATGATGCTGGTAAAGTTAATAAAGGCATTATTTGTTCTGAAGAATGGGAAAACGTCTGTGGGAGCATTTGAAATAAGTTCAGGATCAAACGAGCAGGATATTTGCAGATATCTTTTGATACAGATGTTATTAGCAACTTCTGGGGTAGCTAGCTAGCTTTAGCTTGGTAGCTAGCACCAATGCAACCAGCCTGAAACAATAACCAGTAGAAACTGCAGTCATTTTCAATATTCTTAGCAATGATTTAGGAATCCATGTGAGTAAGTATTAGCTAGGTAGCCACAATAGTGGAATTTGCGGTTCGCCTTCAAAATAAAAGTCCATATTTGAAAGTGACTCACGAGGTTACAATTGGTGTAATCATGCCATATTTAGACTAGATAATGTTAAACAAGGTTGGAGTGTTGGATTCTACTCGGTGACACCCACAGAACACAACTGTGAAGAGTTTACACAAATATTAGCGTCGTAGCTCTTATTGAGGGACTTTGACTGTGGCAAATCCCCTCCGCAGTCAGCCTATTGTACGTATTGACATTCATATTGCACTGAACAGCGTTACCTAAGGATTTGGGGATCAATGAAATGGGCTACCAGTCTACTCAGTACCCAATAGCTTTTTTCCCCCCAACGTCCTCCTCAGAGTTATCAGACTCCAGAACATCCAGGTTGTATTGTTTTGTCCCCTCTGGAATAGCGTTCAATACACGTAGTAGGGTGACTGGCACAATACATGTGGCTCAATTCCGCAGTGGTTTTGTGGTGAATTATTATTAATGAACTGTAGAGTTTAATGGACTATGAGGGAGAACTGGGTTAATCAAGAGCATAAAGTTACAATTCCTGGCCCAGTAACAAAGAATTCTATTGGGTCATTTAATTTCACTGTGTGTGTGAGTAGAGAGGGAATCTGCCCTAAGGTCAGATTGTTTGCTCTTACTTAGATCCATGGTTGTCTTATCATATCAAAGACTGAAACTGGCTTGGGCCTGTTTGTTTCTGTCTTCAAACACGGTGAAAAGAGCCAGGGTTGAACAGAGTTTAAACTAAACACGAGTGTTTATGGATTGATTGTAGTACTCTGAACTTAATGAAAGTTGAGTTTAGCCGCTTTTAGAGACAAAGGAAGTGGGCGGAGCAATAAAAGAGCGGGAAAATCTGAAGAGGACTATATAAGATGGAGGGAGACCGTAAGGGGGTGTGGCCACTCTGCAGACTGGTATCGGCTTTGTTGAAAACTTTAATAAAGTCATTTCTTGATGCAACAAAAAACTCTGTAAGACCTTATTTGTAATGAAGTATAGTGGTTATTTTCCACAACAGTTTCAGAGTCCCGCAATAAGAGCTAATGTTCTCTGGGTGTCAACTGAGTAGACCGATACCCCCATGGAGTAGACCGATCTACCCCCATGGAGTAGACCGATACCCCCATGGAGTAGACCGATACCCCCATGGAGTAGACCGATACCCCCCATGGAGTAGACCGATACCCCCCATGGAGTAGACCGATACCCCCATGGAGTAGACCGATACCCCCATGTCATTGATCCACAATCCATAGGTAAGGCTGTGCAGTGAAATAGGTTCGCCCCCCCCCCCCCAATGCAATTCTAAAGTCTAATACATCCAGTGTGATTTCAACAGATTTGTCAAATGAACAAATTATTGCATTTCTCGCATAACTAATTTTACCAACACAAAAAGATACTGTCATGTCAAATGAACAAATGATCTGTTGGCATGTATAAAATTGTACCAAAACTTCCTGTTTCCATCACAGCTGTCATGATTTGTTCACTATATGTATATATCTGTCAGCCAGCTAACCTTAACGTAAGACTTGTTAGCTGGTTTAGTTCCACTGTCAGCCAGCTAACCTTAACGTAAGACTTGTTAGCTGGTTTAGTTCCACTGTCAGCCAGCTAACATTAACGTACGACTTGTTAGCTGGTTTAGTTCCACTGTCAGCCAGCTAACCTTAACGTAAGACTTGTTAGGTGGTTTAGTTCCACTGTCAGCCAGCTAACCTTAACGTAAGACTTGTTAGCTGGTTTAGTTCCACTGTCAGCCAGCTAACCTTAACGTACGACTTGTTAGCTGGTTTAGTTCCACTGTCAGCCAGCTAACCTTAACGTAAGACTTGTTAGCTGGTTTAGTTCCACTGTCAGCCAGCTAACCTTAACGTAAGACTTGTTAGCTGGTTTAGTTCCACTGTCAGCCAGCTAACCTTAACGTAAGACTTGTTAGCTGGTTTAGTTCCACTGTCAGCCAGCTAACCTTAACGTAAGACTTGTTAGCTGGTTTAGTTCCACTGTCAGCCAGCTAACCTTAACGTAAGACTTGTTAGCTGGTTTAGTTCCACTGTCAGCCAGCTAACCTTAACGTACGACTTGTTAGCTGGTTTAGTTCCACTGTCAGCCAGCTAACCTTAACGTAAGACTTGTTAGCTGGTTAAGTTCCACTGTCAGCCAGCTAACCTTAACGTAAGACTTGTTAGCTGGTTTAGTTCCACTGTCAGCCAGCTAACCTTAACGTAAGACTTGTTAGCTGGTTTAGTTCCACTGTCAGCCAGCTAATGTTGGGTTTAATTAGCTTTATGTTTTCTATCCATTCATCAAAACGAGCTTGCTGACCAAATTCTGCGAACACACACAGTCAATGTTCTAAAACCTACATTTGCTCAAAACTAAATTTGGCTAGCTAGTGTGACTTTACCTGAATTATCCGACCGCGGAGGGAAGAAAAACCATTGGAACAGTGACTCATAATCTCTCCACGAGCTCTTCAACATTCCAAGAATCCTCTTCAACATTCCAAGAAGCCTCTTCAACATTCCAAGAATCCTCTTCAACATTCCAAGAATCCTCTTCAACATTCCAAGAATCCCCTAGGAGCAGTGGCGGCCCGTCATTCAGGGCAGGTGGGGCTTGAGACGTCATCAAATTTGGCAGGCTGTTGGCAACTTGGCCCAGTTGACGCAACCCGATGCTGATCGTGCCTTCACTCAACCGAGTTCGGCCCTATCCCTGGTGCCAGCTGGGAAGCCTACCAATTATTAATGCCAACACAGAGTTGATATCATACAAGCACAGCAAACTGCGTTCTGAGGTCGTGTAAAATATTACAAAGAAGATTCCACCACTTTAGAATATAACCAGTTATACTATACAACTCCCGGACTGCATTGCAACTCCCAGACTGCATTGCAACTCCCAGAATGGCGTTTCCATGAGCACAGCTGAAGTCTAAATATACATGCTATTCCACATTTATGTTGGGTTATAATCATGTTATAAAACTCATATAATGCTGAATGTACAATACATTAGGAACACCTGCTCTTTCCATGACATAGACTGACTGGTGCATCCAGTTGAAAGCTATTGATGTCACTTGTTAAATCCACGTCAATCAGTGTAGATGAAGGGGAGGAGACAGGTTCAATTATTTTCAAGCCTTGAGACAATTGAGGGATTGTATATGTGTGCCCATTCAGCGAGTGAATGGGCAAGACAAAATATTTAAGTGCCTTTGAACGGGATATGGTAGTAGGTGCCAGGCGCACCGGTTTGAGTGTGTCAAGAACTGCAACTGTAGTAGGATGGCCCTTCTGGGGATCCGTACCTACAGTGGGGAAAAAAGTATTTAGTCAGCCACCAATTGTGCAAGTTCTCCCACTTAAAAAGATGAGAGAGGCCTGTAATTTTCATCATAGGTACACGTCTTGGCCATAGTGGAGTTTGGAGTGTGACTGTTTGAGGCTGTGGACAGGTGTCTTTTTATACTGATAACAAGTTCAAACAGGTGCCATTAATACAGGTAACGAGTGGATTTTCTGGATTTTTTTCTCTCAATTTGTCTGTCATAGTTGACGTGTACCTATGATGAAAATTACAGGCCTCTCTCATCTTTTTAAGTGGGAGAACTTGCACAATTGGTGGCTGACTAAATACTTTTTTTCCCCCCACTGTATGTATATAATGACCAAGAACTGCAACTGTAGTAGGATGGCCCTTCTGGGGATCCGTACCTATGTATGACATGCGCAGACTAGGCTAGTAAACATGCTGAAGCTAGAACCTCGTTATTTTTAGATGTTACTACGGCAACGTGCTGGGTTTTTTCCACGCTCAACAGTTTCCCGTGTACATCAAGAACGGTCCACCACCCAAAGGACATCCAGCCTAACTTGACACAACTGTGGGAAAGCGTTGGAGTCGACATTGGGCCAGCATCCCTGTGGGACGCTTTCGACACCTTGTAGAGTCCATGCCCTGATGAATTGAGGCTGTTCTGAGGGCAAAAGGGGCTGCAACTCAATATTAGGAAGGTCTTCCTAATGTTTTGTACACTCAGTGTATGTTCAAACCATTGTCACCAATCAACTACATTACACTCAAAATAATTCGATTTCAGATGCTAATCTGGTTGACGACACAAGTTAGCTATATTGGCTAGCTAACGAAACCCATTATGATGGTTAGCTAGCATGCTAGTTAGCCCGACTGCTACATCAGAAATAATTGTTTGCAACAATAACAGCCGAGTTTAATCTTAATGTCTTAAACAGTCCAAAACAACATATAAGCCTGTTAGAAAACAAACAATTATTATGAAACGTAGTGGCTTTCCTTGACGGAGACATCCTTGCATCCACAAAAGTAGACATCCCTCTCTCCCCCAAAACGTCTCACTCTTTCAACGGGATGTCCCGCTCAACATCCACTCTAGGGCTCCCCTAGTGGTCAATGATAGCGGTACAAACCCCTCTCTCCCCAAGACGTCTCGCTCTTTCAACGGGATGTCCCGCTCAACATCCACTCTAGGGCTCCCCTAGTGGTCAATGATAGCGGTACAAACCCCTCTCTCCCCAAGACGTCTCGCTCTTTCAACGGGATGTCCCTCTCAACATCCACTCTAGGGCTCCCCTAGTGGTCAATGATAGCGGTACAAACCCCTCTCTTCCCTTTTCAACGGGACATCCAGCTCAACATCCATTCGAGGGCTCCCCTAGCTGTCAAAGCTGAGCAGTACACATCCCTCACTCCGAGAAGTCTGGCTCTTTCAACAGGACGTCCAGGTGCTCTGTACAGCCTTCATCTTCCTCAGAGTTATACTGCTGCTCTGTCCGCAGAGGGGATGAGTTATACTGCTGCTCTGTCTGCAGACGGGATGAGTTATACTGCTGCTCTGTCCGCAGACGGGATGAGTTCTACTGCTGCTCTGTCCGCAGACGGGATGAGTTCTACTGCTGCTCTGTCCGCAGAGGGGATGAGTTATACTGCTGCTCTGTCTGCAGACGGGATGAGTTATACTGCTGCTCTGTCTGCAGACGGGATGAGTTATACTGCTGCTCTGTCCGCAGACGGGATGAGTTCTACTGCTGCTCTGTCCGCAGAGGGGATGAGTTATACTGCTGCTCTGTCCGCAGAGGGGATGAGTTATACTGCTGCTCTGTCCGCAGACGGGATGAGCCCACGTGTGGGGAGGATCACTTTGATGGAGATTATGCCGGAAGACAATTGCAAAGGAATGAAGTGTTGTAACTGTGGTGGAGTCTAATAAAAAGCATGAGCTAGTGGTGAGTAAACTGTAGGCTCTACAAATTAAATAGAGAGTTGCACGCTCTATATACCAGCTCCTGGTAATTTATTGGCTAAGCCACCAACGTTTACAAGCTCCTGGTAATTTTTTGGCTAAGCCACCAACGTTTACAAGCTCCTGGTAATTTATTGGCTAAGCCACCAACGTTTACAAGCTCCTGGTAATTTATTGGCTAAGCCACCAAAGTTTACAAGCTCCTGGTAATTTATTGGCTAAGCCACCAACGTTTACAAGCTCCTGGTAATTTATTGGCTAAACCACCAACGTTTGGGTATCACCCTGAAGAAGGCACAGTGGAGGTGCATGTTGCTGTACAGCTTGGGACTATACAGAGAGATATACAGCAACGTGCACCGAGGCCTGATGGTAGTGAATTAGAGGAGAGATATACAGCAACGTGCACCGAGGCCTGACGGTAGTGAATTAGAGGAGAGATATACAGCAACGTGCACCGAGGCCTGATGGTAGTGAATTAGAGGAGAGATATACAGCAACGTGCACCGAGGCCTGATGGAGAGATATACAGCAACGTGCACCGAGGCCTGATGGTAGTGAATTAGAGGAGAGATATACAGCAACGTGCACCGAGGCCTGATGGTAGTGAATTAGAGGAGAGATATACAGCAACGTGCACCGAGGCCTGATGGAGAGATATACAGCAACGTGCACCGAGGCCTGACGGTAGTGAATTAGAGGAGAGATATACAGCAACGTGCACCGTGGCCTGACGGTAGTGAATTAGAGGAGAGATATACAGCAACGTGCACCGAGGCCTGACGGTAGTGAATTAGAGGAGAGATATACAGCAACGTGCACCGAGGCCTGATGGAGAGATATACAGCAACGTGCACCGAGGCCTGATGGAGAGATATACAGCAACGTGCACCGAGGCCTGATGGAGAGATATACAGCAACGTGCACCGTGGCCTGACGGTAGTGAATTAGAGGAGAGATATACAGCAACGTGCACCGAGGCCTGATGGAGAGATATACAGCAACGTGCACCGAGGCCTGATGGAGAGATATACAGCAACGTGCACCGAGGCCTGACGGTAGTGAATTAGAGGAGAGATATACAGCAACGTGCACCGTGGCCTGACGGTAGTGAATTAGAGGAGAGATATACAGCAACGTGCACCGAGGCCTGACGGTAGTGAATTAGAGGAGAGATATACAGCAACGTGCACCGTGGCCTGACGGTAGTGAATTAGAGGAGAGATATACAGCAACGTGCACCGAGGCCTGACGGTAGTGAATTAGAGGAGAGATATACAGCAACGTGCACCGTGGCCTGACGGTAGTGAATTAGAGGAGAGATATACAGCAACGTGCACCGAGGCCTGATGGAGAGATATACAGCAACGTGCACCGAGGCCTGATGGAGAGATATACAGCAACGTGCACCGAGGCCTGATGGTAGTGAATTAGAGGAGAGATATACAGCAAAGTGCACCGAGGCCTGATGGTAGTGAATTAGAGGAGAGATATACAGCAAAGTGCACCGAGGCCTGATGGTAGGGAATAAGAGGGGAGATATACAGCAACGTGCACCGAGGCCTGACGGTCACCAGCAGGATCCAGACATGCGTAAAGTGAAGAACGTGGACTTTGTGTCAGTTATAGCGATGGTGATAAACGGCACTGCGCACGTTTTTTTTTTTAAACGTCAAGAAAGATTGACATCATTGTTTCTGCAGCTGAGATATTTCTGAGATTAAAAATATGTAACATTTGAGGAGCTACGTGGATGACTGATTTGTGCTGTCCCACCCTCTCAGGATCCACAGCCTGAACAGGGGATTTGATGCTCCGAAGGAGCTGGAATATTATTTCGTAGTTTGTGTGGATTCGTGTTAATGTTCTCTTCCCCACAGTGGAATTTACTTGTCTTTAGTGAATGTTTTCAGCCCCGTCCAGTTGGTGGCGACAATACACCTTTTTGAGTGTAGTTCGCCAATAAACCCGTAGAAGAAGAAGAATCTAGTGGACCACATGACACCGGACGCTTCTTCAACAACAACACGGTTAATGGTTCATTCAGACACCTTGGTAACCAACATAAAAAACCAAATACGTTGAAGCGCTTTAGAAAATGTTTTGTGTATATGGAGCTCGGTGTTTTTAACACAATGCTGTTTACGTGTCTACTAGTTAATTTAAACGTAATTCGCTTGTTAAATTTACACATTTGTTAAGATTGATTATACTAGGCTAATGCTAATATTAGCTAGCCCGACCATGATGAACTCACGAAGATACTCCCCCCGTGTTAAAGAAGAGGAGGTCTGCTGGACGGAGAAAGAAGCTCTGGGGCTGAACATTGTCGTGAAAGAGGAGGAGGAGGAGGATATTACAGTGAAAGGAGAGGAAGAGGCTTTCACGTTGAAAGAAGAAGAGGAGGATTATACAATGAAAGAAGATTTTAGAGTTAAAGAGGAGTCTATCACACTGAAAGAAGAAGAGGAGGATTATACAATGAAAGAAGATTTTAGAGTGAAAGAGGAGTCTATCACACTGAAAGAAGAAGAGGAGGATTATACAGTGAAAGAAGAGAAAGAACATTTTAGAGTGAAAGAGGAAGAGGAGGCTATCTCAATAAAAGAGGAGGACGACGACGTTTTGGGAGTGAAAGAGGAGGCGGAAGAGGAGACTGAATATCTGATTGACACTAGTGAGTACTGTCTTAAAAAACCCGGGCACAAACTCTGCAATTGTTGAACTAATGTGTGGTTTTAAAGCCACAAAGGGGCATTTCACCGAAGTTTTACAATTTTGTTCAGTACTGTAGGAATTGTTAAAGGGGCAATCTGCGATTAGTACATACATGTTTGGACTTTTAAAGTAATGGATGTATGGAGTAAAAAGTACATTATTTTCTTTAGGAATGTAGTGGAGTAAAAGTTGTCAAAAATATAAATAGTTAAGTGTAGATTCCCAAAAAAAAACGACAGAGTCAATGTGCGGAGGTACAGGTTAGTCGAGGTAATTTGTACATGTCACCTTTTATGTAAGGGTATTTATTCTTGTAAACATATGACATGTTTCTACATGAATGTGGATGCTACCATGGTTACGGATTATCATGAATGAATCCTGAATAATGATGAGTAAGAAGGTTACAGGAATAAACCTCATACCCCTAAGACATGCTAACCTCTCACCATTACAGAGGAATACACCTCATACCCCTAAGGCATGCTAACCTCTCACCATTACAGAGGAATACACCTCATACCCCTAAGACATGCTAACCTTTCACCATTACAGAGGAATACACCTCATATCTCTAAAACATGCTAACCTCTCACCATTACAGAGGCATAAACCTCATACCCCTAAGACATGCTAACCTCTCACCATTACAGAGGAATAAACCTCATACCCCTAAGACATGCTAACCTCTCACCATTACAGAGGAATAAACCTCAGATCTCTAAAACATGCTAACCTCTCACCATTACAGAGGCATAAACCTCATACCCCTAAGACATGCTAACCTCTCACCATTACAGAGGAATACACCTCAGATCTCTAAGACATGCTAACCTCTCACCATTACAGAGGAATACACCTCATACCCCTAAAACATGCTAACCTCTCACCATTACAGAGGAATACACCTCATACCCCTAAAACATGCTAACCTCTCACCATTACAGAGGACTACACCTCATACCCCTAAAACATGCTAACCTCTCACCATTACAGAGGAATACACCTCATATCCCTAAAACATGCTAACCTCTCACCATTACAGAGGAATAAACCTCAGATCTCTAAGACATGCTAACCTCTCACCATTACAGAGGATTACACCTCAGATCTCTAAAACATGCTAACCTCTCACCATTACAGAGGAATACACCTCATACCCCTAAAACATGCTAACCTCTCACCATTACAGAGGAATAAACCTCAGATCTCTAAAACATGCTAACCTCTCACCATTACAGAGGAATACACCTCATATCCCTAAAACATGCTAACCTCTCACCATTACAGAGGACTACACCTCATACCCCTAAGACATGCTAACCTCTCACCATTACAGAGGCATACACCTCAGATCTCTAAAACATGCTAACCTCTCACCATTACAGAGGAATAAACCTCAGATCTCTAAAACATGCTAACCTCTCACCATTACAGAGGAATAAACCTCAGATCTCTAAAACATGCTAACCTCTCACCATTACAGAGGAATACACCTCATACCCCTAAGACAAGCTAACCTCTCACCATTACAGAGGCATAAACCTCAGATCTCTAAGACATGCTAACCTCTCACCATTACAGAGGAATAAACCTCAGATCTCTAAAACATGCTAACCTCTCACCATTACAGAGGAATAAACCTCAGACCCCATGAACATGCTAACCTCTCACCATTACAGAGGAATAAACCTCAGATCTCTAAAACATGCTAACCTCTCACCATTACAGAGGACTACACCTCAGATCCCTAAGACATGCTAACCTCTCACCATTACAGAGGACTACACCTCAGATCCCTAAGACATGCTAACCTCTCACCATTACAGAGGAATAAACCTCAGATCTCTAAAACATGCTAACCTCTCACCATTACAGAGGAATAAACCTCAGATCTCTAAAACATGCTAACCTCTCACCATTACAGAGGACTACACCTCAGATCCCTAAGACATGCTAACCTCTCACCATTACAGAGGACTACACCTCAGATCCCTAAGACATGCTAACCTCTCACCATTACAGAGGAATAAACCTCAGATCTCTAAAACATGCTAACCTCTCACCATTACAGAGGAATAAACCTCAGACCCCTAAAACATGCTAACCTTTCACCATTACAGAGGAATAAACCTCATACCCCTAAGACATGCTAACCTCTCACCATTACAGAGGAATAAACCTCAGATCTCTAAGACATGCTAACCTCTCACCATTACAGAGGAATAAACCTCAGATCCCTAAGACATGCTAACCTCTCACCATTACAGAGGAATACACCTCAGACCCCTAAAACATGCTAACCTTTCACCATTACAGAGGAATACACCTCAGACCCCTAAAACATGCTAACCTCTCACCATTACAGAGGAATAAACCTCAGATCTCTAAAACATGCTAACCTCTCACCATTACAGAGGAATAAACCTCAGATCTCTAAAACATGCTAACCTTTCACCATTACAGAGGCATAAACCTCAGACCCCATAAACATGCTAACCTCTCACCATTACAGAGGCATAAACCTCAGACCACTAAGACATGCTAACCACTCACCATTACCAATAACAGGGGAGGTTAGTATTTTGGGGTGGTATGATATTTACAGTGAGGGAAAAAAGTATTTGATCCCCTGCTGATTTTGTACGTTTGTCCACTGACAAAGACATGATCAGTCTATAATTTTAATTGATTTGCATTTTAATGAGGGAAATAAGTATTTGACCCCTCTGCAAAACATGACTTAGTACTTGGTGGCAAAACCCTTGTTGGCAATCACAGAGGTCAGACGTTTCTTGTAGTTGGCCACCAGGTTTGCACACATCTCAGGAGGGATTTTGTCCCACTCCTCTTTGCAGATCTTCTCCAAGTCATTAAGGTTTCGAGGCTGACGTTTGGCAACTCGAACCTTCAACTCCCTCCACAGATATTCTATGGGATTAAGGTCTGGAGACTGGCTAGGCCACTCCAGGACCTTAATGTGCTTCTTCTTGAGCCACTCCTTTGTTGCCTTGGCCGTGTGTTTTGGGTCATTGTCATGCTGGAATACCCATCCACGACCCATTTTCAATGCACTGGCTGAGGGAAGGAGGTTCTCACCCAAGATTTGACGGTACATGGCCCGTCCTCGTTACCTGTATAAAAGACACCTGGGAGCCAGAAATCTTTCTGATTGAGAGGGGGTCAAATACTTATTACCCTCATTAAAATGCAAATCAATTTATAACATTTTTGACATGCGTTTTTCTGGATTTTTTTGTTGTTATTCTGTCTCTCACTGTTCAAATAAACCTACCATTAAAATTATAGACTGATCATGTCTTTGTCAGTGGGAAAACGTACAAAATCAGCAGGGGATCAAATACTTTTTTCCCCCTCACTGTATGCCTCTAACTTTCTCACTCATCATTATTCATGATTCATTCATGATTATCCGTAATCACAGTAGCATCCATATGAATATAGAAGTGTTCAGAAACATATACTGTTCTTTATTTACAATAAAAGTGACTCCCAAAATGACAATACATTATTTACTATTCATTTCTATTGGGCACAACCTAATCTGAAGCACAACCAAAACAAATTTGCGAATGCATCCAACAAGTTTGTAGTGTCACAAACTTGATGTAGTCATCGTGTGCTATGAATATGGGACCAAATACTACACGTTTGACTACTTTAATACACATACAGGCCTAAGTGAATTTGTCCAAATACTTATGACACCTTTAAATGGGGGGGACTAGATACATATAGTGCTTTAATTTCTAAATGGTAAAACCGATATGGTAATTTCCTTGTAAATGGACCCGTGAGCACCAATGTGAAGTTCGTGTCAAATGAAAGCTAAGAAATTAAGGCAATATATACATCTTTCAACCATTTTCCATCCTAGAAATTAGAAATAAGCAAAAGGCTTTGATTTCTTGTCAAACGGATGAAAAAGGGGTCTTATTAACATCGAAGATCCCTTAAACGGTATCAGAAATACATCAAAACATAATGTTAAGAGCCCTGATGGATGCAGTTCAATGCATGACTAACATAATTCACCAATTCATTTCTTGGTAGTCCAAAACATATTGCTCTCAGGTTGTAAATCACAGCTGGCCTGGTACGTTGTTTGCTGCCCCCCTATTTGGGATGCCCTGTTTCAGTTTCAATGACTCAATATTCTGGACAAAAACGGACGAATGTAACTAAGGCTGGGAATGTCAATACAATCAAACTAGCATTAGTTGTTGATCTTGTTGATTTTGTTGTTGTGCATGTTAGGGAAATATAGCCTAGCTTTTCATGGCTGTTTGATCAATAGGACTGTATAGTTCCCAAATGGAAGAGGGCTCCCGTGGTATTTACATATTTACAGAAATCCATTCAGGTGTATTTTGTGGCTTTTGGCGAATGCGTTCTAATGATCTAAAGTTGTGCTGTTGCAGCTGCCTGTAAACACACAGTCCAGTTCAAAGTGAATGATGGCAGGCCCCGTGTGGCAAATGGCTTGTTTGCATAAAGGCCAACTGTAGCTCTGATTGGCTATGGCGCACTGGTCTGTGTAGACTCCGGTCCTGTGGGAGACAGATGCTAGGTTTTATTTACTGCAGTGTCTATTAATTGTCCAAACGCTTGGCCGCTTCCCCACTCTATATTGCTATAGAATTTTCACCAATGCCTTAGTATAGGTAATTCCCAAACATTCTAAGAATTTTTACAAACGTGAAAATGGCCATATCTAAGTGCTCGCTTGTCAAATTGTAAAACAGAAAGTGTAATATTCTTCTGGGGGTGTATATGAATCGCTTTTAATAAGATTTCATGTTGCACTTCAAGAAACATTGCCTTGTGCCTTGAAAGTCCATGACCAAAAACTCATGAGGAAAGTTCACAGAAGTTACAAGGTAGACCTATCAATCAGTTATAGTCTTTTTACTGATATATATAGATTTATTTTGTAAAGTGGTTTCTTGCATCAAACAACACAACAACAACAACAACCTCCTTGTCTGAAGGACAAGTGGATAAACAGGTTAATGCCAAGCCCTGCATGTTTTTTTTCAAAAGTCTAATGGAATGTAGGCCTACATTGAACACCACACATTGGCTGCTACTGTATGCTGAATGATAGAACAGCTATTTCCATGTTAAAATGTTATGGGATGCATTTTCTCCATTGTTTTTGATGGTAGGCCACTCTGGTAGGCCTACATTATGATCAAATAGCCACAGTAGCCTACTTGACCACTGTTAAAACTGTAACTTAAAGCGGGTACAGCCTCAGTGTTCACAGTAAACACGCGCCGGAAGTTGCACAGAATTTTTTTAAACATTCAAATTTGCTCAGTGAGGAAAGAATTCTTAGAGGGAACATTGGTGCCGTCCACCAACTGCTGTTTTCAGCTCTCGCCATTAGGGTTTTTTATGTTTCTGATCTGGACTCTTCGCTGGTGACTCCAGTCCAGCATCTCTTCTTAACCATTTCCTGGGTGCTTTTTTATGTGTGTTTGGAGACCCAGTTTTTGGACACTGGGTTGAACATTGGACTACAAAACACCTGATAATCTGCTGTTTTCACGATGTCTTGCCCATGTTCATGGTCCCCCAGTACCAGAGGCAGCAAAGCAACATACTTTTAATTAAAAAACCATTTTTTTCAAGAGATAATGAAATAGTTTGACATCACTGTTTTGGAAGATTTTAAATGATATCAAACTGAAACCGTTTATATTTTCCAGTGATGAAGACATGGATGGTTTCATGGTATGGTTGGGTATGCAAAAAGTTTGAGCATCTTTTATCTCCTGAATGTTTTGGCATTCCGGTCCAAAAAGTAACTTTCCCATCACTTCTTCCATGGCCAAACATGTATGGAAAGTAAAACATATATATACAGTGAGGGAAAAAAGTATTTGATCCCCTGCTGATTTTGTACGTTTGCCCACTCACAAAGAAATGATTAGTCTATAATTTTAATGGTAGGTTTATTTGAACAGTGAGAGACAGAATAACAACAAAATAATCCAGAGAAGGGAGTGCCTTAATCTCAGCTTGTTACCTGTATAAAAGACACCTGTCCACAGAAGCAATCAATCAATCAGATTCCAAACTCTCCACCATGGCCAAGACCAAAGAGCTCTCCAAGGATGTCAGGGACAAGATTGTAGACCTACACAAGGCTGGAATGGGCTACAAGACCATCGCCAAGCAGCTTGGTGAGAAGGTGACAACAGTTGGTGCGATTATTCGCAAATGGAAGAAACACAAAATAACTGTCCATCTCCCTCGGCCTGGGGCTCCATGCAAGATCTCACCTCGTGGAGTTGCAATGATCATGAGAACGGTGAGGAATCAGCCCAGAACTACACGGGAGGATCTTGTCAATGATCTCAAGGCAGCTGGGACCATAGTCACCAAGAAAACAATTGGTAACACACTACGCCTGAAGGACTGAAATCCTGCAGCGCCCGCAAGGTCCCCCTGCTCAAGAAAGCACCTATACAGCCCCGTCTGAAATTTGCCAATGAACATCTGAATGATTCAGAGGAGAACTGGGTGAAAGTGTTGTGGTCAGATG
This sequence comes from Coregonus clupeaformis, assembly GCF_020615455.1. NCBI lineage: Eukaryota > Metazoa > Chordata > Actinopteri > Salmoniformes > Salmonidae > Coregonus > Coregonus clupeaformis. The sequence goes on along the minus strand of NW_025533933.1, from coordinate 51,896 downwards.
AGACCAAAATCGAGCTCTTTGGCATCAACTCAACTCGCCGTGTTTGGAGGAGGAGGAATGCTGCCTATGACCCCAAGAACACCATCCCCACCTACAAACATGGAGGTGAAAACATTATGCTTTGAGGGTGTTTTTCTGCTAAGGGGACAGGACAACTTCACCGCATCAAAGGGACGATGGACAGGGCCATGTACCGTCAAATCTTGGGTGAGAACCTCCTTCCCTCAGCCAGGGCATTGGAAATGGGTCGTTCCAGCATGACAATGACCCAAAACACATGGCCAAGGCAACAAAGGAGTGGCTTGTGTTGTATGTTGGGAGCTTTTGGGAAAGAGCACAGTTAGAAAGATATGGCATATAGAAGCAAACCGGATGGACATCATGAAAATGATCGGAGAGGTTGAGAGTAGAAGAAGTTCAGGAGCAAAAAATAAATAATATATATATATATATATATATATATATATATATATATATATATATATATATATATATAATTATTGTAAAATTAACTCTGTCCATAAGGTGTAGATAGTAAGTATAGACCGGAAGTAGAGGCCTGGGCATTGTTGTTCACTAATTTACTCCAAGTAGGGAAAGGATGGTGGGGTTGAAAAGTAATAAAGGGGAATATATATATAAAAAACATGGGGGATTGGAAGTGATGCAGACAATTACATTGATAGAAGATACAATCTATCTGCAATATTAAGTTGATCCATTCCCCCCCCAAAAAAAAAATTATAATAATAATAATAAAATAAACAAAGGAGTGGCTCAAGAAGAAGCATATTAAGGTCCTGGAGTGGCCTAGCCAGTCTCCAGACCTTAATCCCATAGAAAATCTGTGGAGGGAGCTTAAGGTTCGAGTTGCCAAACGTCGGCCTCGAAACCTTAATGACTTGGAAAAGATCTGCAAAGAGGAGTGGGACAAAATCCCTCCTGAGATGTGTGCAAACCTGGTGGCCAACTACAAGAAACGTCTGACCTCTGTGATTGCCAACAAGGGTTTTGCCACCAAGTACTAAGTCATGTTTTGCAGAGGGTTCAAATACTTATTTCCCTCATTAAAATGCAAATCAATTCATAACATTTTTGACATGCGTTTTTCTGGATTATTTTGTTGTTATTCTGTCTCTCACCGTTCAAATAAACCTACCATTAAAATTATAGACTGATCATGTCTTTGTCAGTGGGCAAACGTACAAAATCAGCAGGGGATCAAATACTTTTTTCCCTCACTGTATATATATTGTATCAAATGTGATGCTGTCAAAAAGTGATTGAATTCAAATTGATTTATTTCTACAGCCATTCTGTGATGACGTGCTCTGCTCTTTTATTGAGGGATCTAGTCTGGATTAAACCTAATAGGAAGACAGTTTTATCATGTGGAGGTTTCATTCAGGTCTCTGTTTAACCAAATTCTCTGTCTATGACAGGAGGGAGACCAGACTCTCACTCTGACAGCGGGAAGAGTCCTTCAGGGGAACCAGACCCAGAGACGTCCAAACCAGCAAAACAACATCACTGCTCCCACTGTGGAAAGAGTTTTAGCTGGTTAGGGTACCTAAAACGGCATGAGAGGACGCACACAGGAGAAAAGCCTTTCCAATGTTCCCAGTGTGGAAAGAGTTTTACCGTGTTAGTTAACCTGAAAAGGCATGAGAAACTACACTCTGGAGAAAAGCCATTCCACTGTTCCCACTGTGGAAAGAGTTTTACTCAGTTAGGGAACCTAAAACAGCATGAGTGGACACACACAGTAGAAAAGCCTTACCACTGCTTCCAATGTGAAAATAGATTTTCGCGATTAGTGGACCTAAAAGCTCATGAGAGAACACACACAGGAGAAAAGCCTTTCCAATGTTCCCAGTGTGGAAAGAGTTTTACTGTTTTAGCTAACCTGAAAAGACATGAGAGAATACACACTGGAGAAAAGCCATTCCAATGTTCCCATTGTGGAAAGAGTTTTACTCAGTTAGGGCACCTAAAAAAGCATGAGTGGACACACACAGGAGAAAAGCCGTACCACTGTTCCCAATAAGGAAACAGTTTTAACCAGTTAGAGAACCTTAAATCACATGAAAGAACACATTCAGGAGAGAAGCCTTTCCACTGCTCTCATTGTGGAAAGACATTTTCCCAGTCAGAGGACCAGAAATCACATGAGAGAATAGAGAGGCTGTGTTCTGACTTACGTTTTTGACTGAGAATTTGTGTTTTTGTTTATGCTACAGGAAATCAAATTGTTTATATGAAAACTTCATCAAAAATAGGCTTTTTGTTTGTTTTTTCATCTTGAGACATGATCATTAACAAATAGTTTAAAATGGATAGAATGGTGGGAAGTAACCCAATGGGTATGTCTGGGTAGAATGGTGGGATATCACAGCTGTGTATTTCTTTAATTGATGGATATGATAGCAGTGTATTGCTTTAATTGAACAGGATTAGACTCTACATCAGTTCACATTAGTTACTGGGTAAACAATATGCCAAGCAGTCAAACGCGGTTTCCTGACACTGATTAAGCCTTGACCTAAAAACCTACTTAATGGAAATTCTACATAGAACATTAGTCTGGACTAGGCTCTGTGTCTGTGAAACTGGCCCTTAATGTTTTATAGAACATTAGTCTGGACTAGGCTCTGTGTCTGTGAAACTGGCCCTTAATGTTTTATAGAACATTAGTCTGGACTAGGCTCTGTGTCTGTGAAACTGGCCCTTAATGTTCTACATAGAACATTAGTCTGGACTAGGCTCTGTGTCTGTGAAACTGGCCCTTAATGTTCTACATAGAACATTAGTCTGGACTAGGCTCTGTGTCTGTGAAACTGGCCCTTAATGTTTTATAGAACATTAGTCTGTACTAGGCTCTGTGTCTGGGAAACTGGCCCTTAATGTTTTATAGAACATTAGTCTGGACTAGGCTCTGTGTCTGTGAAACTGGCCCTTAATGTTCTACATAGAACATTAGTCTGGACTAGGCTCTGTGTCTGGGAAACTGGCCCTTAATGTTCTACATAGAACATTAGTCTGGACTAGGCTCTGTGTCTGTGAAACTGGCCCTTAATGTTTTATAGAACATTAGTCTGGACTAGGCTCTGTGTCTGTGAAACTGGCCCTTAATGTTTTATAGAACATTAGTCTGGACTAGGCTCTGTGTCTGTGAAACTGGCCCTTAATGTTCTACATAGAACATTAGTCTGGACTAGGCTCTGTGTCTGTGAAACTGGCCCTTAATGTTCTACATAGAACATTAGTCTGGACTAGGCTCTGTCTGTGAAACTGGCCCTTAATGTTTTATAGAACATTAGTCTGTACTAGGCTCTGTGTCTGGGAAACTGGCCCTTAATGTTTTATAGAACATTAGTCTGGACTAGGCTCTGTGTCTGTGAAACTGGCCCTTAATGTTCTACATAGAACATTAGTCTGGACTAGGCTCTGTGTCTGGGAAACTGGCCCTTAATGTTCTACATAGAACATTAGTCTGGACTAGGCTCTGTGTCTGTGAAACTGGCCCTTAATGTTCTACATAGAACATTAGTCTGGACTAGGCTCTGTGTCTGGGAAACTGGCCCTTAATGTTCTACATAGAACATTAGTCTGGACTAGGCTCTGTGTCTGTGAAACTGGCCCTTAATGTTCTACATAGAACATTAGTCTGGACTAGGCTCTGTGTCTGGGAAACTGGCCCTTAATGTTCTACATAGAACATTAGTCTGGACTAGGCTCTGTGTCTGTGAAACTGGCCCTTAATGTTCTACATAGAACATTAGTCTGGACTAGGCTCTGTGTCTGGGAAACTGGCCCTTAATGTTCTACATAGAACATTAGTCTGGACTAGGCTCTGTGTCTGGGAAACTGGCCCTTAATGTTCTACATAGAACATTAGTCTGGACTAGGCTCTGTGTCTGTGAAACTGGCCCTTAATGTTCTACATAGAACATTAGTCTGGACTAGGCTCTGTGTCTGTGAAACTGGCCCTTAATGTTCTACATAGAACATTAGTCTGGACTAGGCTCTGTGTCTGTGAAACTGGCCCTTAATGTTCTACATAGAACATTAGTCTGGACTAGGCTCTGTGTCTGGGAAACTGGCCCTTAATGTTCTACATATAACATTAGTCTGGACTAGGCTCTGTGTCTGGGAAACTGGCCCTTAATGTTCTACATAGAACATTAGTCTGGACTAGGCTCTGTGTCTGGGAAACTGGCCCTTAATGTTCTACATATAACATTAGTCTGGACTAGGCTCTGTGTCTGTGAAACTGGCCCTTAATGTTCTACATATAACATTAGTCTGGACTAGGCTCTGTGTCTGTGAAACTTGCCCTTAATGTTCTACATAGAACATTAGTCTGGACTAGGCTCTGTGTCTGTGAAACTGGCCCTTAATGTTCTACATATAACATTAGTCTGGACTAGGCTCTGTGTCTGGGAAACTGGCCCTTAATGTTCTACATAGAACATTAGTCTGGACTAGGCTCTGTGTCTGGGAAACTGGCCCTTAATGTTCTACATAGAACATTAGTCTGGACTAGGCTCTGTGTCTGGGAAACTGGCCCTTTATATTCTACATAGAACATTAGTCTGGACTAGGCTCTGTGTCTGGGAAACTGGCCCTTTATATTCTACATAGAACATTAGTCTGGACTAGGCTCTGTGTCTGGGAAACTGGCCCTTAATGTTCTACATAGAACATTAGTCTGGACTAGGCTCTGTGTTTGGGAAACTGGCCCTTTATATTCTACATAGAACATTAGTCTGGACTAGGCTCTGTGTCTGGGAAACTGGCCCTTATTGTTCTACATATAACATTAGTCTGGACTAGGCTCTGTGTCTGGGAAACTGGCCCTTAATGTTCTACATATAACATTAGTCTGGACTAGGCTCTGTGTCTATGAAACTTGCCCTTAATGTTCTACATATAACATTAGTCTGGACTAGGCTCTGTGTCTGGGAAACTGGCCCTTAATGTTCTACATAGAACATTAGTCTGGACTAGGCTCTGTGTCTGGGAAACTGGCCCTTAATGTTCTACATAGAACATTAGTCTGGACTAGGCTCTGTGTCTGGGAAACTGGCCCTTAATGTTCTACATATAACATTAGTCTGGACTAGGCTCTGTGTCTGGGAAACTGGCCCTTAATGTTCTACATAGAACATTAGTCTGGACTAGGCTCTGTGTCTGGGAAACTGGCCCTTAATGTTCTACATATAACATTAGTCTGGACTAGGCTCTGTGTCTGGGAAACTGGCCCTTAATGTTCTACATATAACATTAGTCTGGACTAGGCTCTGTGTCTGTGAAACTGGCCCTTAATGTTTTATGTCTGCATGCCATTTAATGCATTCAAGTCAAATTACTGATTAAAAGGACATTTCATTTAACATTGAGCTGTAGAATACAATTTTACTGAATAAACCTCTTGACTCTAAAATTGGCAATAACCCATGTGTAGCTTACAATAACCCATGTGTAGCCTACAATAGGTACTGTATTACATTTCAGTCACACTTCAAATTAATAGCCAATCAACAATGGTTGAATTTGTTTGGTGACAACGTTACAGACAATAAACATTGTAGGCTATAACACGGGGCACAACATTACATCCAGATAAATACAATAAAAACATTCGCTATATTGTCGCAAGTAGAATATTTAATTTATTTATGTTAGAATGTGGTCCTCTGTAGCTCAGCTGGTAGAGCACGGCGCTTGTAACGCCAAGGTAGTGGGTTCGATCCCCGGGACCACCCATACACAAAAATGTATGCACGCATGACTGTAAGTCGCTTTGGATAAAAGCGTCTGCTAAATGGCATATTATTATTATATTATTATAGAATTATTTTCTTTCTTTTTTTACCCATAATGCAACACACTTTGAAGGCGGTGACCAGCGTTGGTCAACTTCTTGACAAAAGTGATCCGCTTGAATGCGCCCGCTGATGACTACTAACCCAAGATGTATCATTGCTGTCGTTTCCAATGGGAGAAAATGAATCATAGTGGGCAAAACAAACAAGCAGTTGCGCAGAGCCCGAACACAAGTTGGCAACATAATATCAGCGCGTTTTAGCATTTTATTTGCATAGTTCCGTTAGGGAACGCCTACTCTATGAAGTGTGCAAAAACTCAATTCGACCCTTGCACTCCTTAACAATGACATTCTTAGAAACATTTAGAGAAAAGGGTGGACTCTACAAAACTTAGTGCACTCTGTTCGTAACAGATTGTATTTTTGAGAACAGAAAACTGTATTGAGATTCAATGTTTATTATTTTTATATATTTTATTATTTAATGTTTAATCGGAGAGAAAATTAGCAGAATGTCGCCATGTTTCGTCAAGCTCCATCTTCTCCCATTTCCTGCCACTGGACTTCCTCTAATCACCGTATCTGATGGTGAGACTAAGTTTTAAATGGATGCTTCAGTTTTATACCTTACCGCGGCATTCCGACAATCTGATTTCCATTTGTTCTGATAACGTTGATAAGATGTTGTCATGAAAAACATTCACACTGAATGTTCCCATCAGTATTATTCCACCATGTCAGCAAAAAACACTGTTGATGAGTGTAAAAAGGATTTCCATTAATGCAACATATTTTTCTGAATAAAAATAATATTCATATAGTTGAATTGTGTTAGCTACTAGTGGATGGTCATTATATACATATATATATATATATATTGTTACGCTATATACCTAGAGGAGTATAGACCTAGCTGTTCATTTTTATATCTGTTTAAGTGAATGAATATGAAATTGCCTTAAATGCTTATGCAGATGTAAAAAAAAAAAAAAGAAAGTGAGTCATTTAGCAGACGCTCTTATCCAGAGCGACTTACTGTAGTGAGTACATACATTTTCATTCGTACTGGTCCCCCGTGGGAATCGAACCCACAACCCTGGCATTGCATGTGCCATGCTCTACCAGCTGAGCAGTAGGATACTATTTAAATTCTCACTCATGAAAAATCTGCACTAATCAATCAACACATGCTTCTCTTTGTACGTTTCCATATAATATCACACTTCAATAAAAAAAAAAAAAAACGTTTTGTCTTAAAATATATAATAATGGAATTATGTTTCTAAATCACGTGATTGGCCATCTGGCAGTTCTGGAAAACAGATGTCTATGCTGAGGCAGATTGGCCATCTGGCAGTTCTGGAAAATGCCAGATGGGATGGATCCTTTTTTAGTTGGGTGGGCTTTTCGAAATTGACACATACAAAAATATATTCATAAGCGTTGGAGCTTCGGAGTGAAGCGTTGGAGCTTCGGAGCGAAGCGTTGGAGCTTCGGAGGGAAGCGTTGGAGCTTCGGAGCGAAGCGTTGGAGCTTCGGAGGGAAGCGTTGGAGCGAAGCGTTAGAGCTCGGAGCGAAGCGTTGGAGCCGGAGGAAGCGTTGGAGCCGGCGTTGGAGCTTCGGAGGGAAGCGTTGGAGCTTCGGAGGAAGCGTTGGAGCTTCGGAGGAAGCGTTGGAGCTTCGGAGGGAAGCGTTGGAGCTTCGGAGGGAAGCGTTGGAGCTTCGGAGCGAAGCGTTGGAGCTTCGGAGGGAAGCGTTGGAGCGAAGCGTTGGAGCTTCGGAGCGAAGCGTTGGAGCTTCGGAGTGAAGCGTTGGAGCTTCGGAGTGAAGCGTTGTCAAGAGGAGGCGGCGCCTCTGGTCAAAACTCACTGTAAGACAGCTAGTTCTTATGATCTTTTAGACACTCATACACTTGGAAACAAAGCTACTTTGCTATCTTACTACTAACAGGCACCCGTCAAGCTAAAATGAACTTGCTAGTATTCCTTTTTGTCGAGCTTTCCTGTAAACACAGCCAGAGCCATATAAAATATATGAGAATCAAATCATGTCATTAATATGAATGAATCATATCATAATACAGTATGGTCTTGGGACATTTTTGAAAACCTTTGAAAGACTTCTTCTCATTAACCGTAAGTCCAAATAACACCAAATTCGGTATGTAGGCCCATGGTACATCTCCTAACTTAGCTTGAGAGATGGCCGAGTTATTTATAAATCAGGAAATCTGATTTTACGTGTCCATTTAAATAAATGGACACACACTCCACAATGGCCTATAAATCCACTTCACAATGGCCTATCAACATGAAACTTTGTAGGGTCGTCGAAGACATGACCATGATGAACCAGGTTAAGTTTGGCTTAGTGATGTAACACTAAGGTTTCATAATCATAACCCATTTTCTTCTCCTGGACTAAAAGTCAGATTCACTCCCAATGTGTTCTTTGGACTCATCACAACAGTCCCTAAAGAGTTTGAGAAAATAACGTTGTGTGATGAGGTGGTGTTGAAGAAGTCAGGCGCAGGAGGGTAAAATCACAGAATAACAGGCTTTAATCCGCAAAATACAGGTTTACGCAGAAATGCGTCAAAAACACTCCAGGGCACAAAACAGGTGCACTGGAAAATACTCCTGTCAATACACGAGCTCCACCGAGCTTCACAAACCTCCACAATAAACAATCACCCACACAGACAAGGAAACAGAGGGAACACTTATACCATGACTAATGAGGGAATAAGGACCAGGTGTGTGTGATTTGAAGACAAGACAAATGGAGTGATGATAAATGGATCGGCAGTAGCTAGTAAGCCGGTGACGCCGAACGCCAAAACCTGCCCGAACAAGGAGGGGAGGCAGCCTCGGCGGAAGTCGTGACACGTTGATGCATTTAAAGATGGCCACACTATATCAGTGGACGCATATGAACACATACGCTAATATGCAAAAATATCTTTTTTTAATACTTTTTTTAAACTTTTATTTTTTGGGGTGGTCCTCTGTAACTCAGCTGGTAGAGCACGGCGCTTGTAACGCCAGGGTAGTGGGTTCGATCCCCGGGACCACCCATATACAAAAAAATGTATGCACGCATGACTGTAAGTCGCTTTTGATAAAAGCGTCTGCTAAGTGGCATATCATATCATATCGTATCGTATCGTATCATATCATATATCATATCATATCATATCATATCATCTCCATTTAAACCACTGTAAATCCACTCCACAGTGGTCTATCATCTTGAAACTTGTCATCTCTATCGTGGGCCTAAGATGAACCACGCTAACAACAAGGAAACTATTAACAACTCGTTGTGAAATCCATAGATTAGGGCCTAATTTATTTATTTTAATAGACTGTTATCCTTATATGAACTGTAACTTAGTAAAAATCTTTGAAATTGTTCCATGTTTGCGTTTATAGTTTTGTCCTGTGTATAAAACAGTTGCCAAGATATTTAAAAAAGATTAACAGCATTTTTCATGAACTTTATTTTAACCTGGGTTTTATTTCATCCTACCACGGTACATTATAGTCCGGGCTAAAACCAGTCGCTAGTTCTGAGATTCTGGTTGTCCATTCTTTTTGGCATGGTTGTTTGCCAAGCACGCTATTTCTCCTTAGCTAGCTAGCTACACTAAAACTAACACACAATCACATCAAGCAGCTAAAATGACAGCGAACCATGTGCGTTTTCGTTTGTTTGTATTGCTATCGTTTGTTTCTTTTCACAACCGTTCCATGTGTTTGATCTATCCTACAGCTAGCTCACCTGATTAAACTTGTCAACTAATCATCAAGCCCTTGACTAGGTGAATCAATCATCAAGCCCTTGACTAGGTGAATCAACTTGTCAACTAATCATCAAGCCCTTGACTAGGTGAATCAATCATCAAGCCCTTGACAAGGTGAATCAACTTGTCAACTAATCATCAAGCCCTTGACTAGGTGAATCAATCATCAAGCCCTTGACTAGGTGAATCAACTTGTCAACTAATCATCAAGCCCTTGACTAGGTGAATCAATCATCAAGCCCTTGACTAGGTGATTCACGCCATCGGAGTGGGTTAGGGTTAGGACAATGCCGTCCATCGGAGTGGTTTAGGACACTGCCGTCCATCGGAGTGGGTTAGGACACTGCCGTCCATCGGAGTGGGTTAGGACACTGCCATCCATCGGAGTGGGTTAGGACACTGCCGTCCATCGGAGTGGGTTAGGACACTGCCGTCCATCGGAGTGGGTTAGGACACTGCCGTCCATCGGAGTGGGTTAGGGTTAGGACACTGCCGTCCATCAGCGTGGGTTAGGACACTGCCGTCCATCGGAGTGGGTTAGGACACTGTCGTCCATCGGCGTGGGTTAGGACACTGCCGTCCATCGGAGTGGGCTAGGACACTGCCGTCCATCGGAGTGGGTTAGGACACTGCCGTCTATCGGAGTGGGTTAGGACACTGCCGTCCATCGGAATGGGTTAGGGTTAGGACACTGCCGTCCATCGGAGTGGGTTAGGACACTGCCGTCCACCGGAGTGGGTTAGGACACTGCCGTCCATCGGAGTGGGTTAGGACACTGCCGTCCCATCGGAGTGGGTTAGGACACTGCTGTCCATCGGAGTGGGTTAGGACACTGCCGTCCCATCGGAGTGGGTTAGGACACTGCCGTCCACCGGAGTGGGTTAGGACACTGCCGTCCATCGGAGTGGGTTAGGACACTGCCGTCCCATCGGAGTGGGTTAGGACACTGCCGTCCATCGGAGTGGGTTAGGACACTGCCGTCCACCGGAGTGGGTTAGGACACTGCCGTCCATCGGAGTGGGTTAGGGTTAGGACACTGCCGTCCATCGGAGTGGGTTAGGACACTGCCGTCCACCGGAGTGGGTTAGGACACTGCCGTCCATCGGAGTGGGTTAGGACACTGCCGTCCATCGGAGTGGGTTAGGACACTGCCGTCCATCGGAGTGGGTTAGGACACTGCTGTCCATCGGAGTGGGTTAGGACACTGCTGTCCATCGGAGTGGGTTAGGGTTAGGACACTGCCGTCCATCGGAGTGGGTTAGGGTTAGGACACTGCTGTCCATCGGAGTGGGTTAGGGTTAGGACACTGCCGTCCATCGGAGTGGGTTAGGGTTAGGACACTGCCGTCCATCGGAGTGGGTTAGGGTTAGGACACTGCTGTCCATCGGAGTGGGTTAGGGTTAGGACACTGCTGTCCATCGGAGTGGGTTAGGGTTAGGACACTGCTGTCCATCGGAGTGGGTTAGGGGTTAGGACACTGCCGTCCCATCGGAGTGGGTTAGGGTTAGGACACTGCCGTCCATCGGAGTGGGTTAGGGTTAGGACACTGCTGTCCATCGGAGTGGGTTAGGACACTGCTGTCCATCGGAGTGGGTTAGGGTTAGGACACTGCCGTCCCATCGGAGTGGGTTAGGGTTAGGACACTGCCGTCCATCGGAGTGGGTTAGGGTTAGGACACTGCTGTCCATCGGAGTGGGTTAGGGCTAGGACACTGCTGTCCATCGGAGTGGGTTAGGACACTGCTGTCCATCGGAGTGGGTTAGGGTTAGGACACTGCCGTCCATCGGAGTGGGTTAGGACACTGCTGTCCATCGGAGTGGGTTAGGACACTGCTGTCCATCGGAGTGGGTTAGGACACTGCTGTCCATCGGAGTGGGTTAGGGTTAGGACACTGCTGTCCATCGGAGTGGGTTAGGACACTGCTGTCCATCGGAGTGGGTTAGGACACTGCTGTCCATCGGAGTGGGTTAGGGTTACGAAGTTTATTCCACAGAGGGGCATCTGAACTGTCTGAAAAAAATGACAACCAGTGATATCAACATAACATTTATAATTCTAATGCCTGATTTCAGGGAATGTAATCTTAACTGTTGATGGATGCACTCTGCATTAGAGCATCTTCTAAACGACTAAAATATCAAAGTAAAATATCAGGTCTCTATTTAACTAAATATTACGTTTTCTCTTATCAGTAGCTATTGAACCAAGCATGGCATGACAATGAAAATATTTTCTGAATTAGAGGAGGGTGGAGAACTATCCACCTTTTTTTGTTTGTTGTTGTTGGATATTATATATTTTTTGAAGATTTAAATTCAAATTTAAAAGAGGAAACAAACACAGCTGACCGGCTGTTGTCATGGCAACGGAGCGAGAGCGAGAGAGAGAGAGAGAGACGTAGACCCTACCGTGCCATTGATACTACATGGTTTATGTGTATGTTAACGAACGCTTTAAATGATATGTGGATACCAGCACTTGCTTTATACCAGTCTACCTATCAATGATATGTTCAAAAACACTGTTTGATGTAAAAAAAAAAAAAGGTTACAAAATGGCACTGTTTGTACTGTAATGTTACAGCAATGAGAGCTGTGTTCAGTCTCGTCCTGCGTGATAGAGCTGAACATTACAGCTCATGATGTCACGGTAGATTAACCAATACCTACAGGCAATATATTAAGGAAGCAATAGCTAATATATCATTTTGATTAACTATCTGTATTGATTATTATTACACTTCTGGTAATTGGATAACACACTGGTAATAAAAATACATTTTTGGTTACGACATGATTCCATATGTGTTATTTCATAGTTTTGATGTCTTCACTATTATTCTACAATGTAGAACATTGTAAAAAAAATTAAGAAAAACCCTTGAATGAGTAGGTGTGTCCAAACATTTGACTGGTACTGTACATCTACAAGCAAAAGTATATTGTGTTAAGTATAACACAGGGATATATTCAATCTCTCTTCCCCATTCAACTAGTGTTATTATGGTTGGAGTTTATATGTTACAGGAGCTGATGGTAACAAATAATATCATAATTTAATGTGCCGTATGTTCACTGAAAATCTATGATATATTCATCCAGTAAGCTGGCAGCAATTCTCATACTTCTGTCTTTGTTTACAAAGATTAATCAACAACACATGGACAACATGGTAGACCAGGGATGGCCAATGTCAGTCCTGGAGGGCCGAAACACTTCTGGTTTTTGTTTCTACCTGGTAGTTAATTGCACTCACCTGGTGTCCCAGGTCTGAATTAGTCCCTGATTAGACGGAACAAATTGGCTCTTCTAGTAACTCCCCAAACTGCCTAGAAAATTAAACTGACAGGCCATCAGGGCCAGGTGATTTCCCTCCTTTCATTGAATTCAAAGCCTCTTTTGTTATTTGCGTACTGAGTCGAATTCATCCTCAATCACAGGGACATAGTGTCGTTCTGAATGTGGCAAATGTAGCTTTCACAACCATCTTCCTGAAATTGTGAGTTGTAAACGTTTTCATAAAAGGAATTGACAAACGTTGATATTTCAATGGGATCTTTGCGTATTACGTAATTCATTTTGAGTGCCGTTATATATTTTCTTTTGTAGTTTCTCTTTTCTCAAGTGCAACGAAATAACGCATGTTTCTTTCCTCCCCTCTTCAATAATTTTTTGCTCTTGATCTGACAGAAGCAGCCTTTGATCTGTGTAAAACTGTTCTAACTCAAGTTGTAAAGATTTAAGTTCAGACTCTTCTTCTTCTTCTTCTTCAGATAAAGTGTCTTTCTTTAGAAGACTGTCAAGATTGCTCATATGTTTTCTTCTTCTCTAAGGTGCTTCAGCTCTTTGGCACGTTTAATAGCTAAAACTCTTGACTTTATATTAGAAGAATTCCCATTTACTCCCATGACCCAAATCTTGTCTTGCAAAAATATATTTGGCTAACACTTTGATGTTTGCATTGAAAATAGGATCTTTAAGAAGTGTTTTGTTTCATTTCCAATAGCCTCGAATACCCTTAGAGTTTTTTAACAGCTTGTAAATTCAGGGAAATCAAATGATGATCCTTAAAGGGAGCAAATTAATGATCTACATCTATAACACATTGATATACATCTATAACACATTGATGATCTACATCTATAACACATTGATGATCTACATCTATAACACATTGATCTACATCTATAACACATTGATCTCCATCTATAACACATTGATGATCTACATCTATAACACATTGATCTCCATCTATAACACATTGATGATCTCCATCTATAACACATTGATCTACATCTATAACACATTGATCTACATCTATAACACATTGATCTACATCTATAACACATTGATGATCTACATCTATAACACATTGATGATCTACATCTATAACACATTGATCTACATCTATAACACATTGATGATCTACATCTATAACACATTGATCTACATCTATAGATCAATGTAACACATTGATCTACATCTATAACACATTGATCTACATCTATAACACATTGATGATCTACATCTATAACACATTGATCTCCATCTATAACACATTGATGATCTACATATATAACACATTGATCTACATCTATAACACATTGATCTACACCTATAACACATTGATGATCTCCATCTATAACACATTGATCTATATACATTTACATTTACATTTTAGTCATTTAGCAGACGCTCTTATCCAGAGCGACTTACAGGAGCATTTAGGGTTAAGTGCCTTGCTTAAGGGCACATCGACAGATTTTTCACCTAGTCGGCTCGGGGATTAGAACCAGCGACCTTTCGGTTACTGGCACAACGCTCTTACCCACTAAGCTACCTGCCGCCCTATATCTATAACACATTGATCTACATCTATAACACATTGATCTCCATCTATAACACATTGATCTACATCTATAACACATTGATCTACATCTATAACACATTGATCTCCATCTATAACACATTGATCTACATCTATAACACATTGATGATCTCCATCTATAACACATTGATGATCTCCATCTATAACACATTGATCTCCATCTATAACACATTGATCTCCATCTATAACACATTGATCTCCATCTATAACACATTGATCTCCATCTATAACACATTGATCTCCATCTATAACACATTGATCTACATCTATAACACATTGATCTACATCTATAACACATTGATGATCTACATCTATAACACATTGATGATCTACATCTATAACACATTGATGATCTACATCTATAACACATTGATCTCCATCTATAACACATTGATCTCCATCTATAACACATTGATCTACATCTATAACACATTGATCTCCATCTATAACACATTGATCTCCATCTATAACACATTGATCTACATCTATAACACATTGATGATCTCCATCTATAACACATTGATCTCCATCTATAACACATTGATGATCTCCATCTATAACACATTGTAACAAAGACGGTGAAATTAGGAATACATCTATTCTACATACTATAATCCCAACATGCAACAATTTCAACGTTTTTACTGAGTTACAGTTCATATGAGGAAATCAGTCAAATTGAAATAAATGCATTATGCCCAAATCTATTTGACATGACTGGGAATACAGATATGCACCTGTTGGTCACACATACTGTATTTGCTTACGTTTAAATTAAAGCTGCAATATGTAACCTTTTAGGCGACCCAACCAAATTCACATGAGAGTTATAGATCTGTCATTCTCGTTGAAAGCAAGTCTATGAAGCGGTAGATATGTTCTATGTGCGCTATTTCTATGCTTTTGCGTCTTTTACATTCGGTTTTGTACACCAGCTTCAAACAGCTGAAAATAGAATATTTTTGGTTATGGAAAATGTATGTTCACAGCGGTTTAGATGGTACAATGATTCTCTACAAGTATACTTGCTTGTTTTGTTACAAACTGAAATTAGGCAAAATAATAGAATTTTTGCAACCTGGAAATGGCGGAGCATAAGTGCATCTTGAATAAACAATATAGTGAATATTTTTCTAAACTGCGTTACCCACTCCAGTCAGCAGATGGCGATATGCGTCGTTTAGATGGGCTTCTTGCACAGCACCGGAAGCTTCAACGACAATACGGCTACTGATTCATTCAGGCACCTTGGGAACAACATAAAACCGAAACAATTAAGCGCTTTTGACCATTTTTATGTATATTGATCTGAGTGTTTTTAACACAGTCCCGTGGCTACTAGTTAACTTAAACGTAATTTGCTTGTTAAATTGTTAAGATTGATTATACTGAGCCTAGCACTAGGCTAATCGCTAATGCTAATATCCCGACCATGAGCTCACAAATATACTCCCCCGCTTCTAAAGAAGAGGAGGTCTGCTGGACGGAGAAAGACGCAGAGGGGCTGAACATTGTCGTGAAAGAAGAAGAAGAAGAGGAGGATATTACAGTGAAAGAAGAGGAAGAACATTTTGGAGTGAAAGAGGAAGATGGGGTAGAGACTGCCACATTGGAAGAGGAGGAGGTAGAAGCTTTCAGAATCAAAAAGGAGGAAGAGGAAGATTACACAGTGAAAGAAGAGAAAGAACCTTTTGGAGTGAAAGAGGAAGAGGAGGCTATCTCAATAAAAGAGGAGGAGGAAGACGTTTTGGGAGTGAAAGAAGAGGAGGAGGAAGGAGAGGAGGAGGAGACTGAAGATCTGATTGACACCAGTGAGTACTATCTTAAAAACAGGGGCACAAACTCTGTAATTGTTGAACTTGTGTGGTTTTAAAGCCAAAAGGGCATTCCACTGAATTTCTAGACTTAAAGGGATACTTCAGGATTTTGGCAACGAGGCCCTTTGTTCACTAACCCTAGAGTCCAATGAACTCGTGGATACCATTTTTATGTCTCTGTGTCCAGTATGAAGGAAGTTAGATGTAGTTTTGGCGAGCCAATGCTAATTAGTGTTAGCGCAATAACTGGAAGTCAATGGGTATCTGCTAGCATGACTTCCATAGACTTCCAGTCATTGCGCTAATGCTAGTTAGCAACTTTTTTTTTTCAAACTGCACACAGAGACATAAAAATGGCATCCATAAATTCCTCTGACTCTGGGGAGGAGATAAAGGTGCCAAAAATGCCAAAGTATCCCTTTAAAAAAATACGTTGTTCAGTGCTGTAGGAATAGTTAAAGGGGCAATCTGCGATTGGTATGTACATTTTTGGACTTTAGAATTAATGATGTAGAACCCAAAATATAAGCATGTTTTACTCCATTGTGTGTAAACAATGTAATTGTAAACAAAAACACTGTAAAGACTCAAAAACGTGGTTAAAACTGATATAATGTTTATATCATGGATGGTCGGTCCTTGCCTCCGTAGCGCTGTCTCTGAATTTGAGTCATTACATTTCTCCAAACCCACCCCTCAGCGACACTACCCTGTGTATTTATTTAGACAGTGAAGCTAAACCATTTAATTTAGCTCCTTAACCCCCCAGCATTTTGGATTTGAGCTCAAATGTTTCATATGAGGTGACAGTACAGAATGTATATATATATTTTTTTTTTGGGTATTTTCATACATATCTGTTTTACCTTTTAGAAATGAAAAGTCCTTTATGTATCTTGTCCCGCCCATTTGAAGGTGTCATTAAAATTTGAACAAATCAGTCTTGTGAGTAGGGCTGTTTCTGTGGTGACCGTATTGACGCCACACCGGTAGTCATGACAACAGTCAAATTCCACATGACGGTTGAGTCACGGACATGCGTTGGTAGAACCCGACTGCTAACGATCACCAGGTCGCTAATGGACTGGTACTCAGGGCTCTATTGTCCCCTCTAACCATCAGGTCCTAATGGCCTGGTACTCAGGGCTCTATTGTCCCCTCTAACCATCAGGTCCTAATGGCCTGGTACTCAGGGCTCTATTGTCCCCTCTAACCATCAGGTCCTAATGGCCTGGTACTCAGGGCTCTATTGTCCCCTCTAACCACCAGGTCGCTAATGGCCTGGTACTCAGGGCTCTATTGTCCCTCTAACCATCAGGTCCTAATGGCCTGGTACTCAGGGCTCTATTGTCCCCTCTAACCATCAGGTCCTAATGGCCTGGTACTCAGGGCTCTATTGTCCCCTCTAACCATCAGGTCCTAATGGCCTGGTACTCAGGGCTCTATTGTCCCCTCTAACCACCAGGTCGCTAATGGCCTGGTACTCAGGGCTCTATTGTCCCTCTAACCATCAGGTCCTAATGGTCTGGTACTCAGGGCTCTATTGTCCCCTCTAACCATCAGGTCCTAATGGACTGGTACTCAGGGCTCTATTGTCCCTCTAACCATCAGGTCCTAATGGCCTGGTACTCAGGGCTCTATTGTCCCTCTAACCATCAGGTCCTAATGGCCTGGTACTCAGGGCTCTATTGTCCCCTCTAACCATCAGGTCCTAATGGTCTGGTACTCAGGGCTCTATTGTCCCCTCTAACCATCAGGTCCTAATGGCCTGGTACTCAGGGCTCTATTGTCCCCTCTAACCATCAGGTCCTAATGGTCTGGTACTCAGGGCTCTATTGTCCCTCTAACCATCAGGTCCTAATGGCCTGGTACTCAGGGCTCTATTGTCCCCTCTAACCACTCTGGCATCAATGCAAACGCGATCGAAAAACACATAAAAAAAAAAACGTATCATCAAAACAGTATCATGCTTTTAAAACTCACCGTTGGTCTACATTTTTGACCTCACTGTGATCATCAGTTTGAAGAAAGAAGTTCAACAACAGGTTGAAACTGAGTGGAAAACACGGTTTCTAAGGTGATGAC
This sequence comes from Coregonus clupeaformis, assembly GCF_020615455.1. Classification (NCBI taxonomy): domain Eukaryota; kingdom Metazoa; phylum Chordata; class Actinopteri; order Salmoniformes; family Salmonidae; genus Coregonus; species Coregonus clupeaformis. Next base: position 33,472 of record NW_025533933.1, on the reverse strand, counting down.
TCACTCTGTGTACAATAAGTGTTTAACATGATGTTTGAATGACTACCTCATCTCTGTACCCCACATATACAATTATCTTTAAGTTCCCTCAGTCAAGCAGTGAATTTCAAACACAGATTCAACCACAAAGACCAGGGAGGTTTTCTAATGCCTCCCAAAGAAGGGCACCTATTGGTAGATGGGTATACATCTTTAAAAAGCAGACATTGAATTAGGGCTGACCCCAATTAGTATTTTGGTCGATAGGCTATTAGTCGCGCAGCAGCAAATATATTAGCTGTGCTAACATAATTGCAAAAGGGTTTTCTAATGATCAATTAGCCTTTTAAAATGATAAACTTGGATTAGCAAACACAACGTGCCATTGGAACACAGGACTGATGGTTGCTGATAATGGGCCTCTGTACGCCTATGTAGATATTCCATAAAAAATCAGCCATTTCCAGCTACAATAGCCATTTACAACATTAACAATGCCTACACTGTATTTCTGATCAATTTGATGTTATTTTAAATGGACAAAAAAATTGCTTTTCTTTCGGAAACAAGGACATTTCTAAGTGACCCCAAACTTTTGAACGGTAGTGTACGTTTTCCAGCAGCAGACTATGATCGATAATGTCAAAAGCCGCACTGAAGTCTAACAAAACAGCCCCCACAATCTTTTTAACATACATTTCTAATTTGTATATATTTATTGTTATGGCACTCGCCCATCTTGTACAGTCCAAGAAGAAGAGGAGGAGTTAAGATGCACAATGGACTTCTCTCTCCAGAATGCACTTCTCTCTCTAGAATGCACTTCTCTCTCTAGAATGCACTTCTCTCTCTAGAATGCACTTCTCTCTCCAGAATGCACTTCTCTCTCAGAATGCACTTCTCTCTCCAGAATGCACTTCTCTCTCCAGAATGCACTTCTCTCTCCAGAATGCACTTCTCTCTCCAGAATGCACTTCTCTCTCCAGAATGCACTCCTCTCTCCAGAATGCACTTCTCTCTCCAGAATGCACTTCTCTCTCCAGAATGCACTTCTCTCTCCAGAATGCACTTCTCTCTTCCAGAATGCACTTCTCTCTCCAGAATGCACTTCTCTCTCCAGAATGCACTTCTCTCTCCAGAATGCACTTCTCTCTCCCAGAATGCACTTCTCTCTCCAGAATGCACTTCTCTCTCCAGAATGCACTTCTCTCTCCAGAATGCACTTCTCTCTCCAGAATGCACTCCTCTCTCCAGAATGCACTTCTCTCTCCAGAATGCACTTCTCTCTCCAGAATGCACTTCTCTCTCCAGAATGCACTTCTCTCCCCAGAATGCACTTCTCTCACGCCAATTAGTGCACGTTCATTGTTTCATAACTTCATTGTGTGAATTGTTTGCGTTTGATTGTTAGTGTCTATCAATTCCCCCAATACATATATCACCAGTAGTACATTTACCATTCATTCCCATTTTGGTAACTTCTGTTAATGCATTCAATATATTATTATTACAGTCTTTAAACATTCTCATTGTCAGAGTGGACAACCTATGCTACACTTGTGAGAAACAAGTTTTGGTGTATTTTATTCAATTTTCGTCAATTTAGTTATTGTCTTTTGTTTGGAGCGCTCCTGTCAATGTTGAGTTGCTCATAGAAGTGGGCCTATAGGCTACCTGACCTGCGCGCAGATGTTGCCTTATAAATGTGCCCATTTGGGGATCTGATAGTATTTCTGATTTGGCTTAACGCACCACCACTAATGAGCTGTGGAGCTTCTCAAAGTAGTGTTTTCTTCACCTCAAGCAAACAAAGTCTGTTTTTTACATCCATTGAGAATGACAATAGTTCCTCAATGTATTTGAAAAATCTTTCCAGCTCTCAACCTTTCGATAACCACTCAGCGTGAAAGGGGGAAAATGTCATAAAATAGGCCGATTAACTTCCTATCCCTTGTGCAAATAGCCTACAGCTGTGTCTGTCCCAAGCTCACTGGCGTGGGAAAACTCTTGAGGGCCCCGAATATTTTATACAATGTTGCAAATTTGCTAGCATGAGTTTCAAGTTTGTTGCAGACAGGCCATGCGTAGCCAATGTGATTTATATTATATTTATTTTTTCATCAGGATATTTTCTACCTGCAGACTGCAATGTTTTAATTTGTTGGCTTTATGTAGGCTATTTTTACATAGTTGGCAATGGAAATATAAAATGACTTAATACGTTTGTATAATAATAATAATATGCCATTTAGCAGACGCTTTTATCCAAAGCGACTTACAGTCATGCGTGCATACATTTCTTTTTTTTTCTTTTTTTTTTGTGTGTGTATGGGTGGTCCCGGGGATCGAACCCACTACCTTGGCGTTACAAGCGCCGTGCTCTACCAGCTGTGTATCATTTTAATTTAGATTTGGATAGAACTTTGATTAACCACATGACAATTATTTTGAGATACAAAGACATTATAAATAAAATGAAACTGTTCCACAAAAAAATGTCCATATAAAAACCATAACTGGCAAACAGATCGGTAGAAATGGTAAGATAAATTGTCAAGATGAAGGTTGCAGACTCCTCGTGTAGCCTATTACCTTCAGGAGAGTAACGGCAGGAGTAGGAGGAGCTTGGTAATTGATCTCTTGCTCCCTCTTGAGTCGTTTGTGTCTTCATTCATAAAACAGTGAGCATAAAGCATCAGACAAGCTCAATGCATATAGTTGATTTTATTAAAACACATAGGGTATGTCTATGTATACACTACCGGTGAAAAGTTTTTGAACACCTACTCATTCAAGGGTTTTTCTTTATTTGTACTATTTTCTACATTGTAGAATAATAGTGAAGACATCAAAACTATGAAATAACACATATGGAATCATTTAGTAACCAAAAAAATATATTTTATATTGAGATTCTTCAAATAGCTACCCTTTGCTTTGATGACAGCTTTGCACACTCTTGGCAAACAGCTCAGAGATTTTACCATGAGGCCAATTGTGACTTTAAAACAGTTACAGAGTTTAATGGCTGTGATAGGAGAAAACTTAGGATGGAGCAACAACATTGTAGTTACTCCACAATACTAACCTAATTGACAGTGAAAATAAGAATATTCCAAAACATGCATCCTGTTTGCAACAAGGCACTAAAGTAATACTTCAAAAAATGTGGCAAAGTAATTCACTTTTTTGTCCTGAATACAAAGTGTTTTGTTTGGGGCAAATCCAATCCAACACGTTACTGAGTACCACTCTTCAAATTTTCAAGCTTAGTGGTGGCTGCATCATGTTATGGGTATGCTTGTAATCGTTAAGGACTGGGGAGTTTTTCAGGACAGAAATCCTAGAGGAAAACCTGGTTCAGTCTGCTTTCCACCAGACATTGGGAGATGAATTCACCTTTCAGCAGGACAATAACCTAAAACACAAGGCCAAAATCTACACCGGAGTTTCTTACCAAGAAGACAGTGAATATTCCCAAGTGGCCGAGGTTACAGTTTTGACTTAAATCTGCTTGAAAATCCTATGGCAAGACTTGAAAGTGGTTGTCTAGCAATGATCAACAACCAATTTGACAGAGCTTGAAGAATTTCGAAAATAATAATGGGAAAATGTTGCACAATCCAGGTGCTCTTAAAGACTCACAGCTGTAATCACTGCAAAAGGTGCTTCTAACATGTATTAACGCAGGGGGTAGACAAACACATTTTAAAATTGCACTGGACTGTTGCATTTATAACATCTGCTCTTTTATTGAGGGATCTAGTCTGGATTAAACCTCATAGGAAGACAGTTTTATCATGTGGAGGTTTTCATTCATGTCTCTGTTTAACTAAATCATCTGTTTTGTCTTTGGCAGGAGAGAGACCAGACTCTCACTCTGACAGCGGGAAGAGTCCTTCAGGGGAACCAGACCCAGAGACGTCCAAACCAGCGAGACAACACCACTGCTCCCACTGTGGAAAGAGTTTTAGCTGGTTAGGGTACCTAAAACGGCATGAGAGGACGCACACAGGAGAAAAGCCTTTCCAATGCTCCCAGTGTGGAAAGAGTTTTACTTGGTTAGTTAACCTGAAAAGTCATGAGAAAATACACTCTGGAGAAAAAACCTTTTCACTGTTCCCACTGTGGAAAGAGTTTTACCCGTTTAGGGAACTTAAAAGAGCATGAGTGGACGCACACAGGAGAAAAGCCCTACCACTGCTCCCAATGTGAAAAGAGATTTTCACGATCAGGGGACCTAAAAGCTCACGAGAGAACACACACAGGAGAAAAACCTTTCCAATGCTCCCAGTGTGGAAAGAGTTATGTTAAGTTACGGTACCTAAAAGAGCATCAGAGGATACACTCAGGAGAAAAGCTTTTCCAATGTTCTTAGTGCTAGTTGAGAACGAAGGCTTATATCCCTACAGTGGAGATTGTTTTACCATGTTAGTTAAACTGAAAATACATAAAAGAATACACTGTGGAGAAAAGCCTTTCCACTGCTCCCAACTTTTACCTGGTTAGGGAGTCTGGATTCCCGTGAGTGGACACACAGATAGGGCCCTATAAAATCCGCGATACAAAGAACGCGGATGGAATCACAGAATCCAGAAAATAAAACGGAATTCAACAATATTCTAAAATGTATTGAGCTTATTAGTAGGGAATCAACTAAATGTATTGAAAATTAATTAATTTGCCCATTTGTTCATCATAAGACGTGAACAGAATGCGTCAGCAATTCATATTTCCTGCAACGAGAACTCCTCCTGTTTGTGTGTGTGATGCACGCATCTACCACTTTGTGTAGCCGTTAGCGATGATGCTAATGAAAGAACACATTCTGGAGGGAAAGCCTTTCCACTGCTCTCATTGTGGACATTTTCCCGGTCAGAGGACCTGAAATCACATGAGAGAATAGAGAGGCTGTGTTCTGACTTATGTTTTTGACTGAGAATTTGTGTTTTTGTTAATGAAATCTAATTATTTATATGAAATCATACAACAAAATTATAATAAAATAAAATTGGCCTATTTTTGTTTTTGTTTTTTTTCCGTCGTGAGACATGATCATTAACAAATAGTTTAAAGTCTGGGTAGGATGGGTTGGAGGTAACCCAATAGGTATGTCTGGGTATAATGGATGGGTGGGAGGTAACCCAATGGGTATGTCTGGGTAGAATGGATGGGTGGGAGGTAACCCAATGGGTATGTCTGGGTATAATGGATGGGTGGGAGGTAACCCAATGGGTATGTCTGGGTAGAATGGATGGGTGGGAGGTAACCCAATGGGTATGTCTGGGTAGAATGGATGGGTGGGAGGTAACCCAATGGGTATGTCTGGGTATAATGGATGGGTGGGAGGTAACCCAATGGGTATGTCTGGGTAGAATGGATGGGTGGGAGGTAACCCAATGGGTATGTCTGGGTAGAATGGATGGGTGGGAGGTAACCCAATGGGTATGTCTGGGTATAATGGATGGGTGGGAGGTAACCCAATGGGTATGTCTGGGTAGAATGGATGGGTGGGAGGTAACCCAACGGGTATGTCTGGGTAGAATGGATGGGTGGGAGGTAACCCAATGGGTATGTCTGGGTAGAATGGATGGGTGGGAGGTAACCCAATGGGTATGTCTGGGTAGAATGGATGGGTGGGAGGTAACCCAATGGGTATGTCTGGGTAGAATGGATGGGTGGGAGGTAACCCAATGGGTATGTCTGGGTAGAATGGATGGGTGGGAGGTAACCCAATGGGTATGTCTGGGTAGAATGGATGGGTGGGAGGTAACCCAATGGGTATGTCTGGGTAGAATGGATGGGTGGGAGGTAACCCAATGGGTATGTCTGGGTAGAATGGATGGGTGGGAGGTAACCCAATGGGTATGTCTGGGTATAATGGATGGGTGGGAGGTAACCCAATGGGTATGTCTGGGTAGAATGGTGGGAGGTAACCCAATAGAGCCCCACAGTGGAGGTGTCATAAAACCTAGCGGTCAAACAGGGAAATGGTTCCAATAATTTTTCCACCATTCATGTTTCCAACAGGGGATTTTAGAAACACTTAAAATAAGGGCTGTGGTTGGTGTAGGCTTACCCTGAGGTGATGTTTTGATAACCATGAATATCTCTCTCGGACAATCTACACACAATACCCCATAATGATAAAGCAAAAACGTTTTTTTGGAAATTGTAGCTAATTTATTAAAAACAAAAAACGTATAATATCACATTTACTTAAGTATTCAGACCATTTACTCAGGACTTTGTTGAAGCACCTTTGGTAGCGATTACAGCCTTGAGTCTTCTTGGGTATGATGCTACAAGCTTGGCACACCTGTATTTGGGTAGTTTCTCCCATTCTTCTCTGCAGATCCTCTCAAGCTTTGTCAGGTTGGATGGGGAGTGTTGCAGCACAGCTATTTTCAGGTCTCTCCATAGATGTTCGATCGGGTTCAAGTCCGGCCTCTGGCTGGGCCACTCAAGGACATTCAGAGACTTGTCCCGAAGCCACTCCTGCGTTGTCTTCGCTGTGTGCTTATGGTCGTTGTCCTGTTGGATGGTGAACCTTTGCCCCAGTCTGAGGTCCTGAGCGCTCAGGAGCAGGTTTTCATCAAGGATCTCTCTGTACGTTGCTCCGTTCATCTTTCCCTCAATCCTGACTAGTCTTCCAGTCCCTGCCGCTGAAAAACATCTCCACAGCATGATGCTGCCACCATGCTTCACCGTAGGGATGGTGCCAGGTTTCCTCCAGACGTGACGCTTGGCATTCAGGCCAAAGAGTTCAATCTTGGTTTCATCAGACCAGAGAATCTTGTTTCTCATGGTCTGAGAGTCCTTTAGGTGCCTTTTGGCAAACTCCAAGCGGGCTGTCATGTGCCTTTTACTAAGGAGTGGCTTCCGTCTGGCTCCACTCTACCATAAAGGCCTGATTGGTGGGGTGCTGCAGAGATGGTTGTCCTTCTGGAAGGTTCTCCCATCTCCACAGAGGAACTCTGGAGCTCTGTGAGAATGACCATCGGGTTCTTGGTCACCTCCCTGACCAAGGCCCTTCTCCAAACGATTTCTCAGTTTGGCCGGGCAGCCAGCTCTAGGAAGAGTCTTGGTGGTTCCAAACTTCTTCCATTTAAGATGGAGGCCACTGTGTTCTAGGGGACCTTCAATGCTGCAGACACTCTACATAACTTAGTGCACTCTGTCGGTAACAGATTCTAATTTTGGGGAACAGAAAACTATATTGAGATTGAATGATTCATCTATGGGAAAATGTGCAGAATGTCGGCCAAGTTTCAGCTCACTCCATCTTCTCTCACTTCCTGTCCGTCTTCTCCCACTTCCTGTCCATCTTCTCCCACTTCCTGTCCGTCTTCTCCCACTTCCTGTCCGTCTTCTCCTACTTCCTGTCCGTCTTCTCCCACTTCCTGTCCATCTTCTCCCACTTCCTGTCCATCTTCTCCCACTTCCTGCCACTGGACCTCCTCTCGTCACCACATTTTGTGGTGAGAAGAAGTTCTAAATGGATCTTTCAGATTTCTGGCCCCTGTGATGTGTCTGGGTTTCCCCTTCTGGCTGTGATAAAAGTCTATGACAACGTGATAATAATATAATATAATATGCCATTTAGCAGACGCTTTTATCCAAAGCGACTTACAGTCATGTGTGCATACATTTTTACGTATGGGTGGTCCCGGGGATCGAACCCACTACCATGGCGTTACAAGCGCCATGCTCTACCAATTGAGCTACAGATGATGTTGTTCTGATAACAACATTTGGTAAGTTGTTGACATTTAAAAAAACATTCACTACCTCATGAATGTTCCCATCAGTATTATTCCACCATGTCAGAGAAAACACTGTTGATGAGTGTAAAAAGGATTTGATTAATGCCACATATTTTAACATATCTTTCTGAATAAAAATAATATTCATATAGTTTAATTGTGTTAGTGGATGGTCATTATATACATCTAAATATTGTTACACTATTTAGGAGTATTGTTGTGTCTTACTTTAATGTATTGACTGTTATTTATCGAATAAACTAACTATGTTTAATTTAATCACTAGATTAAATTAATAATGTAACAATTAACTCATTAGGAATTTTGGGGCACCACGGAAGAAGTTGTTTAACCAGTTGCCATCTCCCGAATTAAACTCTTAGAAGATATATATGTTATATATCGATAACAGTCACTTAATAAATATTTACCACTTATCAGTCTCATTCTGAACGTCGTATAATCCTTGAACCTGCAGGAACCCTAACCTTATTGATGAATCAGCAATACACAAATTGGCTTAATTATTTATTTACTAACTAACTAAATAATAACACAATACACACACACACACACACACATAGGTTATTGATTACTAATGTAATACAATGAAAACAGGTCCCTAGTGGACTGGACTAACAATAGCATGAATGCTTGGAAGGGAGAGACAGAGATTCAAGCTATCGTTATCACTTTGGAAACTACGCTCACGGAAATACAAATGCTTAGACCCCTAATCACAACTCATTCGGATTAGAAATGCAACAAGTATTTACGTGTAGCTGTCCTCGATAGTTGAGTTGATTGATGTAGGACACTGGTTTGCCCACCAGAGATACTTCAGCGTACCCTGTAGTTCGTAGAGTTGATCTGTTTCGATAAGATATTTCAGATGTACCAACGGTTGTCAGAGAGGGATTGTCCTTCCCAACTCGTGTCTTTTAGTGAAAGTTCTCTAGACGACTATACATGCCAGCTGCAGACCGAAATGACAAGGTCTAGTACATTGTCTCCTTCTTCACCTCTTGTAGAGGTTGAGAGTTTCAGAGTTTCTCCATTTCAAACGTGTGGATTAACGACTCACGTTTCCTGGTCTTTCTGGTCTTAAACATTTTGTAACGTTTAGCTCACGCTTCACGTATCCTGGTCTGTAAGCGTTTAAACCATTTTTTAAGCCGTGGGGCTTCCTGGTCTGTAAGCGTTTAAACCATTTTGCCATATTCAGCTCGCGCTGCATGTTGTCTGGTCTGATGTTAATTTGTTTTTCAAGGCTTTTATGCTTGTTGGTAAAAAGGTGGAGTTCCATCACACCAACCCAATGTCTGCTGACTTGGGCGTGGTTACTGACTGGCAAACGTTTATATGGAAAAACCATCATCTCATTTAAAAGGTTAAAATCACGTCGCTATCTTCACAAAACGTATTCTCATACTTAATCATATATTTTATACACATTTAGATGCAAACCTGATAACATTTAAAAGGTTAAAATCACGTCGCTATCTTCACAAAACGTATTCTCATACTTAATCATATATTTTATACAACATTTAGACGCAAACCTGACAACTGAAATGTGTACACTTCCAGAGATGCAGTTATTTAGTAATACCATCCTTAATGACATCACAAAACAATAAAGAATATGACATTGTCATCCAATGTCCACAGAGACATTCAGATCGCCAATACCAGGGACCAACAAGAAGTCATTTGTTGCAAAACATTTAGGAAAGGCGAGAGGGGTCATAAAAACCCCCACATCAATCAATCAATCCTGTGTTCATAAAAGAGAGAGAGAGAGAGAGAGAGAGAGAGAGAGAGAGAGAGAGAGAGAGAGAGAGAGAGAGAGAGAGAGAGAGAGAGAGAGAGAGAGAGAGAGAGAGAGAGAGAGAGAGAGCAAATGAGAGAGAGAGAGAGAGAGAGAGAGAGAGAGAGAGAGAGAGAGAGAGAGAGAGAGCAGCAGGTTAGCAGACTGCTGCTTCATGACACCAAACATCTAGAGGAGAGAGAGAGAGAGAGAGAGAGAGAGAGAGAGGGACAGCAGGTTATCAGACTGCTGCTTCATGATCCCAAACATCTAGAGGAGAGAGAGAGAGAGAGAGAGAGAGAGAGAGAGGACAGCAGGTTATCAGACTGCTGCTTCATGATCCCAAACATCTAGAGGAGAGAGAGAGAGAGAGAGAAGAAGAGGAGAGAGAGAGAGAGAGAGAGAGAAGAGGAGAGAGAGAGAGAGAGAGAGAGAGAGAGAGAGAGAGAGAGAGAGAGAGAGAGAGAGAGAGAGAGAGAGAGAGATCTGTAGACTGTTGCTTCTCTGTATTCTGATCTTGGGCTTCTCACGTGGGACCATCACGAGTCATGACAGTAATGACCTAGCTGTTAATTGTTATATCTGTTTAAGTGAATATGAAATAGCCTTAAATGCTTATGCAGATGTGCAGTAGTATAGTATTTCAATTTTCACTCATTAAACATCTGCACTAATCAATCAACACAAGCTTCTCTTTGTACATTTCCATATATCTCGCTTCAATTAAATAAATAAAATATTTTCCTCAACTGCTTTACCCACTCCAGTCAGCAGATGGCGATGCGCCTCTTTCAGGCGATTCTGCCAGTGTGACGTATAATCTAGTGGACAGGTGGACGCTTCTTCAACAATAACAAGTTAGTCAGCCACCTTGGTAGCCGACATAGCCGAAAACATTAAATCTCTTTAGACTGTTTTGGTGTATATTATTCAGTGTGTTTTAAACATACTTCTATCGTATCTATTTGTTGGCCCAATTAATGTCATATTTACGTTGTTTATTGGGTAGCTGGCTTGCTAAGTTAACAGTAGCACTAGGTTAGTTGCTAATGCTATCTAACTAGCTAACATCTCCGACCATGAGCTCACTAAGCTACTCTCCTCCTGCTAAAGAAGAGGAGGTCTGCTGGACGGAGAAAGAAGCTCTAGTGAAAGAGGAGGAGGAAGAGGAGGTTGTTACAATACAAAAACAAGTAGAGGGTGAAGCTGTTATCGTGAAAGAAGAAGAGGAAGAAGCTTTCAGAGTGAAAGAAGAGGAGGAGGATGCAGTTTTTGGAGTGAAGGAGGAAGGAGAGATTACTGTCACGTTGAAAGAGGAGGAGGATACGGGAGATCTGATTAATACCAGTAAGTACTGTCTTAAATTTTTTTATAATTAATCTCATGTGAAGTTTTATGACATTGTTTACAAAAATGTTTAACACATTCAAATATAAAGTCCAGACTGGGCTTAATGGGTACTGAATGATTTAAAACCATGACTGTTCCAAATAAGACCACCTCTTAAATAATCCATTTGAATTCATTTCCAAGTGTTCAAAACTTACAAACGGACATTTCTTATGTAAAATGTGATTATATTAATCTCCCCTAAAGTTATAAAAATAAACTGATCATTACTATTCATAATGGAAGTAGCACTCATAACAAGGGGTCCAATCATATCCACAGAGATCATAAGAGGGGTGTGTCCAATCATATACACAGAGATCATAAGTGGGGTGTGTCCAATCATATCCACAGAGATCATAAGTGGGGTGTGTCCAATCATATCCACAGAGATCATAAGAGGGGTGTGTCCAATCATATCCACATAGATCATAAGAGGGGTGTGTCAATCATATCCACAGAGATCATAAGAGGGGTGTGTCCAATCATATCCACAGAGATCATAAGAGGGGTGTGACCTGATTCAACTAATCATAGACTTCAATCAAGGCATGATTAGTTGAATCTGGTGCGTTATTGCTTGGTTAGAACAAAAACCTGCATAAGAAGCCACCATGCACAGACCATAACACACACGACTTTCAATGAATTATCTGAAAGCTGATTCACATTTTCTGCTGTTGTTGTTAATTAGTTCAACTTGTCTTCCTAAAGCCTGTCTGAAGACAGTTTCAAATATCCCTCTCTACTGTTGTGTTATTGGACCAAAAAACAGAATCACCTGGATGAATGCAGGACAGCAATATGACAATGCCCCGGGGCCCTAACTAACTGCATGAGTAGTCGTCCAATTGTAATAATTTGTTTCCATATTTGTCCACTACTATCCCTGATGTCCTTCAACCCTCATCTTATTCTTCTCTATCTGCATCAATGACTTCCTGTCCTTCAACCCTCATCTTATTCTTCTCTATCTGCATCAATGACTTCCTGTCCTTCAACCCTCATCTTATTCTTCTCTATCTGCATCAATGACTTCCTGTCCACTCCAAACGTCTTGGAGAGAGGACAGAGGTTTCTGATTGTTCCTAATGATTTAATCTCTTAGTAAAGGCACTATGGCTAGATGAATAACTGTCTTTTTTGTGTGTTTTAATCAACTTAAATCTGAACAAATACATATTTATGCTCATGTTTGTTGAATAATAGGAATATCAACACACTATCCCAGTGTTTCAATACATACTGGGGCTCAATAGGAGCGTACTGGGGCTCAATAGGAGCGTACTGGGGCTCAATAGGAGCGAACTGGGGCTCAATAGGAGCGTACTGGGGCTCAATAGGAGCGTACTGGGGCTCAATAGGAGCGTACTGGGCTCAATAGGAGCGTACTGGGGCTCAATAGGAGCGTACTGGGGCTCAATAGGAGCGAACTGGGGCTCAATAGGAGCGAACTGGGGCTCAATAGGAGCGAACTGGGGCTCAATAGGAGCGAACTGGGGCTCAATAGGAGCGAACTGGGGCTCAATAGGAGCGTACTGGGGCTCAATAGGAGCGAACTGGGGCTCAATAGGAGCGAACTGGGGCTCAATAGGAGCGAACTGGGGCTCAATAGGAGAGTACTGGGGCTCAATAGGAGCGTACTGGGCTTATTTGTAACAACAGTGATTTATGGTGAAAAGGACAGAATATCAAAGTCTACTCATGAAATATTTGGAAACCAATGGTTTGGGGTATAAATATACACTATAGACTACAATATTATGCACAGTTAGTATTGGTCATGCTGAACAATATTTATTTATTGCCGTTTACATTCTGTATAGAGGGAGTCCTTCAACCCTCATCTTATTCTTCTCTATCTGCATCAATGACTTCCTGTCCTTCAACCCTCATCTTATTCTTCTCTATCTGCATCAATGACTTCCTGTCCACTCCAAACGTCTTGGAGAGAGGACAGAGGTTTCTGATTGTTCCTAATGATTTAATCTCTTAGTAAAGGCACTATGGCTAGATGAATAACTGTCTTTTTGTGTGTTTTAATCAACTTAAATCTGAACAAATACATATTTATGCTCATGTTTGTTGAATAATAGGAATATCAACACACTATCCCAGTGTTTCCAATACATACTGGGGCTCAATAGGAGCGTACTGGGGCTCAATAGGAGCGTACTGGGGCTCAATAGGAGCCGAACTGGGGCTCAATAGGAGCGTACTGGGGCTCAATAGGAGCGTACTGGGGCTCAATAGGAGCGTACTGGGGCTCAATAGGAGCGTACTGGGGCTCAATAGGAGCGAACTGGGGCTCAATAGGAGCGTACTGGGGCTCAATAGGAGCGTACTGGGGCTCAATAGGAGCGTACTGGGGCTCAATAGGAGCGTACTGGGCTCAATAGGAGCGAACTGGGGCTCAATAGGAGCGTACTGGGGCTCAATAGGAGCGTACTGGGGCTCAATAGGAGCGTACTGGGCTCAATAGGAGCGAACTGGGGCTCAATAGGAGCGTACTGGGGCTCAATAGGAGCGAACTGGGCTCAATAGGAGCGTACTGGGCTCAATAGGAGCGTACTGGGGCTCAATAGGAGCGTACTGGGGCTCAATAGGAGCGTACTGGGGCTCAATAGGAGCGAACTGGTGCTCAATAGGAGCGTACTGGGGCTCAATAGGAGCGTACTGGGGCTCAATAGGAGCGTACTGGGGCTCAATAGGAGCGTACTGGGGCTCAATAGGAGCGTACTGGGGCTCAATAGGAGCGTACTGGGGCTCAATAGGAGCGTACTGGGGGCTCAATAGGAGCGTACTGGGGCTCAATAGGAGCGTACTGGGCTCAATAGGAGCGTACTGGGCTCAATAGGAGCGTACTGGGGCTCAATAGGAGCGTACTGGGGCTCAATAGGAGCGTACTGGGGCTCAATAGGAGCGTACTGGGGCTCAATAGGAGGGAACTGGGGGCTCAATAGGAGCGTACTGGGGCTCAATAGGAGCGAACTGGGGCTCAATAGGAGCGTACTGGGGCTCAATAGGAGCGTACTGGGGCTCAATAGGAGCGTACTGGGGCTCAATAGGAGCGTACTGGGGCTCAATAGGAGCGTACTGGGGCTCAATAGGAGCGAACTGGGGCTCAATAGGAGCGTACTGGGGCTCAATAGGAGCGTACTGGGGCTCAATAGGAGCGTACTGGGGCTCAACAGGAGCGTACTGGGGCTCAATAGGAGCGTACTGGGGCTCAATAGGAGCGTACTGGGGCTCAATAGGAGCGTACTGGGGCTCAATAGGAGCGTACTGGGGCTCAATAGGAGCGAACTGGGGCTCAATAGGAGCGTACTGGGGCTCAATAGGAGCGAACTGGGGCTCAATAGGAGCGAACTGGGGCTCAATAGGAGCGAACTGGGGCTCAATAGGAGCGAACTGGGGCTCAATAGGAGCGTACTGGGGCTCAATAGGAGCGTACTGGGCTTATTTGTAACAACAGTGATTTATGGTGAAAAGGACAGAATATCAAAGTCTACTCATGAAATATTTGGAAACCAATGGTTTGGGGTATAAATATACACTATAGACTACAATATTATGCACAGTTAGTATTGGTCATGCTGAACAATATTTATTTATTGCCGTTTACATTCTGTATAGAGGGAGTGATTTTTGTGCTACTTCATCCTGTCAATGACTTAATGATAAAACATCTGATTGACTTAGAATAAAAACTGTTATGATATAACATCAGACGAATTGGTTGAAACATTAAACAGCAGCACATGTTATTTCTTATTTGTATCCAAAGATGGAAGTGGGCTTAATGGATACGCTTAAACCTAAAGTAAAAATGTTTGCCACATTTTGAGCGGTTTCCTTCCTCTACGGCAACTAAGTTAGGAAGGACGCCTGTATCTTTGTAGTGACTGGGTGTATTGATACACCATTCAATGTGTAATTAATAACTTCATCATGCTCAAAGGGATAGTCAATGTCTGCTTTTTTTATTTTTACCCATCTACCAATAGGTGCCCTTCTTTGCGAGGCATTGGAAAACCTCCCTGGTCTTTGTGGTTGAATCAGTGTTTGAAATTCCCTGCTCGACTGAGGGACCTTACAGATAATTGTATATGTGCGGTATAGAGATGAGGTAGTCATTCAAAAATCATGTTAAACACTATTATTGCACACAGAGTGAGTCCATGCAACTTATTATGTGACTTGTTAAGCACATTTTTACGCCTGAACATATTTAGGTTTGCCATAAAAAAGGGGTGAATACTTATTGACTCAAGACATTTCAACTTTTCATTTTTAATGAATTTGTAAAAAATGTCTAAAAACATAATTCCACTCTGACATTAATGGGGTATTGTGTGTAGGCCAGTGACAAAAACATCTCAATTTAATCAATTTTTAAATGCAGGCTGTGACACAACAAAATGTGGAAAAAGTAAAGGGGTGTGAATACTTTCTGAAGGCACTGTATAATATATGAGAATCAAATCATATCATTAATATGAATGAGTGAATCACATCATAATACAATATGCATATTACATGGAACAATTCATGCTTAGTGTTTCCTTTACAATGTTATGTGTGTTACCATGGTGATTTCCATCCTTTGGTGGGCAAATTTTCACAATTAAAAATTAGTCAGCACATTCACAAACGGTGGCTTTGATCACAGTTTTAAAGTTTAGGTTTAGGTTGATTGAAGGTTCATAGCTAGGTAGCAGCTAGGACTGCTAGCTGCAGGACTGTTTTGTGAATACTGATTTGGAATATGTTCAAAGATTCATTTACCTAGGACTCCTCCATCAACATTGAGGAATATGCATCGTCAGTCACAGGCTTCATCAGGAAATGTGTTGTTCCCAACAATAACAATTCGCTCATACCCCTACCAAAAAAAAACCTGGATGAACAGAGAAATCTGTGCCATGATGAGAGCCCGTACTGCAGCATTCAATGCCAGCAGGAAAACTATCAAAATAATAAAATACTTAAAAGCCGCCGGCCAAGATGGCATCCCCGGTCGCGTCCTCAGAGTGTGCGCTGCGGACCTCTTCAACCTGTCCCTGTCCCTGGCTGTAGTCCCCGCTTGGTTGCTTATTCCCGGGGTGACGTACATGTTTAAATCCAGAGTTGTATTTCTGCCTAATCATGGGGTTAGCACCTTTATTGAGATGGATGCTTATGGTAATATATGATAATATATGTATGTTTATGATCTGAACATGTGTGTTATGGTAATATATGATAATATATGTATGTTTATGATCTGAACATGTGTGTTATGATAATATATGTATGTTTATGATCTGAACATGTGTGTATTGTAACGCTTTGGCTTCATGATGTTAGTTGAACGTGATGTGATGTGGCTGTTTCTCACTGGCTGTTGCATTATGGGAAGAGCAACTTTAACAGGTCGGTATGCTGCCGGGTTAACAGGCATATGTGACCGACCAGCTCGATTCGGTCTTATGTAGCAAAATTTGAAATAGTGTTTTTTACATTGGATAAAAGTAGAGACTCAGAGCTAGAACATGGTATATCATAGAGTAGAGACTCTAGAACATGGTATATCATAGAGTAGAGACTCTAGAACATGGTATATCATAGAGTAGAGACTCTAGAACATGGTATATCATAGAGTAGAGACTCTAGAACATGGTATATCATAGAGTAGAGACTCTAGAACATGGTATATCATAGAGTAGAGACTCTAGAACATGGTATATCATAGAGTAGAGACTCTAGAACATGGTATATCATAGAGTAGAGACTCTAGAACATGGTATATCATAGAGTAGAGATATGGTATCATACACTACTGTTGAGGAACAACAGGAAAGTAATTCTACTTTGAAAGTTGATAAACTTGTAACCCCACTTTTAAGAAAATGGCCCCTTGAATGTTTTGGTCGACCTACTAGAGAGCTCTTCTTTATCTACACCCATTCAGCATCGTTCACACCCTGTAAAGCCTTTAGCCCCACCCATCTCTTTAAGGATTCCCATGTGAGGCCATGTGTTAAACAGAGTGAGTACGGTAGTGGCAGGGTAGACCATTTGAGGCCATGTGCTAAACAGAGTGAGTACGGTAGTGGCAGGGTAGACCATGTGAGGCCATGTGCTAAACAGAGTGAGTACGGTAGTGGCAGGGTAGACCATGTGAGGCCATGTGCTAAACAGAGTGAGTACGGTAGTGGCAGGGTAGACCATGTGAGGCCATGTGCTAAACAGAGTGAGTACGGTAGTGGCAGGGTAGACCATGTGAGGCCATGTGCTAAACAGAGTGAGTACGGTAGTGGCAGGGTAGACCATGTGAGGCCATGTGCTAAACAGAGTGAGTACGGTAGCGTACTAAACAACCAAAGATATCAAGGCTAAAGGCTGGTTTGGACTACGTCTATCGACATGCCTGTATACAGTTGTTGCAGTGATATCCTGAACATTCTATTGTCGTCCGACATCAAACTTGTCGTTGTCGTCATGAAAAAAGTATGAACACAAATGACAGGCTGCATGACATCATCAGCAGCCTGGTGGTCCAAAATAATAATAATAATATGCCATTTAGCAGACGCTTTTATCCAAAGCGACTTACAGTCATGCGTGCATACATTTTTGTGAATGGGTGGTCCCGGGGATCGAACCCACTACCTTGGCGTTACAAGCGCCGTGCTCTACCAGCTGAGCTACAGAGGACCACAAAATAGCATACCTGGTGTATTTTATCACCAATAAACCCATCCGTTTAAAAATGAATTTAGTATATGTCAATCTAGCAAACCAGGCAACTAAAAGCAAACTTTCCAAACAATGTTTCGATTTGTTTCTAGTTTGTTAGCTAGCTAGCTAACAATAAGTTAGCTGGCTAGCCAGTTCAAATAATGATCATATACAGTGGGGAAAAAAGTATTTAGTCAGCCACCAATTGTGCAAGTTCTCCCACTTAAAAAGATGAGAGAGGCCTGTAATTTTCATCATAGGTACATGTCAACTATGACAGACAAAATTAGAGAAAAAATCCAGAAAATCACATTGTAGGATTTTTTATGAATTTATTTGCAAATTATGGTGGAAAATAAGTATTTGGTCAATAACAAAAGTTTCTCAATACTTTGTTATATACCCTTTGTTGGCAATGACACTTTAGGTCAAACGTTTTCTGTAAGTCTTCACAAGATTTTTACACACTGTTGCTGGTATTTTTTGGCCCATTCCTCCATGCAGATCTCCTCTAGAGCAGTGATGTTTTGGGGCTGTCACTGGGCAACACAGACTTTCAAACTCCCTCCAAAGATTTTCTATGGGGTTGAGATCTGGAAACTGGCTAGGCCACTCCAGGACCTTGAAATGCTTCTTACGAAGCCACTCCTTCGTTGCCCGGCGTTGTGTTTGGGATCATTGCTCATGCTGAAAGACCCAGCCATGTTTCATCTTCAATGCCCTTGCTGATGGAAGGAGGTTTTCACTCAAAATCTCCACGATACATGGCCCCATTCATTCTTTCCTTTACACGGATCAGTCAGTCCTGGTCCCTTTGCAGAAAAAACAGCCCCAAAGCATGATGTTTCCACCCCCCATGCTTCACAGTAGGTATGGTGTTCTTTGGATGCAACTCAGCATTCTTTGTCCTCCAAACACGACAAGTTGAGTTTTTACCAAAAAGTTCTATTTTGGTTTCATCTGACCATATGACATTCTCCCAATCCTCTTCTGGATCATCCAAATGCACTCTAGCAAACTTCAGACGGGCCTGGACATGTACTGGCTTAAGCAGGGGACACGTCTTGCACTGCAGGATTTGAGTCCCTGGCGGCGTAGTGTGTACTGATGGTAGGCTTTGTTACTTTGGTCCCAGCTCTCTGCAGGTCATTCACTAGGTCCCCCCGTGTTGGTTCTGGGATTTTGCTCACCGTTCTTGTGATCATTTTGACCCCCACGGGGTGAGATCTTGTGGAGCCCCAGATCGAGGGAGATTATCAGTGGTCTTGTATGTCTTCCATTTCCTAATAATTGCTCCCACAGTTGATTTCTTCAAACCAAGCTGCTTACCTATTGCAGATTCAGTCTTCCCAGCCTGGTGCAGGTCTACAATTTAGTTTCTGGTGTCCTTTGACAGCTCTTTGGTCTTGGCCATAGTGGAGTTTGGAGTGTGACTGTTTGAGGTTGTGGACAGGTGTCTTTTATACTGATAACAGTTCAAACGGGTGCCATTAATACAGGTAACGAGTGAGGACAGAGGAGCCTCTTAAAAGAAGAAGTTACAGGTCTGTGAGAGCTAGACATCTTGCTTGTTCGTAGGTGACCAAATACTTATTTTCCACCATAATTTGCAAATATATTCATAAAAAAATCCTACAATGTGATTTTTCAGGATTTTTTTCTCAATTTGTCTGTCATAGTTGACGTGTACCTATGATGAAAATTACAGGCCTCTCTCTCATCTTTTTAAGTGGGAGAGAACTTGCACAATTGGTGGCTGACTAAATACTTTTTTTTCCCCCAACTGTAGCTGACAACTGCTTAACTTTTGCTAATTTGTATTCATTATTACAGGAAAATAAACTCGCAACAAGATCATTGTTTACAAGTTAATGGCCGAGCTAATTGCAGAAAATAGCTTATGGTTGTGAGAGTGATTAAATAAAAGTAGGGCATTCTACAGGAGAATTCTAGAACTCGGACACTGTATTGTTGGCTTAACGTTATATCCTAATTTGACTTGGGTGCAGGTCATGTTGTTCTTCACATTACCGTCTCTGGTAAACACACACACTATATCAATTAAAATATAAGTTTATTTGTCACATGCACAGGATACAGAAGGTGTAATTGGTACAGTGAAATGGTTACTTGCATAGTGGAGTCTTTTGTTTAGACATGTAGACAGCTAAACAATGAACCATAATCCCAACTCACAACGTTACTACCCTGCATGAATCTGCAGGTAGCTAAAGCGAACCAACTATCTAGGTTCAATGTTAGCTAGCTAGCTACCATTTAAGGCTATAACTAGCAATGCAAATGGCTCTGAGATACGGAATAATATTACTACACAGACCATACACGTAACGTTAGCTAGCGAGCCAGCCAGCTAACCTTTAGCTAGCTAACGGTACGCTTTAACTTGCAATGAAAACGCCTTGCAGCTTTATGACGTTTAGAGCTCCTAAGGACATACACAGATTTCATGGCTCCGTGTCCATCTATTAAATTCATAGAGCCCTGGTGTGATATGGTGCCATTTAGTGTAGCGTGGCCGACTTTGAATGCAGCAAACTAATCATTCTCAAATTCATTAGAGGCTAATTCATTGAGTGTATATATATATACCAAATCTGGAGTCAATCTGACTTATGGTTCATGAGAAATAAGTAATTTTTAGCATTAGCTACTAGTCAAAAGTTTTGGACACACACCTACTCATTCAAGGGTTTTTCTCTATTTTTACTATTTTTTTGCACTCTGGATAAGAGCGTCTTCTAAACGACTAAGATGTCAAAGTAACATGTATGTGGAGGTTTCATTCAGGTCTCTAACTAAATACTCTCTCTCTGTTTAACTAAATACTATATCTCTCTGTTTAACTAAATACTCTGTTGAACTAAATACTCTGTTTGTCTTTGGCAGGAGAGAGACCCGACTCTCACTCTGACAGCAGGAAGAGTCCCTCAGAGGAATCAGGCACAGAGACGTCCAAACAAGCGAGACAGCGCCACTGCTTCCACTGTGGAAAGAGTTTTACTAAGTTAGCAAGCCTGAAAATACACAAGAAAATACACACAGGAGAGAAGCCTTACCACTGTTCCCACTGTGGAAAGAGTTTTAGGTTGTTAGGGGAGCCTTAAGGAGCATGAGAGAATACACACAGGAGAGAAGCCTTTCCAATGCTCTCAGTGTGAAAAGCGTTTTACCCAGTTAGGGAGCCTAAAAGATCATGAGAGAATACACACAGGAGAGAAGCCTTTCCAATGCTCTCAGTGTGGAAAGTGTTTTACCCAGTTAGGGGAACCTAAAAGATCATAAGAAAATACACACAGGAGAGAAGCCTTTCCACTGCTCCCAGTGTGGAAAGAGTTTTACCGTACTTAGGGCATCTGAAAAAACATGAGCGAACACACACAGGAGAGAAGCCTCACCTCTGCTCCCAGTGTGGAAAGAGTTTTACCCAGTTAGGGGACCTGAATAGGCATGCGAGGACACACACAGGAGAAAAGCCTTTCCAATGTTCCCAATGTGGAAAGAATTTTGCACGGTTAGGGGAACCTAAAAGAGCATGAGAAGACACACACACGAGAAAAGCCCTACCCATGCGCCCTGTGTGGGAAGAGTTTTACCCAATTAGGGTATCTGAAAAAACATGAGAGAACACACACAGGAGAGAAGCCTCACCTCTGCTCCCAGTGTGGAAAGAGTTTTACCCAGTTAGGGGACCTGAATAGGCATGCGAGGACACACACAGGAGAAAAGCCTTTCCAATGTTCCCAGTGTGGAAAGAATTTTACCCGGTTAGAGAATCTAAAAGAGCATGAGAGGACACACACGCAAGAAAAGCCTTTCCAATGTTCGCAGTGTGGAAAGAGTTTTACCCGGTCAGGGAACCTAAAAGAGCATGAGAAGACACACACGCGAGAAAAGCCCTACCAATGCTCCCTGTGTGGAAAGAGTTTTACCCACTTTGGGTATCTGAAAAAACATGAGAGAACACACACACAGGAGGGAAGCCTCACCTCTGCTCCCAGTGTGGAAAGAGTTTTACCCAGTTAGAAGCCCTGAATAGGCATGACAGGACACACACTGGAGAGGGTAAGCCCTACCACTGCTCCCAGTGTGGAAAGAGATTTAAGCGGTTAAGGCATCTTAAGAAGCATGAAAGAATACAGGAATAGAAGACACACCACTGCTCTCATTGTGGAAAGACATTTACCCGATCAGGGGACCTAAAAAGAATTGAGGAGCTATGCTCTGTCTGATGTCTTTGACTGAGAATTTGTGTTTTTTGTTTGTCACATGAAATCAAATTGTTTATATGGGTGATTCTCATGAAACCAGTTTTAAACATGTCTGTAGCAAATTGAGTTACAAAACCATGATGCATCTGCAAAAATCAACTATCATTCTGAGGACTAGTATATCTAGTTTTGTCTTATTTTCAATACATTTTTCATTTTCGTCTGAATTTTGTACATTTTCAACCCAAATTCTCCGAAATGCGTCTGGATTAAATATCGTGATTTTATACCATTTTACTTTAGAAAAACCTAATTTATTTAGATAAAACCCAAAATATGTTGCTGTAGTTTGTCCATAAATCATTAAAATGGTAACTACAGTGGGGAAAAAAGTTTAGTCAGCCACCAATTGTGCAGAGTTCTCCCACTTAAAAAGATGAGAGAGGCCTGTAATTTTCATCATAGGTACACGTCAACTACAGACAGACAAAAATGAGAAAAAAAAAAATTCCTAAGAAAAATCACATTGTAGGATTTTTAATGAATTGATTTGCAAATTATGGTGGAAAATAAGTATTTGGTCAATAAAATGTTTCTCAATACTTTGTTATATACCCTTTGACACTGGTGAAACGTTTCTGTAAAGTCTTCACAAGGTTTTCACACACTGTTGCTGTTATTTTGGCCCATTCCTCCATGCAGATCTCCTCCTAGAGCAATGATGATGTTTTGGGGCTGTCGCTGGGCAACACAGACTTTCCAACTCCTCCAAAGACTTTCTGGGGTTGAGATCTGGAGACTTCAGGCTCACTCCAGGACCTGAAATGCTTCGATAAAAAGCCACTCCTTCATTGCCCGGGCGGTGTGTTTGGGATCATTGTCATGCTAAAAGACCCAGCCACGTTTCATCTTCAATGCCCGCACTGATGGAAGGGAGGTTTTCACTCAAAATCTCCACGATACATGGCCCCATTCATTCTTTCTTCATGGATCAGTCGTCCTGTAGTCCCTTTGCAGAAAAAACAGCCCAAAGCATGATGTTTCCACCCCCATGCTTCCAGTAGGGGTATGGTGTTCTTTGGATGCAACTCAGCATTCTTTGTCCTCCAAACACGATGAGTTGAGTTTTTACCAAAAAGTTCTATTTTGGTTTCATCTAACCATAAGACATGACCAATCCTCTTCTGGATCATCAAGCACTCTATGGAAACTTCAGACGGGCCTGGACATGCCTGGCTTAAGCAGGGGGAACCGTCTGGCACTGCAGGATTTGAAGGTCCCTGGCGCGTAGTGTGTTACTGATGGTAGGCTTTGTTACTTTGGTCCCAGCTCTCTGCAGGTCATTCCACTGGTCCCCCGGTGTGGTTCTGGGATTTTTGCTCACCGTTCTTGTGATCATTTTGACCCCACGGGTGAGATCTTGCGTGCATCCCAGATCGAGGGAGATTATCAGTGGTCTTGGTATGTCTTCCCATTTTCTAATAATTGCTTTCCACAGTTGATTTCTTCAAACCAAGCCTTACCTATTGCAGATTCAGTCTTCCCAGCCTGGTGCAGGTCTACCTTTTATTTCTGGTGTCCTTTGACAGCTCTTTGGTCTTGGCCATAGTGGAGTTTGGAGTGTGACTGTTTGAGGTTATGGACGGGGTGTCTTTTATACGATAACAAGTTCAAACAGGTGCCCATTAATACAGGTAACAGAGGAGCCTCTTAAAGAAGAAGTTGCAGGTCTGCTTGGAGCCAGAAGTCTTGCTTGTTTGTGGTGACCAAATACTTATTTTCCATCATAATTTGCTAATAAATTCATTAAAAAAATCCTACAATGTGATTTTCTGGATTTTTTTTTCTAAAATTTGTCTGTAATAGTTGACGTGGTACCTATGATGAAAATTACAGGCCTCTCTCTCATCTTTTAAGGTGAGAACTTGCACCACCATGAAGTGGCTGACTAAATACTTTCCCCCACTGTACTTGAAGTTTACATTAAACTATAATATGTACAAACACAGTGTCTGTGGACATGTTGGGAAAAAGTCAGATTTAATTTAATTATAATATTATTTAATTTTAAACATTTTTATTGTCAGTGTTATTTAACTCAGACCTTTACATTAGGGGAGTAATATAAAAAATATTAGAAATTACATTTTTTTATAACTGTTTTTGGACTGTTACGGTAATTAGGATTTTGTGAAATTGTGGTAAAATGCATAATATCTTAAATATTAAATAGATAAGCACAGATCCTAATCTCAGTGATCCAAGAGGACATTTCGTGACAAATTACACTTGAGGAATTTTTTTAGTCAAATATGACCTTACTCAAAGATAGAGCTACTTTTGTTTTTTCATCTCGAGATAAATTCAGATCACGCTGCATTCTAAAATCAGATAAAAAAAAAGGTACAATAAGGTATTTTGTTTTCGATTATGATTATTGATTGATTGATTGATTGATTGATTGTTACAAGTATAAAACCTCTGTTGTTCATTATATTATTTGGATATTGCTAAATGTAAATTATTATATAATTATATGCAAACTTCTGACCCACTGGGAATGTGATGAAATAAATAAAAGCTGAAATAAATCATGCTCTCTACTATTATTCTGACGTTTCACATTCTTTAAAAAAAAAGTGGTAATCCTAACTGACCTAAGACAGGGAATTTTTACTAGGATTAAATGTCAGGAATTGTGAAAAACTGAGTTTAAATGTATTTGGCTAAGGTGTACAGTGGGGGGAAAAAGTATTTAGTCAGCCACCAATTGTGCAAGTTCTCCCACTTAAAAAGATGAGAGAGGCCTGTAATTTTCATCATAGGTACACGTCAACTATGACAGACAAATTGAGAAAAAAAATCCTGAAAATCACATTGTAGGACTTTTAATGAATTTATTTGCAAATTATGGTGGAAAATAAATATTTGGTCACCTACAAACAAGCAAGATTTCTGGCTCTCACAGACCTGTAACTTCTTCTTTAAGAGGCTCTTATGTCCTCCACTCGTTACCTGTATTAATGGCACCTGTTTGAACTTGTTATCAGTATAAAAGACACCTGTCCACAACCTCAAACAGTCACACTCCAAACTCCACTATGGCCAAGACCAAAGAGCTGTCAAAGGACACCAGAAACAAAATTGTAGACCTGCACCAGGCTGGGAAGACTGAATCTGCAATAGGTAAGCAGCTTGGTTTGAAGAAATCAACTGTGGGAGCAATTATTAGGAAATGGAAGACATACAAGACCACTGATAATCTCCCGCGATCTGGGGCTCTACGCAAGATCTCACCCCGTGGGGTCAAAATGATCACAAGAACGGTGAGCAAAAATCCCAGAACCACACGGGGGGACCTAGTGAATGACCTGCAGAGAGCTGGGACCAAAGTAACAAAGCCTACCATCAGTAACACACTACGCCCAGGGACTCAAATCCTGCAGTGCCAGACGTGTCCCCCTGCTTAAGCCAGTACATGTCCAGGCCCATCTGAAGTTTGCTAGAGTGCATTTGGATGATCCAGAAGAGGATTGGGAGAATGTCATATGGTCAGATGAAACCAAAATAGAACTTTTTGGTAAAAACTAAACTCGTCGTGTTTGGAGGACAAAGAATGCTGAGTTGCATCCAAAGAACACCATACCTACTGTGAAGCATGGGGGTGGAAACATCATGCTTTGGGGCTGTTTTCTGCAAAGGGACCAGGACGACTGATCCGTGTAAAGGAAAGAATGAATGGTGCCATGTATCGCGAGATTTTGAGTGAAAACCTCCTTCCATCAGCAAGGGCATTGAAGATGAAACGTGGCTGGGTCTTTCAGCATGACAATGATCCCAAACACACCGCCCGGGCAACGAAGGAGTGGCTTCGTAAGAAGCATTTCAAGGTCCTGGAGTGGCCTAGCCAGTCTCCAGATCTCAACCCCATAGAAAATCTTTGGAGGGGAGTTGAAAGTCTGTGTTGCCCAGCGACAGCCCCAAAACATCACTGCTCTAGAGGAGATCTGCATGGAGGAATGGGCCAAAATACCAGCAACAGTGTGTGAAAACCTTGTGAAGACTTACAGAAAACATTTGACCTGTGTCATTGCCAACAAAGGGTATATAACAAAGTATTGAGAAACTTTTGTTATTGACCAAATACTTATTTTCCACCATAATTTGCAAATAAATTCATTAAAAATCCTACAATGTGATTTTCTGGATTTTCTTTTCTCATTTGTCTGTCATAGTTGACGTGTACCTATGATAGAAAATTACAGGCCTCTCTCATCTTTTTTAAGTGGGAGAACTTGCACAATTGGTGGCTGACTAAATACTTTTTTTTTCCCCCACTGTATGTAAACTTCCGAGCTTCAACTGTAAAGCAGGCCTAAGGAAGTATGTAACCTTGCACCAGCCTTGGCTTGTCTGGAGCCAACAGGAGCCTATCTCCTGTTTCTGTAGTGTGAGGCAGCTTGATCTACAAGTACTTCCACTGGGTTTAGATTAATGGAATTTTGCATTTCATGAATCCTCTTGAACTTGATTTGATATATGATTTGGATATTGCTAAATTAATTTGACTTAATTTGATTAGATATTTAATGTTATATTGCAAAATATGAATTATTAATGAATAGAATGTGTGTTTCTTGATTCTAACCTTGAAACCTCTTTAATTTAGTAATTGTGTTTCATTTAGTTAGTGTACCAGTCCTCAAGCTAAAGGTGTATGAAAATGTGATGATGTTGTTCTGATAACATTGATACATTGTTGAAATGAAAAACATTCACTACTTCATGAACGTTCCCATCAGTATTATTCCACCATTTTCTGGGAAAAGACTGTGCTGATTATGAAAAGGATTTGATTAATGCAAATTTTTAGTCTGAATAAAAAATATTATTTTGTAACTGTGTTAGCCAGTAGTGGATGTTCATTATAATATAATAACACAAAATAATATGCCATTTAGCAGACGCTTTTATCCAAAGCGACTTACAGTCATGCGTGCATAAATTTTTTGTATATGGGTGGTCCCGGGGATCGAACCCACTACCCTGGCGTTACAAGCACCGTGTTCTACCAGCTGAGCTACAGAGGACCGCATCTATGTGATGTATTGTTACACCATGTAGGAGCAGTATAGACCTAGTCTGTTCATTATATACAGTACCAGTCAAAAGTTTGGACACACCTACTCATTCAAGGGTATTTCTTTATGTTTTACTATTTTCTACATTGTAGAATAATAGTGAAGACATCAAAACTATGAAATAACGCATATGGAATCATGTAGTAACCAAAAAAGTGTTAAACAAATCAAAATATATTTTAGATTTTAGATTCTTCAAAGTAGCCACCCTTTGCCTTGATGCCATACAACACTCCTTCAGTAGCCTCCAACTGCTCTTAAACACTAGGAAAACTAAATGCATGCTTTTCAATCGAACGCTGCTGGCACCCGCCCACCCGACTAGAATCACCACTCTCGACGGGTCTGACCTAGAGTATGT
This sequence comes from Coregonus clupeaformis, assembly GCF_020615455.1. NCBI lineage: Eukaryota > Metazoa > Chordata > Actinopteri > Salmoniformes > Salmonidae > Coregonus > Coregonus clupeaformis. The sequence continues at coordinate 6,074 of NW_025533933.1, read as the reverse complement.
GGACAACTACAAATACCTAGGTGTCTGGTTAGACTGTAAACTCAACTTCCAGACTCACATAAAGAATCTCCAATCCAAAGTTAAATCTAGAATCGGCTTCCTATTTCGCAACAAAGCCTCCTTCACTCATGCTGCCAAACATGCCCTCGTAAAACTGACTATCCTACCGATCCTTGACTTCGGCGATGTCATTTACAAAATAGCCTCCAACACTCTACTCAGCAAATTGGATGTAGTCTATCACAGTGCCATCCGTTTTGTCTCCAAAGCCCCATACACTACCCACCACTGTGACCTGTACGCTCTTGTTGGCTGGTCCTCACTACATGTTCGTCGTCAAACCCACTGGCTCCAGGCCATCTATAAATCACTGTTAGGCAAATCCCCGCCTTATCTTAGCTCATTGGTCACCATAGCAGCACCCACCCGTAGTCTGCGCTCCAGCAGGTATATCTCTCACTGGTCATTCCCAAAGCCAACACCTCCTTTGGCCGCCATTCCTTCCAGTTCTCTGCTGCCAATGACTGGAACAATTGCAAACATCTCTGAAGCTGGAGACTCTTATCTCCCTCAATAACTTTAAGCATCAGTTGTCAGAGCACCTTACCGATCACTGCACCTGTACACAGCCCATCTGAAATTAGCCCACCCAACTACCTCATCCCTATATTGTTATTTATTTTGCTCTTTTGCACCCCAGTATCTCTATTTGCACATAATCTCTTGCACATCTAGCATTCCAGTGTTAATACTATTGTAATTATTTTGCACTATAGCCTATTTATTGCCTTACCTCCATAACTTGCTACATTTGCACACACTGTATATATATTTTCTGTTGTATTTTTGACTTTATGTTTTTTTACCCCATATGTAACTCTGTGTAGTTTTTATTGCACTGCTTTGCTTTATCTTGGCCAGGTCGCAGTTGTAAATGAGAACCTGTTCTCAACTGGCTTACCTGGTAAAATAAAGGTGAAATAAAAAATAAATAAAAAATGACAGCTTTGACTAGTCTCCCAGTCCCTGCCACTGAAAAACATCCACACAGCATGATGCTGCCACCACCATGCTTCACCGTAAAGATGGTGCCAGGTTTCCTCCAGACGTGACGCTTGGCATTCAGGCCAAAGAGTTCAATCTTCGTTTCATCAGAGGATCTTGTTTCTCATGGTCTGAGACTCCTTTGGGTGCCTTTTGGCAAACTCCAAGCGGGCTGTCATGTGCCTTTTATTGAGGAGTGGCTTCCATCTGGCTACTCTACCATAAAGGCCTGATTGGTGGAGTGCTGCAGAGATGTTTGTCCTTCTGGAAGATTTTCCCATCTCCACAGAGCAACTCTGGAGCTCTGTCAAAGTGACCATCGGGTTCTTGGTCACCTCCCTGACCAAGGACCTTCTCCCCCGATTGCTCAGTTTGGCCTGGCAGCCAGCTCTAGGAAGAGTCTTGGTGATTCCATACTTCTTCCATTTAAGAATGATGGAGGCCACTCTGTTCTTGGGGACCTTCAATGCTGCAGACATTTCTTGGTACCCTTCCCCAGAGCTGTGCCTCGACGCAATCCTGTCTCGGAGCTCTACGGACAATTTATTTGACCTCAAGGCTTGGTTTTTGCTCTGACATGCACTGTCAACTGTGGGACCTTATATAGACAGGTGTGCACCTTTCCAAATCATGTCCAATCAATTGAATTTACCACAGGTGGACTGCAATCAAGTTGTAGAAACATCTCAAGGATGATCAATGGAAACAGGATGCACCTGAGCTCAATTTCAGTCTCATAGCAAAGGGTCTGAATACTTATGTAAATAAGGTATTTCTGTTTTTTATAAATGTGCCAAAATGTCTAAAAACCTGTTTTTGCTTTGTCATTATGTGGTAATGTGGGAAAGTCAAGGGGTCTGAATACTTTCCGAATACATTTAGATGTTTTTTTGTCACTGGCCTACACACAATACCCCATAATGTCAACGTTGGAATTAGTCAGTAAGTCTTTAACCCTTTGTTATGGCCTAAAAAGTTCAGCAGTAAAAATGTGCAAGTCACATAATAACACCTATTGGTAGATGGGTAAAAAAAAAAAGCTGACATTGAATATCCCTTTGAGCATGGTGAAGTTATTAATTACATTTTGGACGGTGTATCAATACACCCAGTCACTACAAAGATACAGGCGTCCTTCCTAACACAGTTGCCGGAGAGGAAGGAAACCGCTCAGGGATTTCACCATGAGGCCAATAGTGATTTTAAAACAGTTATAGAGTTGAATGGCTATAATAGGAGAAAGCTGAGGATGGATCAACAACATTGTAGTTTCTCCACAATACTAACCTAATGGACAGAGTGAAAAGAAGGCAGCTTGTACAGAATACAAATATTCCTGGGCCTCCCGAGTGGCGCAGCGGTCTAAGGCACTGCATCGCAGTGTTGAGGCATCAACTGGGGTTCGATCCCAGGCTGTGTCACAGCCGGCCGTGACCGGAGTCCCGTAGGGGTGGCGCACATTGGCCCAGCGTCATCCGGGTTAAGGGAGGGTTTGGCCTGGGGGGCTTTCCTTGGCTCATTGCGCTCTAGCGACTCCTTGTGGCGGGTCAGGCGCCTGCAAGCTGACTTCAGTCGTCAGTTGAACTGTGTTTCTTCCGACACATTGGTGCGGCTGGCTTGCGGGTTAAGCGAGCAGGTGTTAAGAAGCAGCGCGGCTTGACGGAGTCATGTTTCAGAGGACGCATGACTCGACCTTCGCCTCCCGAGCCCGTTGTGGAGTTGCAGCGATGAGACAAAATCTTAACTACCAATTGGATATCACGAAAATGGGGATAAAAAAAAACATCAACAAGACTTACCAAGAAGACAGTGAATGCTCCTGAGTGGCCGAATTACAGTTTTGACTTTTGCTTGGAAATCTATGACAAGACCTGAAAATGGTTGTCTATCAACGATCAACAACCAATTTGACAGAGCTGGAAGAATTTAAAAACGAATAATGGGCAAATGTTGCACAATCCAGATGTACAAATCTATTAGAGACTTACCCAGAAACCCTCACAGCTGTAATCGCTGCCAAAGGTGCTTCTAACATGTATTGACTCAGGGGGTTGAATACTTATTTAATCAAGATATATTAGTGTTTTATTTCCCATGAATTCTTTACTAATGTTAGAATTTTTCTTCCACTTTGACATTACAGAGTATTTTGTGTGTAGATCGTTGACAAAAAAATGTCAATGAAATCCATTTTAATCCCACTTTGTAACACAACACAATGTGGAAAAAGTCTGGTGGTGTGAATACTTTCTGAATGTCAAAGTGGACCGAACAATTCTATTGATTAATTAATTAAAAATAAAGCACGATTCTTTTCAAAATTCTCCAAGCTCTGTCTAGTGTTGGGCTCATGGCTAGACAGTAATTTTTCAAGTCTTGCCATAAATTGGCAATCAGATTTAAGTCAAAACTGTAACTTTTCCACTTAATTGATAATGCCAGAGAAGCCGGTGTTCGGAGGATATATTGGCACGGGTGTTGTTAGGCCCAAGACGAAGTCGAGGACCGGCAAACCGTGCCAATATATCCTCCAAACACCGGCTTCGAGGGCATTATCACTTTTATACAACGGGTTACCAACATATTCAAATAATGATTTACATATTTTCATTAAACACGTTATTTTGATTAATTTATTCATACTATTTCATCCTTCCACAAGATATAGTCCCGTTACACAAATATAGGGTTGCTACCCAAGCCCACTGGTTGTTCTATCGTTTCGGTTGCCAGAGACTCAACCCAGTCGTTCAGTCTTTTTGTTCAGTCGTTCTAAATGTTCCATTACTCTACTGGCTGGCAACGTTCTTATCCCTTGTTGCTCTACTAGCTAGCCAACGTCCGTATCCCTTGTTGCTCTACTAGCTAGCCAACGTTCTTATCCCTTGCTTTCTAGTGTCAAAGTCGCGTTAATTCAAATCTGGTATCAGGAACAAAAGAGGTCAATACCGACTTCTAAGGTATACTAGTTATTTTAATTAATGCAAAAACCTTCAATGGTAAATATGATGTTTCGTATATACGGGCTCTCTGAGATGTCTCGCAGAACACCCCAGACAACGAACACATTGTTTCAGAAACAATACCCAAATACTCTGACAGAAAGTTTCCCACTTCTCTGCTGGCCAATTAGAGTAAAAGACTTGAGCGTGGTTTAAACTTTCTCAGCCAATCCGTTGGTTCAGGGGTTGGTCTCATCTCTTCGGCGCCATTTGTTACACACTTCAGCCAGGCACAAGATTATCATAACAACCTATCATAGTGAGAAGAGCCAGCTCCCTTAGACATCATTCCTATGTCCAAGGAAGACTCATAGATCACAAAGAACCAGTATAGTCTAGAATTTGAAGACACATCCTTATCTAATTTTACCCCCTAAAGCAGCTCTTCACATCAATCACAGCCTCCCCAGGTGTCACAACCTACATTAGCCCAGTCAAGAATGCATTCTTTCTAAGTTAGTCATCCCATCAGTTTAGGAGAATAATAAATCCCCAATACTAGCTAGCCAAAGTTCTTATCCCTTGTTGCTCTACTAGCTAGCCAACGTTCTTATCCCTTGTTGCTCTACTAGCTAGCCAACATTCTTATCCCTTGTTGCTCTACTAGCTAGCCAACGTTCTTATCCCTTGTTGCTCTACTAGCTAGCCAACATTCTTATCCCTTGTTGCTCTACTAGCTAGCCAACGTTCTTATCCCTTGTTGCTCTACTAGCTAGCCAAAATGATGCCATCTGATTCATGAATTCAACTGGCTGAGAAACGCTGTGTTGGTGAACACATAATTAGGAGAGGAAGTACAAACCAACGACGCTAGACAGAGAGGAATTTGCTTAAGCAAAAGGCAGTTTATTAAACACAGAGATATCTTGTACTGTTAGGCTACATGCATGGACCCCAATCAATTGCCTCTTATGGAGACAGTTGAGAAGGATGATTAAACAGAGTTTACAGCATTACTTTATACAATGTAACATAAAGGAAAGGGTCCTTCTTCTAGTCCCCTTGATTGGTTCCCGAGGCGTAGGAGGCGGGTCTGCTCTGTCCAGAGCAGATGCCCCCATTGGTGCACGGCAGAGTCCTCTGCCCTTGGCACCCGACCAGTAGACAGGGGAGTGGAGTTTGAGTGTGCGTGCACAGTGAAATGTCTGTGTGTGTCCAGGGAACTCGTGAGGAGTTGAGAATGAGTGTGCGTGAAAGTGAAATATTGGTGTGTGTCAAGGGAACTCGTGGGGAGTAACTGGTGGTTTATGGCCGGAGGTGGGGGTGTTGTCCTGTTATCGCATTTCTGCAAGACTAGGCCATCTGGTGACAAGATATGGTGTTCTCCTCTGTCCTTTGTTCTCTGACCTAAAACAGCATTTATTGAAAACAAGCTCCTAACACAAATGGGTCTTGCACAACATTTTAGTCAGGCCAATCTATAACATTTTATATTTACTACGACAGCTGTCTGTCTGTCTCATCCCGACTCCCGGCACGTTCATTACTATGGAACAGCTGGAGATCGAATTTGAATATTGAAACAATGTTACAAATGTCGGAGAGACAGACAGCAAGGATTATGTTAATCTCTGCTGTTTAAAACTAAATGTTAGTCTAAAAGAAATGTGAGATAATGTCTAGATGCTTTTTATAGTGGAGATCAAGTTTATGAAGTGCCTGGCTGGGCTGATGAGACAGTGGATTGTGCAGTCAGATGGAACAGAGTAAATAGGCATTTTAACGTCATAGATTTAGCTGGTGGTAACTTGTGGAATAGACGCGGCTGGAATGCGGTTTAACCAATCAGCATTCAGGATTAGACCCACCCGTCTTCTTGGTAAGCAGCAACAGCAGTATAGATTTGGCTTTGTGTTGTAAGTTATTGTCCTGATGAAAGGTCAAATCCTCTCCCAGTGTCTGGTGTAAAGCAGACTGAACCAGGTTTTCCTCTGGGATTTTGTCTGTGCTTAGCTCCATCCCATTTCTTTTCATCCTGAAAAAACTCCCCAGTCTTTGCCGATGTCAAGCATTCCCATACCATGATGC